>NW_020874292.1:17806787-18224287 GCF_003935025.1 Abrus precatorius
TATAAAGTTAGGCAAATCATTGGTCTTTTGAATGAAATGATCTTCTTTAGGACTAATAATCGCTATGCCTTGGAAAAATTTGATCGATAAATCACTAGATCTTTAACTATGATTTTCAGTAAAAAGAAATTTCACAATATTTTGTTAAAGATCTAGCCTGTTATCGATCAACTTACTGTATAATGCGATGAATATGTCAAAGTTATTCTTTGAAGGATGTCTCACATTATATATATATATATATATATATATATATATATAACAAAATATTGTTATATAAAAGAGAGTATGCCCTTATAGTGTTCTATTAAGGTTCCTAGAGTTCTAACCTAATGATCTAAGGTATTATAATATGCATTTTCACTTAAGTATTTTGGTAAAACCTAAGGATAAAAGGTCACTAGAGCTAACATCTATTTTATAATGTCATCCACAATTAGTAAGTAGTCTACTAGATGTAGAGACATATACAGAAAAGATAAGCTTTAGTTAGAGTTCTCATGATAGACAAACATGATGTACTCTAAATTGCTATCAATACACAACTCCTTTAAGTCTAAAGTTACTCAAATCTGGGTATAAGGCTCCACTCATATTATGCATGATTTGTGTTGTGTGAGGGAGCAAACAAACCATAAACCCTCTGCTGCAAAAACAAATAGACAACAAAGCAAATAGAAAAAATAGTGGTCATCTACCCTAAGGTTTATAAATATAACAAATATACATTAAAGAGTAAAAGAATAAGAACAAATATATGTAGTATAGAAGAACAAATATGCAAACAAATATATATCAAAAGGACAATCAACCCAATAAACAAAAGGAATGAAATAGAAACAAACAACCATTAAGAAAAATGCACAAGGATTTATACTAGGGCTTGACTCTCAGATATCCCTACTGGAGTCGCCATCTGTAGCAACCGAAGGTTGCGATGGGAAAAAATATGGTGACCATAAAAAATGAGGGAAAGGAAAAAGATATCGAAGGAGTCACCATTGAGATTTTAAAAAAACCTTGGAAAACTTTGAAAAAGAATGGTCTACTAACTAGATCTGAGTTTGGGAGTCTAATTATGCGTGGGGAAGGTTGCCCTAAATTGTGCGAAAAGTAATGTTTCATTTCATTCCTAATTTTGATATTTTATTTGTTTGTATTTCATTTTTTTAATAATAGAAAAAATAAGTTTTAAAATAATTGGACTCGACATGTTTTGATCACTGCTCCTATGTATTCCTTAGCGCTCTAAGGAAATCCAGAGCTACGTAGTTCTAAAAAAATTACCATTTTGAAAAGGTATTTGAAAAACAAAAATTGTCCTTTGAGGGTGTTAAAATGTTTTAGAGAAAGATTTATTTTTAGTTTTATAAAAATAATATGAAAATTCTTAATTTTAGGGTCATATATTTTGTGAATGATAGAGTAATCTATACATTACTATAATTAGAGCAATTAAATAAAAAACACCTAATTGAAGAATTTTACATCATGCACAAGGTACTAGATAATGTAGCTAAACTGGTACCCTTACCATTTTATAACATGCGAATGCTAAAGCAATTTATACAAAATTAAAATGAATCGACTAAGTAAAACAAAAGCTTGACATAATCTAAAGATTTTCTTTGGAAATTTTAAAAGTATGTTTGGTCAATTTTTTGTGTTAATGATATGTTTGAGTAGTATATTTGTTTGGAACTTAGTCCAGAAGTGCTTTACTAAGCATGATCTTTTACTTGAGTGACGAGTTTAGAATGAAAGAAAGTTTAAGATAAGTGTAAAAAGCTGAATGGACCTAGTGTGAATAGTTATAGAGATACACTGGGTACAGAGTCCGAAGATGATGGAAAATATGAGGGAAACGTAGGGTGGTGAGCGACATTCGCGCATGTATACACATTCTTTTTGAGAGTGAATGCGCACATGGCCTCACACTCATTTTTTGACTAGACTTTTGATTATACCTTTGCTAAGGAGGCCGTTATTGTATACATTGTATCCATATGCATGGGCTAACTGATGACTATTTACCTAGTTGTGTAAGACCTTAAGAACTGCTGGAGGCATCGTATAATTGTGATCACAGTGTACTGGGGGTGCATTTCCGAAAGAGAGGAATATAATGATTTATGATGAAATATATGTATATGTGATATATATATATTACTTTGAAATTTATGTTATTATGATTCCTTGTGTTCCATGACTATGATTGTGCTATGATGTTGGTCCTTAAATTAGTATTATGTTTAAATAATAAAATAGAAGCTCATCCTTACTAATATTTTCAAGAAACAAGGATGGCAGAGCATCAGGAAAGAATTAGACTAATAAATAGTTCTGTAAATAATAGGTTTAATTATGTGTTTAACGAGTATCAGAGGCATGTTATTTTAAGTTTGCGTTCCTTGTTGAAGATGTACCTAGGATTTTTATCATGTTAGAGACAGATTTCTTTTATAATATTCCTTTTGATTTTCTTATGGGTAGAATACACCATACCCTATGTATCTATATTTATAAAGGCATTGTTAGAACTTCAATAGCCTTCACATATCTATTTACATACCACGACCATAATCATCTCAGAAGATCATACAGATGGACGTTTGAGCAAGTTACTGGTACAGAGGTTACAAGTGATTCAGGGGGATATATCTCAGATCAGATGATGATCTTGATTCTAAGGATTTAGCAGAAGTTGAGAGCTGGCATTAGAATGACTAGCATTGAGTTCTCAGTGTTGAGATGTATTTTGGGGCTGCTCTGAGACTTAAATTGCTTTGTTTTATAATGTAATTATTTTGGTCATGTAAATCTTGTTTTGAATCCCACCTATTTTGACAACAGTTTGTAAATTACTGTATGAAATATGTGTAAATGCATTTGTCAAAATTTATCTCGGGTAATTATGACTTATATTTACTGTTATTTACTTAATATTTCTCAAATTGGCAGACTTTGTAAACAACCTTTGTAACATCCTATATTTTGATTTAAATAAAATGAGGTTTGTTAAAGTATAATTGAAATAGATTTGGATAGAATTTATTACTAAAAAAAAAAAAAAAAGTGAACAGTAAAACCGCCTATGAACAGTGTCGATGAACAGTAAACCGCCTATGAACAGTAAACCGTGTATGAACAGTGAAACCGCCTTTGTACAGTGACAATGACGTCATCAATGACATCAGCATGACGTCATGGCTAACGTCACATCCGCATACAGTACGCGTACAATCCCTGTACAGTACGTGTGCACAGTGTTTCCGGCGTGAACAATTACCGCGAACAGTGTTTCTGACATGAACAGTAAGGCGGTGAACAGTGTTTCCGGCGATGAACAGTAAATTCCGGCGGTGAACAGTAACTTCAAAAATTTTCTATAAAAAGGGGGTTGCGGATGAAATTTTCATTTCTTCACTCCTATCCAAGGTTCTCAAAGGTTCTAAGGTCATATCTCGCCATTTTCTCCCATACTAAACCTCCTAAACTTAGATTTTTCTTCAGATCAGTGATTCTACGTTCGATCTAAAGGATTACAAGTAAGTTTTTCTAAGTTTGAAGTTAGATTTACCGTTCGTTTCTCTTCTTCTTCTTCTTCTTATAGATGTTCATGATGTTCTTAGGAAAACCTCCGTTCTAGAGTTAAACCTTCGGTTAAATCCTTGTAAAAGCTCTGTTTTGAGGTAGGGGGGCTCTACTTTATCATTTTGTTATGTTTATTACTTGTATTCTCATAGATCTTGTCATGTATGTGATTATATATGGAATAATCCTTGCTTTATGAAAAATAATCGGTGAATAGTGAGAATAATTGGCTGTTTATGTGATTTATGATGAATACATGGTGAAAATGTGATATTATGTCCAAATAAGGCATGATAAGGTATATTGAAGATGGTTGATATGATTATATGATTTTGTGATATGAAATATACAAAGAGATGGAAGTTTTATGTTTGAATATATTGTGTTTCATGTAAAAATGATGTGTATTGTTAATATGCCATGGTTTGATGTATATGATGAAAAGTATGTGGAAATATGATGAAAAATATGTGTGAACATGAGAAATGGCATATGTGAACATATGAATATACTCGAAAGAGTATGAGATGGAGAAAGATATGATGTAAATAGTTACAGAGATACACTGGGGAGTGGAAGATGAAGACGATATGGGATATCTTGGGGAAATGCAGGGTGGTGAGTGACATTCGGGATTGTGCACAGAATATTGTGTTCGAATGCACCACATGGCCACACACTTATTTCTCGACTTGACTCCTGACCATTACCTTTGCTAAGGGGCTGTCTATTGCATGCGTTGTATCCGTATTGCATTGGGCCATCCGGCGACTATTTACATGGATGTGTAAGACCTCGGGATAGAGACATCGGATAACTGTGGCCACAGGGCGCGGTAAGCGCGGATAAAAGTAAAAGAAATTGTGAATCTGTGTAAAGTAATGCGCGTTGAGATGAGAATATGCTTTATATAACCTTGTGATATGTAATGCCATGATGTTTTCTTTAATCGTGATAAGATGTGTTTTGTGAAGAATGTATATGTTATGTATGAGTGGTAGGGTAGAGACTCACCCTTACACAACATTTTTCAGGAAACCAGGCTCACAGTGCATGGATGGATGAGAACTGCTATAGGACTTAGTTATTTTGAGTTATGTAATGAATATTTTCAGTTCTATAGCGTTCTTTTGAAACAGTTGTAAAACTACTATTTCTTTTTATTGCTGATGAAAATTCTAGAATCTTTGTTTTTCTAAAGTACTTATGAATTAATGAAATTTTACTCTATGAACCTTATGTCATTTCCATGTCTGTTTCTATTTAGAGAGTTTTTGAAAGAAAAATTTACTCTACTATTTAACTTTTTATGAAAATTTATTATATATTGAGAAAAGAAATATAAGGCGTTACAACCTTATTCACAAATAGATATTTTATCTATTTATACTTATAATAATTGTCATATACAAAAATTTTATACATTATGCCGAGCTTGTATAAGTAGAATAAGCAGTTTTTAAAATTTAAAAATTTAGAATGTTACAAAAAATATGTTAAAGATATTTTATGATTGTACAGTGCATATTTTTGGTACCTCTTATGTTACAAAAAAATTTTATATGAAAGAGGTATTTGCTCTTCAAAGAAAAATTGGTGTATATTGTGTGCACAACAATGTGAGTATAAAGGCTATGGTGAGTAGGATGAAGAACAAATTTGACAAGTATTAGAGAAATCCTGATGAACTAAATTTGTTGTTGATTGCTCTTGTTCTTGATCCTAAGCACAAGTTGGCATATGTGAATTGGTTCATAGATTACCTTTTTTAATGAAGACAAGGCAAATGAATTAAAAAATAGGTTGTTCTCTTGTTTGAAATCACTTTATGACCAATATTCTGGTACTGAAGACAATTCTCAAAGTACACAGCCAGATGCATAATCGGGTGTGGAAGAGTATGATTACTATTATGTTGATTTTATTTTTCAAGCAAACTAGGCACAAGTTTGATGCTAAGTCTGATTTGGATAGGTACTTGAAGGAAGATTGCGAACCGCATAATAAGTTACAAGAATTGGATATTCTAACATGATGGAAAGTTAACTCAAGTTCGTTCCCTATCCTTGCTAGTATAGCACGAGAGGTGTTGGCTATACCTATCTCTACTGTAGCATCTGAGGTTGCATTTAGTAGAGGAGGACAAGTGCTTGATCCTTTTCGTAGTTCCCTTCTTCCTAATATGGTACAAGTACTCATTTGCACTCAAGATTAGTTAAAAGGATGTCTTTTTCATTGTTTTCCAAAGATGATTTTGAGCAAGTTGAGAGATTTGAGTAAGGTAACTTAACATCGATGCTTTACATATTTTTTGTTATGGTTATGTTTTAGGAAAGTAAGTCAATGACATGCTTTTTTGTTTGTTTGTAGAGATTGTTTCTCAACATGATGTTCCTTATTCAACAACTATTAGTCTTGATGATTGAAAGAGTTTATGTTTTGGATCATTAATACATGTTGAGTTTGTATAGACAAATTTGGTTTAGTCATGATTCATAAGCACTCTTCATTCTCATTTGTGATAAAATACTATGTTTCTTTGCATGTCAGTGTGCTGAAATTGTTCTGTGATTTGTGATAAAACATTGAAATGATACAATCATGTGATCTATGACATTGTTCTGTGTGCTGAACTTGAGGCCGATATGTGTTTGGGACCACCAAACATTTTGGAATTTGGCATATGTAGCTGATGCAGTGAATGCTTCTAAACGATAAATAATGTTTTCTATCCTCCACTTATACTATTGCTTATCTTCATTATTTGTTCTAACAATGCATGGTCGCCGGGTATTGAGAAGGAGTGGAAGTAAAAGCGCGACAGCAGGCGGAGCTTCGCGCCCAAATGGAACCGCATTGTCAAGCGGAGGCCCAGCGAAGGCTTGCCCTGGAGGAAGCTCGGAATTCCCTCCAGCAACAACTCCGCGCCCAGAACCAATTCCTTCAAGAAGCGGGGTTATTAAAGGAGAAATCAAAGGGAAAAAGCTTATGCCCACCATTAATTTTTTATGTTAAATAAATAATCCTTGAATGTCATTTCACTAGAACTGGTAAATTAGATTAAGTCTAAAATTTTTCCTTCTTCTGGGTTCATTTATTGCTACTACTTTTTTTTGTCTTTGTTTTGTAATTGTTTAAAATTGTTTCAGGTTTCTCTACTAATAGAATATTTGGAAAAGTGGAAGAAAGATGAGAAAGCAGAGCTAATTTTCTTTGGTTTAAAAATATTCTCCTTTAAGAATAAGGACTCATATTTAATATGTAGAGGTAGATAAAGATTGTGTTTATGCATCCCCTTCTTCATCTTTGGTTTTGTTTTTGGAGAAAGCTCTAATAAATGATATATAGGAGAGAAATAAGTAAGATGATATCTTTATATTATCTATTGTTTATTGAAGAACAATGTATTTCTTCTTGACAGAGGATTCTTGCCTTGAAGTGGTCTACAGATTTTACTGGCTTTGCTATCACATTAGCACATATAAGAAAACACATGTTTGGTTTAGGAACTTAATTCCACTTTGTCCTTATACATTAAAGGCAAATGTGTTCTTGTGATAGTTTATAAAGTCTCATATTTTCCAAAATGATGTTATTATGTTGTAACAGGTTGCTCTTGTTCATGGAATTTCAATGGGTGGAGGTACGACTTTGATGGTTCCACTGAAGTTCTCAGTTGTAATAGAAAAAACTGTGAGTATTTTTATCTTGTTAGAGATTATTTAGTGCATGTTTGTTTTTAGTTAGTTTTGTGGTGAAATTATCAATGTAGTTTAATCCTTAATTTTTTGTGGTGTCTTCAAACCAATGCTTTGACAAGTTTTTGCCACTCCTAAAGAATGATTCCTTTTATCTTGTTTTCTTTTACTGTTTTTAAACTTTCACCCTATACACTTCTTATCTCCCTAACTGTTTCTTCTTCCATGACAATAGAAATAACTTTATAAAATTGTACTGAATTAGCATAAAATTGATTTAAAATGAAGAAAATCATTTTATCAAATTACGTAGAAAAACTTTAGATATGAAATCATGCATGTAATATACAGGTGAATACTTGCCACTTACTGGAGGAAGGTTGAATAGGTAGGAATTAGTTGCAGTTGGACTTGCAACTCATTTTATCTCTTATAAGGTTTGATTATGTTCGGTATATATTCTCCCTTCGATAGGAAATTGCTTACAATATTACTCTAATTATACCACATTATAATGCAGAAAATATTTCATAATGTCCTCTAATTACACCACATAAGCTAAATAAAACATGCTCAATTTCTCTGTCTCGTAACTTGTGTCAAAATGGAATGGTACAACAACAAAGTCATTGACTCCAGAATTTATGATATTATTGTTAATTTATGGTTTTCTTAGCCATTTGATTGAGGCTTTTCCTCATAAAGAAAATATTTGTCTTTGTAGATAACAAGCTTGAGAGAGAACTTTGTTACTACAACATTATCACAAGTAAGCTGATCAAAAACTGAATTTTAAATCAGTTTTGAACCTAAATTGATTCTAAATTGGTTCTGAAACGTTAAATCGATTATGAACTTATTTTGAGCCGATTCTTAAAAAATTAAATTTTTTTATAAACTTTTAAAATAGTTTGGTTCAAAAAACTGAATTATATTTCTAGTTCATCTCTAATATGAAGGACTAATTTGAGAGTTTACTAAAGAGAAGCTAAAAGAAAAGCCAAAACTGAGAATTAGTAGACCAATTTACTAATTTAAAATTTTTTATTAAAATTAATTTATTATCAATAAAATTATCATTATTGAATTTTTTTATACCTAGATTATTGTTATAATTTTTAATAATTTTAAAATTGATAATTATATCAATTATATTTTTATAAATATTTAAAAAATTGTATTAAATGCTTTATTTGTCCCTTCTCTCTTATATCTCCTTTTCACTTTAAGTTTAATGTATTTTGAATTAAGTTTTAAATTTAAAAACATTTGAAGTACTAATATATTAAAATAATATTTTACCAAAAATATTAAATTGTATCAAAAGATTATTTACATTTTTAAATACATACATTACTTAGATAATATCATTCATAATAGTATATATGTTTATATGAAAAGAACTTTGTTAAATCAACTGTATAATTATCAATGTACATTTTCATAACAAATGTTTTCATGGAAAGACTTTGGAGCATATCATAGAATCCAAAGTTATTTATACAGTGAAGAAGAACAAAAAAGAAGAATAGCTGAATGAGAAAGTAGAAATATTTTTGTAAGTTATAATATATTTTACAATTTGAAAACTAATTATTTATTAAAAAAAAAAGATTATTTGTAACAATTTATTTTTATTTTTTCTCGATTGGAGTTCATGTTTCATTGAGTGGAGTACTATCCATGTAACATCCTCAAATTTATATAGAATATATTCTATTATTTCTTACATCTTTAAATATAATTTTCTAATAAATTATAAATTTTTAAGTGAAAACACTAAAATATCCTCAATTAGCAAAAACTTAGAATAAAAATATAATAAAAAGTTAATTGATAAAATGAAGACTTAATAATTATAATTTGGATAAAGCTAGATGCATTAGGAGAATTAGAACTAAAATCTAAAAAATAACTCACTTATAAAAGTAAAAAAAATACTAAATTATTCCTAAAAATGAAATACTCAACTACTCTTAGTTTACTCATAAATTTGAATAATTTGGAGAATAAATTTTAAAGAGCAATGATAAGACTTTCTTCACAATAAAAAAACATAAAAATCATAGTCATGGATAGATTTAAATGATTAAAACAATGAAACTTATCCATAAGTAAAGATTTCTTGAAAGAACTATTAAAATTTCATTCTTAAGTAACTAAAATGTCTTTTCTGGTTTTCTTTCAATTATACCATCACACATGGATGTTTTTCAACCTTTTTTTTCTTGAGTTCAAGTCCAATGATAAGCCTTAAAATATTGAGAAAATTTAAAAAAGAAAAAACTATAGGTTATATATAAGCTTGCAATTTCACTGGACATGGAAGAAGAAAGAAAGGAGAAGACTTGTGACATGATTGTATAATAATTAATTAGAATCTAATAAGAAGTTAGGAAGTTAGTTGCAATTCAATTGTAAGATAGCTAACTTGATTTGATTCTAACCAAATGGAGTCAATTCAATTTCATTCCATTACCTTAACTATATCATCATGACTTAGGTATCATTTCAGCTCATTAATTGGACATTTGGGAATTGAAATCCTTGCACCAAGATTCAAATCTTTCTTTCTTTTTTTTTTTTTTTTTTGAAAATGAGTTTATGTTCTTGTGAGGTTTTGAAATTCTCTTAAGTTTTCTTGAGTTATTTTTGAAGTTCCTAAATGTACTTAGAATTTCTTAAAGCTTGAAACTTGAAAACACTTTGCTTCAAATCTATGACAAGAATCCTTGAGTCCTTGGACTTGTTGAAGTTCAAATTTTCTTCTTTATCAGCGTACCTAAACTTCTTTATGTACATGAGAAATGACCTTATAACTACCTTGATGAAGTTTAACTAAAGCAAATGATAAGGGATTTTCCTAGAATCCCATGGCTATGATAAAATAAATTTTTGAATCTTTTCATTTTAATTTATATTTACTTATTGTAACTTTGGTTCTCGAATGATTTATAACTTTATTCATGATTTGCTTTTGATGAATACATTCTTGATGTTCATCACAGGTTCATTGAATATTTCTCTTATTTTGAGTAGATTTATGAATATAAGAGATTAATGCTCTTAAATTCATTAAATTTGATGAATACTTTCTTTATTTACTTTGCTTCTCTAAAGTTATGGTTCTATTTCTTTTTGAATTCTTTGGATTGATTGTAATGAGTTAATATTTTATTTTTAATATGTAGTGTTGTGTTATGAAATTATTAATTTTTGATCTTTTAGATTTTCCTTGAAAAATAAAATGCACTTATTTAAGAAAAAAAATACCTTTTTTTTTTTCAAAGAACCAATTTATCTAGTATTTTTGAAAACTTAATGGAAAAAGTACTTGAAGTCTTATTTTTGCATAACTTAATGAGATTTTTGGAAGCAAATATCTCATTTTAATGGTTTAAGTTTCATAAAAGTGCATGGGAATAGTAATGATAAAATGATATTTTATGTGATGGTGTGTTTTGGCCAATGTGATGTTAATCACATTAGGCTTTCCTCTTAGCATGGTTGTGATGTGATGGGACATGCTTAAGATGGATGGTTATAAGAATTATGATGAATGTATGTGAGCATTATTATAAGACTTGTTCATGGAAATAATTTTGAGCATCATTCATAGAAATTAGTTATTTGATTCTTTTATAATAAGAAGTATAAGAAATTATAATTTGTGATGAAAAGAAATTGATAATGAGTTCTTTTCATAATGAGTTTGAGCATTCTAAATGTGAAATTTGTTACAATTTATAGGTAAAAGATGACAAGTGATGGACCAATAGAGATTGGTCCGAGTGGCAAACAGCTTAGTATCGCTCAAGTAAGGTCTCGAGTTTGAATATGTATGCAAAAAATCTCTAATGGTAAACTGACCCACCACATTCAGGTGCGCAACTCGAGTTGGATCCAGATTATCTTATTTATACACTTTACTTGTTGATATAAACTTCTTAAAAGTGTTAGTTGAAATTAACATAGTAACACAAAAAGAATGTGTTCCATGACCTATTTTCTAGTTGTTTGGAGGTATTGGCTTACGGGATTTAGGATCAGGACTTGTCAATTATGGTTGCTAGAATGATGAAAATGGCGGATTGTTATCTTAAAAAATGGGTGAAATTAACATAGTAACACAAGAAGAATGTGTTCTATGACCTATTTTCCAGTTGTTTGGAGGTATTGGCTTACATGATTTAGGATCGGGACTTGTCAGTTATGGTTGCTAGAACGATGAAAATGGCTGAAAGTGGCAGATTGTTATCTTAAAAAATGGGTCTACACAATCATCTTTAGAGTTCACGTGAATGTGTGATGAATATTGAATGATGTGTGTATGAATGCGTATGGATAAATACGCGATTGTAAGAATATATATGTATGTTTGGGGTTAGACTGAATTTTGGCTAAGTGTTTTGGTACAGGGTGTTCTCGCCGTAACGAGAGAGCCCTGAGAGGAAGGGGTGAAACTATCACCTTGTCGTTGTAGTGAGAGTGTCTTGCTGTAGCGACAAAGCAACCGTTTAGAGTGTATTTTTGGATGCAGTCTCGCTTTAGCGAGAGGGCCTTGTTGTAGCGAGAATCTGCAGAAACCAAGGTGCAGTTTTCTCTTATATTTTTCCTGTAACGACAGGGGGTGTCGCTGCAGCAAGAGAAGCCTCGCTGTAGCGAGAGTGTCATGAGCAAAGAGGTATTTGAAGGGGTTAGGATTAGGGAAATTGATTTCCCATCTTCCCTCTTCAAAATCTCTTTGATCCTCTCAATCCTAAACCTCATTCTACCAATTAAATTACCTCCAAAGCCAATCGTGAGCTAGATTGAAGGTTGGATTCGTGTTGGGAACGCTTGGAGGTGAGTTTCCATGGTTAGGGTTTATGATTTTTCGTTTGCACTCACTATTTTCTCAGTTCTCCTTGGGTTCTCATGGGGTTCTTCTATGTATTTAGGTCAAAGTTCGTGTGGGGGAGCGCCTACCTTGTTGATTTGGTGTGTGGGTCTTCATTTGAGGTAAGCGGGGACTTTACCCTATCTCATTGTGTTTAGTTTACCGTTTATTTCATTGAATATTGTGATGTGGCTAAGATAGAGAGTAGGAAATGTGTGATTTGATGAAAATTATTATGTGTTTAGAGTGAAATGTGAGTTGATTGTGGGGTTGACATACCCTTGATTGAGAATATGTGTGAGCATATTGAGGAATGATGATTGAATGATATAGATGGTTGGAAATGGATATGGATGACCTGTTGATATGTTGTGTGATGGAATAATGGCATATGTGTCGAGTATTGTGAATGAATTATGAGCCTATGTGTTGTGTACTGTAAATGAATATGGGTCTCTGTGCCATGTAATGTGAATAAATGTGGGCAAAGTATGTCATGTATGATATGCTTTGGATGGTTCAGCGATACACTGGAGGTGTGGAAGACGGGGATGGTAGAGATGCCTTGGAGAAGAGAGAGTAGTGGTGACACCAATAGTGAGTGTGGGTGCACCACAAGCCATACACTCTCCTCCCGACTAGACCCTTGACTAACACCTTTGTTGAGCGGTATCCGTGAAGCGAGGGTAACTGGTGACCATTCATGGTGTGAAACTGTGATAATAGTGCCACAGTGAGTGTAGCTAGGTGCGATAAGCGCACATGTGTGAAATATTGGTGCAGTGAGTGCACCGATTGTATTTTGAATTGGAATAGATGATGAATGATGATTGTGACTGAGATTAAGATCTTTGTCTTGTGGATGCATGATTTAAAATATGTTAGCAAATGTGTAGTATTTGAGGTGAGTCTTTATGTTTATGGGTGTTGGATAGTGTAGAGTACTCACCCTTACATTTATTTTTTAGATGACCAAAACGATCAGAACCGGACTCAGTGAAGGAAGGATGAACTGCTATAAGACTTAGATTATATTCTTAAAATTATGATGTAACTAAATTAGTCATGTAGCAGTCTTTGATATAAACTTGTAATCCTTTATTGTTTTGAACTGTTTTATGAAACTCTGTGATGAGATCTTTTATTTAAATGAAAATTTTATTACTCTCATTTTGCGAAATTATTACTTGAAAATTAATTTAAGGTGTTACAGCTAGTGTATATGCAATGTCCATTGCGAGGTTAATGTGCATGCCATTAAGTAAAAACATGAAACATAGTTGTGTGTGAACATGTGATTGTGGAGAGCATCTGAATACGCAGAGTCTCATTTTGTGGCGAGTTCTAGTATAACAGTAACAAACAACCTGCCACAAAATGAGACTCAACACATTCATGCTAATTACGTTAAATTGTAATTTATTTTTTTTTGCCTTTTTCTTAAGTTGGTGCTTCCTAAGAATAAAAATTGTCAAAGTAATCAAAAAACTGCTACTTTTATAAATAGTAAATTACTTCCCTTTTGTAATTACCCGATTCGGATCCGAATTAACATGGATGGGAAACAAAAAAAAAAAAGATGACAAGTGATGGAACCTTTCTAAGTGAATTTATCTTAATTATACATTTATATGGATTGAATCAAGCAAACAATTATTGTTCAGATCAAAACCATATTCAGAAGAAAAGAGAAGAAAAGTGTAAAGAAGTGAGTAACCCTAAGATTGAGCCTTGAGAACTGCTCCCAAAGCTCTCTCTCTCCCTTTAAGAGTCTAGAAAAGGAAAAATGAGAAAAGATCCCAAAAATCTAAGTTTCTAGCTTTTTATAACATTCACGCGCTTCTGGCGTTATCACTATTGGCGCAGAAAGGAGCCATGCATAGCCATATTTCTTAACAGCACTTTGCGTTATCACTTTTCAGGCAAAAAGTAACAACGCGTAGGGTCTTTAACATAAAACAACTTGCGGATCATCACTTTTTGCTCAGAAAATGTCAACGCGCATGACATTTCTTTAATAAAGCTTCTGGAACACTCACTTTGGGTACAAATAGTCTCAATGCGTGGGCTTCTCCCTTGAAAAGCTCTCTGGAGTGTCCACTATATGTGCAGGATAATGTCAATGTGTAGACTGAACTCTTCAAAACAAGTTCTTGAGTGATCACTTTTTGTGAGAATAGTGATCACTTTTAGTACTTTGACACATTCTTCTGGAGTGTTTCCTTTCTGTACCAAAAGTAATCAATTTTTGTAAACAAATCATCATTAGCTTTAAATGCTTATATCTTCCAAGTCTAAAATCCAAAATTCACAAATGATATATCAAAGTAAAGCTCTATGAATAAACTTTCTA
Organism: Abrus precatorius; assembly: GCF_003935025.1. Taxonomy (NCBI): domain Eukaryota; kingdom Viridiplantae; phylum Streptophyta; class Magnoliopsida; order Fabales; family Fabaceae; genus Abrus; species Abrus precatorius. Next base: position 17,821,312 of record NW_020874292.1, read on the forward strand.
TAGAAATAGGAATGTCCTCAAAAGTTTAAACCTCAGGAACAAATATTATAGACTTAATGAACAAAGGTTAGAATAGTCAAAGTAATGAAATTAAGGAGATTTTTTCACTAAAGCTCAACTAATGCAGCTTGGATTAAAATAGCTGAAATTAATCAATTAAGCACAATTAAAAGCCTATTGACTCAAAGAAAAAGCTCAAAACATAGACTCAAAATATTGCTCATTTTCTTAGTGATAGGGCCACTTAGGTTCTACAATAACCAAACAAAGGAGTTTGTAGAATGACATAAAGAAATTAAAATAATAGGGTTATGAAAATGGTTATCACCCTAACTAGAAAAAAATTATAAAAAACTTAATGTGTTAAATGTAATTATTTAGATCACTGTAACTACAATGTGAATATCAAGTAATTAATACAAATGGCTTACAAAAATAAAAAATAATTAAAGTTTTACGACATATTAGAGGATAGAAAATTAAACAAATGTGACTAAGATATTATATAAGTAAATTTTAATATATTTTTTTAATATCATAATTTTAAAATATTAGTATATTACATTAATACTAATTGACAATAACAATTTTTTAGAGGTTGTCACTAGTTGAAGCAAGAAGGGTGACATGTAACATGTTAAAAAAATTTAAATAATAATTTTTATCAAATATTCAATCATCATTTTTAAAATATTCTAACTTGATAAGTGAAAATACCAAAATACTCTTGATTAGTAGAAGTTGGATTAAGACTTTAGTTAAGAAGAAATAAACAATATTAATGCTTAATAACCCTAATTTAGAGAAAGATAAATGAACTAGGAGAATTGAAAGTAAATTTTTGAAACTATCATCACTTATTTAATTAAAACTATCAAATTGCTCCTAGATTTTGAAATACTTAAAATACCCTTGGTTTACTTATAATTAAGAGCAACTATGATTGAGTCCATTTCTTAGAGCAAAGGTGGCATCATTTTATATCACAAAGGAGTTTTCAGATTGGCTAAGCAAAAGGAAATAAAAAAAAAAAAGTTATCTCTCAGGGAAAATTTCTCGAAGACCAATTAGAATTTCATCCCTAAGTGATTAAAAAAGTTATTTCTTAGTTCTATTCTAATGGCACCTCTACCATAGCCTTCATTCAACCTTAATTTTTCTCAAGTTTAAGGCAAGAAAATAAGTCTTCAAACATTGAGCAAAATCACCTAAGGATCCATGCGACAGAGTTGCTTATAGTGTAATGATGTTTATGGTGAATGGTTATGGTGATAGTGATGATAATGGTGGTGATGGTTGATACAAGTGGTGCTAACAAATATGGTGGTTGGTGATAATGATGACGACAATGATAATTGTGACAAAGAAGGTAGGTACTCGAGGAAATCAATAAAAAAATAATAATAAAAGTAGTGGATATGGTAATATTAATAATGATGACAGTGACAATCAATGGTGTGGTGATAGTGATTGTGGTAATAGTAATAGTGAAGATAGTATCAATAGTGAAAGTAGATATTAGTGGTTATAGTGACAATAATCAATATGGCAGTAATGACATCAATAAAATGGTGGTGGTTAGTGGTAGTAATAGTAATGCTAGTAACGACAACAATGGTGGTAGGTGACTAAAGGATAACAATGAAGGTGGTAATCAATGATGGTAATAATAATGATGATGATGACAATCAATGATTCATGGTTTTGGCAGTAATAATGGTGAGAATGATAGTGACAATGAAGGTAATGCAATGATGATAGCAATGCAATGGGTGATTGTGTAGAGACAATAATGAGGGTAATGGTGATAGTGCTAACAAGGAAGGTCAATTAGTAATAGTAGTTGCACTAGTAGTGATAGCAACTACACAACAATGGTAAGCGCTATAATAGTAGCAATAATAATGGTAAGAGATGATTAAAAGTTGTTAATAAAAAGCTTTATTTTTATTTGAAGAATTGAGTTAAATTAGTTTTGAAACTAAACTGAAAATTAATTCAACTTCATTTTTGAAACTAAAATGAAAATCAATTCAACTTCATTTTAACTAAGTACATTTTATTTTAAAATGTACATTTGAAAACAAAAATAAAAAATAAAAAACTTGCATGAATCAGCCATTCCACTAGCTTATGTACTCACACAACATTACATGTGCAATCTCCTTCCACCCTCAATCACTACACAACATACATATATTCATTTTTTCATACATATATGCATCATATTGTTCTCTCTCTTCATTTACTCACATTTTTATTAACATACATATATGCATCATACTTTCATTTTGCCTGTTTTTTCTCTCATACACCCAACACTTTTCTATTTTTTTTTCTTAATTTTACTCTCATGCTCTCACTAAAAACTCCAACATTTACCCTTTCCTCATTCTATGCTCATTCACGCTATACACACTAATATAGCATATTCATTGCTATTTAATATAATCACACCACTACCATCGTTCATTTTCCAGCACTATCTCTATTTAATGCTACTATGAAGCAAAATGCAACAACCATTCACAATAGAAAAAGGATAAAGAGGAAGAAAATGATGATGATGTGGAAAGAGAAAATTGAAAAAAAAAAAGAAGAATAAGAGAAGAAAGAGGTAAAAAAGAAAGTTTGATTTTGGTAAATAACATCAATAGTAAGATAAGAAAACAAAGAGATGATAATTAAATAGTACTAGTAGAAAAAGATAAAAAAGAAATAGAGTTAACAAAAATAATAAATAAAAAATTATTTAAAACACATTTCAAGTTAAAGGACCAAAATAAAATATAAAATAAATTTAAAAGACTAAAATAAAAAAAGAAGTTAGATAATCAAACAAAGATAATAAATAAAGTTAAAGATCGATTTACTAATTCTGCCTTAATTTTTTCTTAATTTTTAAAACATTTATAAGGATAAAAGTTAGCAACAAACATAAACACTTAATTGGGAGTAATTAAAAGAAAGATATTATGTGAACATAGTAACTAGAAATAAAAATGTGTATTTATTTCAATTAATTTAATTTTTTATTTGTAAAATAAATAATAAAATTAATATTAAATAAAAAAATAAAAATATTTTTTATTTTAACAAAAAAAAAATTAATTGTATAAAAGTTTTAGTCACATTTTTCTTTTTTCTTCGACTTTTTCTCTTTGTGACTGAACTTAGTTCTTTTTATTTATATTTTTTTATTTTGAATTTACTAAACAAAGAAAAAATATATAGATTAACCAATTAAAATGATAACTACAAGCTAAAAAATTAATGAGAAAAAATATCAATTAAATCATACAATATTATAATCTAAATTCTATCAAAACATAATAATTAAGATGTTCTTGTAATCAAATAGAAGTGCTTAGATCAAAATAAGAAGAAAAAAGTCTATTTTACCTCCTTGTATGCTGTATTTAGACTTTGACTTTTAAAAATATACAAAGAAGTCATTCCGTTATTCAGACATTCAATTTCTTCATTTTTTAGACAAAAATATTTTTAAATCTCTAATCTCCCATAAGATATTTTTAAAGTAATTTTTATTTTAAAAATGAATAAATTAATCAATTGAGTAACAGAAAGATTTTTTTACACGCTTTTAAAAATATAAGATGTCGAATTGTTTGCTTTCAAAAATTAGAGTCTAAATCATGGATCAATGAACTTTTTCCAAATAAAAATGTGTTTGCATACAATTATATTTGTCATATAGGCCAAACATGTGAGATCATGGAAAATCAGTCCGAAGAAAAGAGAAGAATGAGATACTGCTGAGAGCTAGAGTTTAGATGTTCAGGGGTAAATTACTAGCAATTTAACATACAAAGTCTCAAGAGAATTGAAGCTATATAGCTTGCTCCTTTTCTAATGAAAAATATTGCGGTCATTTCTATTCATTCGGTGGACTTCTTTAATGTGTAGATTCTGCAAAGAAACCTGAACATCAATCTTCTCAAAATTGATGTTAAAAGATACGGATTGCTGGTAATTGTTTGTAATATTATTGCAGTAAGACATTTCATGAAGATTATGAGATGCTAACACGTTCCTCAACATCCTTAAAGATCTGCAACATTCAGAAAATAGGCGCATAAAAAAGAAGAGAACGCCCAACTTTAAATCCTCACAGAAGAGTTCACTTGGTTCAAATAGCTTCTCAATTCTTCGTTACTGATATTTTGTTATGATTTTGTTCTCCACTTCCTAACTAAAATTTCACAAGAAATTATAGAAGTAGAAAAGATTAAATGATACAATATAAACAATATTGAATAAATAAATATCATTATTGTATTCAATCATCCTTGTCGGAAACCTAACAAAGAAATCATACACTTTAGGATACTGAAATAGTATCCATTAAAATTAAAATATAAGAAAGAAAAGCCCAACTTCTTGACAGTCTTGTGTACTAGCTACAGTAAACACCTCTATAAAAAAACCTTTATATAATTTTGGTCATGGCAAGCAATCCAATCTTAATGCCTTATTTTCCCTTTTGAAACTGATTGTATACTTATATAGAAATTCACCAATTACTTAGATCTACCTATATAGCCTTGAAGCAGCACCCTTATCTAAGAACCATTTGAATTCTCCATCTTTAGGTGAAACCAATTGAACAGGGAGTTTATAATCGCTAGGAGCTTCTTGTAGTGCAGAGTACACTGCATCTGCTTTACCAGCACCAGTGACCACCATTGCTATGTTTGAAGATTCATTGATCACTGGCAAGGTAAAGGTGATCCTCTCTGGTGGTGGGGTAGGTGCATTCTTGAGGAAGGTAACCCACTTTTTAGTCTCAGAGAGTGTAGGATGACCTGGGAACAGAGAAGCTATATGCCCATCAGGGCCCATATCCAAAAGCACAAGATCAAATTTTGGAAAACCACTAGTTGATTTAGCTATCACATTGCTTGTAACCAACCGTCTCAGAGTTGTCTCATATACATCAGCTGCTCCATCAGCTGGTAAGGCATCATCAATAGTGTTGACATTGTGTGGAGGAATTGGCACCTGCCAAAGATAACAATGAGAGCAGGAATCAATAAATTGGGGGAAAAAAAAGGCGAAATGTTAGTGTTTTTGGTATTATTTTCTTATCTAAATTAAAATTTCATGTTGATAAAACATTGACTTTATTGTTCACTTTTATTACACTACTTATTGGAAGGATTTTCAATTATAAGAAAAAATAATACAAAAGCCATTTATGATGCTTCGCTTAAATTTTTTGTATAATAAATTAAGGTTTGGCTATGAAATATGTATTCCACGTGATATTGTAATATTCATCTTAAATCAAAAAAATAGACAAATTTTAAATACAATCCTTTGAAATAAAAATACAAGAATTATTTATTAGAAAATATTTATTATACTAAAATTTTTAAAAATTATTCTACACGTGTGTGTGTGTCTGTGTGATGCTTATGTATATAAGTGCAGGATCAAGGAAAATCAGTTTAGAAAAGAGAAGATTGAGATACTGCAGAAAGCTGGATTTTAGATGTTCAGGAAATTTTACACAGATGTATATGTGTGTGTACCTTGGAGATAAATCCGTCATAAGTAAGCTTGTAGTTGCTATCAACGTGAGTCTTTTGCACCACTTTCTCTTCCACCCAGAATATATGCCACTTTGACCACTCGATAGAGTTATAATACTGAGGTTCCACCAGCTTCCTGACATTGTATCATCAATAATTGATTGCCAAGCTTTTCCAAAGAAAAAACCTTACAAGTCCTTGTACACATTTTATCAGTGATTTCTATCTACCCATATAGCTTAATAAGGGGAAAAAGGAAATGTTACCTGAGGTACTTGATAGAGCCAGAAGACAAAGCCACAGTGAAGTACCCTCTTTCTTTGATGAATTTATTGGATAGATCAGCAACATACTTAGCCAAAGACACAGCAAGATGTTCCTTGGAGAATACCTCAACGTTTTTATTATCCATTGATGCCTTCACAAGGCCACCAACACGAATTCTCTTAGGCTTCATCATGGGAATTGGAGAAACATTGTGTCTTAGAGGGTGGTAGAGGCTTTTGTGTCCCACTTGGGGCGATAACAATGACATGGATGGGGATGGTGTGTGTGTCTTCTGATTGGATAGCAATCTGCTTTGGGGAGTGCATGAGAGGGAGGAAAATGTGGAAGTGGCCATTCGTTGGTTAATAGTTACACTTAGAAACCGAGTTGAATGCCAATTTTAGAACCTGCATTTCTCTTTGTCGTTGGCCACTTATTTATGGTAATCTAATTAGATTCTTTTATTGCTATAGGAAGCAAGGTACCGATCCTTATGTAAGTTCTTTAAGTAATCACATTCCAAAAGATAAACATGCTGAATCGTAAGTAATAATTATGGATCGAATAAACGAAAAAACTTCAAAAAGCATTCTTGTATGTGGTTTGATATATTTTGTTTAACACTATAAATAAGACGAATAATACAATAAAAATTAAGACTCTTGGCACTTTTTAAAAATGTTTACATTAGAAGCGTTGTCAACTTAAATTTTTATACTATTAGTTAATTAAATATATAGAAAACTTTTAAATTAATTAATAAATATAAAAAGCTAATAATTCTTAGATATAACATATAAAATATTTTGTAAATATTAAAATTTAAACTTTGTTAAAATGGTTTGGAGCTCTTGATATTATGTGTATTTTTAGATTTTTTTCAATATAATTTTAGATTATCTTACACATTTAGGACAATTAAAATGGGGTACAACTCATGAATTGATTTGGTACAGCAATTTTGAGTGAGCTAAATAGTTGACTCATATAGTACTTGACATTTATGTAAAATTAATTAATTAATCCATTTTGATATTTTATTTTTTAATATTTATTTCAACATTTGTATTCTTATTTTTATATAATTTTAAATTCATATACATAATTTTTAAATTTGGTAAATCAATGCACTAGGTTAATGGATTAAGTCGGATTATCATTTCTTCTCTCACTTAAAAAGTAGCCGAGTTGAATTAGGTCATTGATAAACTCAACCCTCTGAAAATCAATCCAAATGAGCCGAGTTAGTCCATTATACAGCTCTAAATACATTTGCTACGATTTATTTCATAATAATTTTATTCGCTACATTATGTAAACTGAAATTCACAATAACATAACTTTAGTAAATTAAATAATGTCAGAGAAGTTCAAAAGTATGTTTGTCGGTAACGATGCGATTCTGGATTATATATTGAGGAACTGGTAAATAAGTTTTATGGATATTTTTCTTGAAACAAATTATCCGTAGACAGAATAGTTTACTGAAAATAAAAATCTTACATGATACTTTAAAACCATAAATGTTAATTATATTAATTTTGGTTTTAGTTATAAACTTTTTTAAATTTAACATTTTTTTTTCTATTAGCGTGATTTCAATTAAAAATTATATGTAATAATTTTTAATTAAATGACATTATTATTTAACAATATTGAAATGTCTTTATAAATTAGGCTACTAATTTGATGACAAACAAGCTTTTTATATTTTAATTTCAATTAAATTTTTTAAATTAAACACTATAATCAAACTCTAGTCACTTAATTTAATTACTCACTACCACAAACACGCTATATATAGATGAAAAATATATATACAAAAAATCTGTTTGTAATACAAATGAGTTTATAAGCGGATATTTAAAATTTTTTACTTTTTATTTTTTGGAGAAATTTGTCTATAATATAAACGGATTTTTTCGTTTATATTTTTTGTCTATAATATAGCCCACCATTTGACGCGAAAATTCATAGACAGAATTATAGACTTTCTGTCTGTAATTTAAAAATTAGGAGAAAATTTATAGCGGAAGTTACAAACGAGAAAAATCTATCTGTAAATATGATCATTTTTATCGAGTTTTTGTCTGTCTATTTACAAACAGATTTTTTCATCTGTAATTGTCTTTGGCTAATTTATAAATGGATAAATTCATCTGTAATTGAACATATAAAACGCATTGTTTCATTAAATCAGTTTTTAATCTATAATGTGCGAAACTCATCAAACTGCACATCCTCCTTTTTCTTCCTCACTTTCCATTTTCTTCTTTCTCTCATCTCCTGTCTCTATCTCTCTCTAGCATCATCAATTTTTTGGCCTTTGCAAGTGATTGAGTATCCATTTGAAAATTAATTTGCATCATTGTGTTCCTAGTATGATACTCTAACTTTTAATTAGTTTAATTTTTTTTATTTTTGATGTATAATAGAGACTTAAAATTTTTAAGATAGAGTTGTAAGACTGAAGACTGTATGACTGAGGGATGGGCATATAAGTCCTTCCCTAAACCTAATTACTATGTGTTGTGAGATTGTTTGTACTTGCGGACATTGTAAAATACTTCAATTTCACGATGCATAGTTCAATCTTGTTAACATGTCCATAAGTATGTGTGTGTGTGTATATATATATATATATATATATAAAATTAAAATAATCAATAATAAAATAAAAATATCTTATTTAAAACTCTCTTTGTAACTTTGTTACTCTTTGCGCAAGCTTCTTCTATAATTGTCTAACAAAGGGAAGCGTAAGGGCGTTTGCCTTTGGTTCAAATTTACACATAATTGGTTCTTTGATATATATAACTTTTTTATATTTGATATATTAATCTTCTTTTGTATTGAAGTGATTTGAACTACTTTTTTTTTTTAAGAAAAAAGTCTTGCTTGGACTTTAATTTAATTATTTTAGCATAATGTATATTTAACACTATTTAGTATTTGATTTATAATTTAAATTTTAAATCTCGTTTTAATAAGATTCTTATTTTGTAAGAAAGAAAACAAATGAGCCTACAACTCTCATGTAGAAGTTAAAGGTTGAATCAAAGCATCTACAGCTAGCCTGAATCGGAAGAAAAGGAGGAAAATACGGATTCTAACCAATATGTAGTGTTTAGGCCATATCCAGTCTACAAATATTTAATTGGACTCATTCCAATGTCATTTGAAAGCTAACATCTAAGGCTATAATTTATATTTAGAGCACAAAGTTAAACGAAAGCAAATTCTGACATGAAATAACTGAGCAAGTTACAAATCTGTTCTAAGAGATTATAAATCATTTAGAGTATATCTTTCTTTAGATTATGTGATGACAAACATAATTTGTGTAGCTGAATTAAACGATCTTGAATTGAATTGCAGACCATAAAAATAGAATTATTAGGTAAGAACAAGAATTGAGACAAGAAGAAAAATAATAAAAGTGAAAATAGAACAAAGATGAAGAAGATAGCACACAATCGCAAGATTGATTAGCCAAAGGAACGATCGACACAAGAGTCTTGGTCTCTTGATAAGATTAAGAAAAATTTGTTCACTCAAGAACTTAGAGTCACAAGCTCTCAAAAAGAGTGTTTAATCTCAAATTGCATTCAAAACTAATCAAAAGTGTGTCTACAAGAACATATATATGTCTAGCGCTCATAAACCAAAACAAACACAACCCTAACAGACTTCTTGTGCCAACAAGCTCAAAACCAACTAAACTAAATAAAATAATAAAATTTTATCATAGATAAAGTTTAAAGCAAGTCATAACTAATATTAAAATAACTAAATTAAAATACTAATTAAATCTTAATGGGACCCATTAGAGTCTAAATTATGTAAGTATTTGTAATTTATCATCCTAGGTTCTTCTAACTCCAAATTGGATTTACTTTCAAATAGAACAACAATCATCTTCTCTAGGTTTTCCTTTATCTTCACAATTATTATTGGTTCTTAAAGTCCCTCTAATACCTTCAAGCTTTTTTCTCAAACCAATCTTCTTTTTTATTTTCATCATTATGAATTTTTCAAATTTCAAATTTGGTGCAATCTTATTTTCAAATTTTTAATAAGATTACTTGTCATTAGAATTTTGATTATCTTCTATTTTAAAATTTTGAACCTAATAAAATAAAAGATGAAGAAGAACAAACACATTGATAGATTTAATTTCAATTTAAAATTTTCTTCTTCTTTTACATCTTCTTTCCTCTTTTCTCAACTCTAAATTTTCGTGCTCTTTTACTTATGAAGGAGTAATTTCATTATCTAATTCAAAGACTAAGGAAGCGCAACATTCTTGAGAATGGTTTGCAACATGTATTCTAAATTTAGGTTTTCTATTTTTTTCTCTAATATATTTAATTTCATAAAGTAAAAGTATTTTGTTCTAACTTTATTTCAAAAGTGGTTGATTCATCATTATTCAGTTAAAGTGTGTAAGTCAATTTTAGAAAATTAGAGTTAATTAAGTGGTGCAACAAAATTTAACACATTTTGATTAAAGTCCAGAGATTTTTGAATTTTGATTGATATTGTGTTAATCAAATACGTGAATATTTTTATATGATAGTTTGGTTTGGATTGAAGTCTCATTTCAATTTAAGTTTTTAACCATCGAATTAAAATATTATTAATATTAGATTCAATGATTGAGTATTATTTCTTTCCTCTTGATTCTTGAATTATGTATTTTTATTAATTAATTAGTACTCCCATCTTTTTTGTTCTATCTAATTTCCTATTCAATATCGATGACATTATACGTCATTATTCCCATTGTATATATATGGTATAGAAGATATACTATACTATTCAAAAATTAAACTTCAACAGAATAACAAAGCTTCAATGGAAATTTCATACAACCTAAAAATTTATATAAGTATATGTATTTACAACAATTACTCTACATGGAGCTCAAAATATAATTTTATAAATAACAATTACATTGCTCAATAATTATAGCTAAATAGTCTAGACCTATCGCTAAAACTTAGAATAACTAAACAATTAAAGTTACAATTGTCAGATTAATGTAATTATATGTAATTATTGTTAAGCCGATTGATTAGAGTTGCGTAGACTTGAACCATATATGAATTAGTTATATGTTGGAATATAAAGGTTATGTAATTGTCGAATAAGGAGTAGTGCGGTTATTGTGCTGTATGATAATGTTGATTGAATGCAAAGTGTAGTGTGAGTTGAATAATGATTGTTAAATGTGTTGAGTGTTTGGATAATTTAGAAAGTATGATTAAGAATTAGTAGTATTTCACTCGGGAGAAAAATTTTGGAGTTTGGGTGCAGGGTATTTCGCTCAAACAAGATTAGTCTTGCTCAAGCGAGAGCAAATAGGATTACCTCAGTTGTAACCTTGCCTTGGCGAGAGGTGCTCGCTCAAGCTGAGGTGTCGCAGGAGTAATAGGTAGCTCTTTGGACGCAATCTCGCCCAAGCGAGAATGCTGCTTGCCCAGGCGAGATGTAGCTCGCTCAAGCGACGTGTTACTCGCTCAAGCAAGAATATCATAAATTTGAGAGGTTCCACTGTCTGGTTTTCTCGCCCAAGTGAGGGTTGGCTCGCTCAGGCGAGAGCTGAGCTCGCTTAAGCGAGAAGTAGCTCGTTTAAGCGAGAGCGTCGGGCTAGAGAGGTATTTAAGGGGCCTCAGTGCCCAGAAACTTCATTTTCTCACTAAACAACTTTTCTCTCTCATTTTCTCTTTGTTTTCTCTCCTATTACCCTTAGAGAAAACCTTCTCGAAGCCAAATTCCTTCTCGATCAAAGCAAGATCTTCTATCTCATCGAGATCTAAGTGAGTTCTCAGAGCTTAGTTTTCAATTTTTACCTTGTTTCTTCTCTCTCTTTCTCAAGGGACTTAAATCGGGTTATTTTGAGTAAATTTGAACTGTTCAAGCTGTATTTCACACCCAAACGGTCGATCTTTCTCTACAGAACCCACTAGGAGCACTATCTTAGAACTCCTTCCAACTAAGGGGAGCTTACCTGATTTGATCCAGTCCGTTTAGTTAACGCTGAGATGTTTATATAAATGATTCCATTCTAACTGAGAATAGTAAGCTGCATAAGTTAAATCGTGAGCTAGAACCTAGAACGTATATAGTCAAGTAAATTTTGATATTATAGGATGAGTATATTTCTTGTTGTATAATAAATGTTTGGAATATTGTGGTGAAAGATGATGTGTTGAACTGTTGTGATGAATGAGCTGAGGATGTTAATATATGCTAGAATATTTAATTAATATTTTGAGCTGCTTAGTTTTTATTGTGAGTTGTATATTAAAATGCTAAGTTTTGCTATGAAAATATATATGGCTGAGTTATTAAATCTAGATGAAATTGTGTGTTTTATTGTACTGCTGAAGCTAAAAATAAAAGATTTGTTGTGCTGTAATATGCTGATTTAGCTGTACTACATCACATTCATCATTATCATCCTAGAGCTGCCTAGGACATTGAGTTGTGCTGTGTTTGGATCCAGATATCGGGATGGGTCTCTCCTAGACCGGAACAGTTTCTCTGGATTACTTAGGTTGTGAAACCAGATAGAAACTGAATCGCTGCATTTGCATTAGATGGGCTGGACATGCTGCATTGTTTTATTGAAGCTGTGTAATGCTGTGTGCTAATTGTTATGAGGTGTTGAAATAATTTCATCTATATTCATTCATATTTCATTAATGAGGTTGTCAATTATATAAGCCCACCTTTGCATTTTTTGTTATGTTGGTCTGTGTACCGCAATGATCGTACGGTGGTACGTGAGCAGAAGGTACAGGGAATGTGTCTACTTCTCAAGCTAGGAGATCTAGTTGAGGGACAACAAAGTTGGAATTTTGGGGAAATTGTGGTGTTGAATATTTTTTCAGTCTAGGTTATAGTAATAGGTCTAAGCTATTGGGCTATACTTTTTAAGTAATATAATTTATGTTTTAAACACTTGTATTCAATTTTCACTGAGTTAGCTGATGTAAATGTGGAAATTTATGTAAAGACTTGAATATTGTATATAAATGCCTATGAGGCTCGTTATTTGTTTATTTGAATGTCGGAGTTCAGTTTTAAAAAAAAATACTCTTTTACTGATATATATCTATATATAATATAATGCCTCATAAATTAAACAAATGAATTAAGAAAGGTAAGCAGAAATGTCATTAATTCTTGGTAAAAAAAAATGGGGGATCGTGCCAACAATTCTCCCACAGAGCATGATGACTCTAACATTCCTCAATCAAACCTTCCAACATGAGAAATAGCTGCATCACTTGTCACATCTACTCATGTACCATCATATGATCATTGCAATACACATCAACACAAACAAAATGCAAGGGTGATCTTATGTTATAAATAGTCATAATCAAATTACTGATACAAATATAATAAGACATACAATATAGTACATGAAAATGCTTAGCAAGGCGATACAACCATTCAGCTCGTTTCTAGCCCGCCTAATGCAAATGTAATAGCTTAGTTCTAACTGGTTTCACAGTCCTACTAATCCAAAAAGAACCTACAATTTTTTGATCTGGGACCAACCCATTTCGATACCTGGATCTAGACAAATCACAACTCAGCTTGGGATATTACCTAATCGTTACATACCTACGCCCTCTAAATATATGACTTAGCCTTAGTATGACGATATTTCATACAAATGCAACACAACCATATATTAAGCATTTTAACACGTTATTTCACAGCACTTATCACCTAGTCTCAGCACATTATACTACAACATTTCAGCAATTATCTCAAACGTAAACAGTTTCATACCATTCACAAAACAATAGGAAACCCTATTATACACATCGGGCTCAATACATTCACCAATAATAGTCAATCCACTCAGCCCCTTACTCTGGGTTTTACCCTAAGGTTTGTTCACACACTAACTTATTTTCAGCTAAGACAAAATTATACATATAGACATTTCAGCATCTAGCAAGTGAATAAGGCCAGCTTAGGTAAGCTCCCCTTATCTGGAATAGATTTTCTTAGATCGAATCGTCTCACTATTAGAAAATAGAAACCTTTGAGAAGAGAAACCCAAGAACTAAGAAGTAGAGTTGGAGAACCAAGTCCCAGATGCTCACCTAGATCCACACTAAATGGAGATTCCCACTTGGATCGGGAAGACGTTTGGCTTCGAGAAAGTTTTCTCTAAGAAAGGAGGGTGAGAGAACAAAGAGAAAACGAGAGGGAAAGGTAGTTTGGTGAGAAATGAAAGTTTAAGCTCAAAATTTGTTGGCGTGAGTTGTGGAGGAAATTGATTTCTACGAGATCTTAGTAGAAAATTTGGGGATATGTTTTTAATTATAGTAATTATCTAATTATGATAATTGTCTTAATTTGTGTATAGCTAGAAATAGTTATGTTTTTTGCATGTATATATCACCCTGTATCTCACGTAAAGATTATGAAGGAAAATTGATTCTTACCATGACAGGTTGACATGGTATCAGAGATTACGATCCATACCCCTATTTCCTGAATCAATCGTTCCCTTTCCCTGGCTGATACAGAATCCCTACTTCTACCCCCACTGATACAGAATCTCCTACTCCTACACTAACTAAGTTGGCTACAAAAATGTCAAAAGTTTTGAATTAAGTTTTAGCCCCGCCTTAGATCAATACTGATCATTCTTTTGCACTGATTGGCATCAAACTGGATGACAATAACTATGCTCTTTGGTCCCAAGTGGTCGAGATGTATATATCGGGCAAAGACAAATTGGGATATATCAATGGCGATTTACCACAACCCTCTCAAGTAGACCCTAACCTTGGACGTTGGCAGACTGACAACGTGATTGTTAAAGGATGGCTCATTAACTCCATGGATTCCTCTCTTATTGGCAATTTTATTCGATTTCCCACAGCCAAGATGGCGTGGGATGCAATCGCAACCACATATTTTGATGGTATTGACACGTCTTAAGTTTACGACCTTCGACGTCGTGTGACATGTCTCAAACATGCCAGTGGCCTTCTTGAAAAATACTATAATGATCTTCAAGGACTTTGGTGTGAAATTGATTTTTGCCATCCAAACCGGATGGAATGCCCCATTGACATTCAACACAATAATGATCTTGTCCAAGAAGATCGGGTCTATGTATTTTGGATGGACTTGAAGATCTCTTAGGTAATATCAGGAGTGATATCTTGCAGATGAAACCATTCCTAACAGTGGAGCAAGCTTATGCGCATGTTCAGAGGGAAGCCCTTCCTCAAGCAGTGATGACAGACAATCCTAACAAAATACATGGGACTGTTCTCGCTTCTAAGGGTCTCAAGTTACAGACCAGGCTAGTGAATACCCAGCCCAAAGGCAAAGATTCATCCAGTGACACCGAATATTCTCATTGCGGAGGTACTAAACATACTTGCGAAACTTGCTTCAAACTCCATAGTTATTCAGATTAGGGGTCCGAGTTCCAAGCTCAAAAGCATCAAGATCTTGGTGACACTAGTAACAACCAAAGAAAAGTTGTTTTAGCTACTGCAGAACCGCAACTTTCCCTTATTCCAACAACAAGTACTAACCATACTCAAGGTAATACTCTAATTTGCTCTCACCATGACGGTGACTGTGATGTGTAGATAATTGACTCTCGAGCTATCAATCATATGACATTTGATGCAATTAATTTCTCTAAACACTCAACTCCTCAATGCACAAGTATTGCCAATGCTAATGGTGGTTTATCATCGGTAACCCTGGTTGGGATTGTGATGTTATCACCAACTTTTTCACTATCTAATACACTACTTGTTCCCTCTCTCTCTCTCTCTCTCTCTCTCTCTCTTATAAGTTACTATTTGTGAGTCAAGTTACTAAATACTTGAATTATATGGTACTAATTTATCCATCTTTTTGTCTTCTTCAGAATATTCTCACTAAGGAGATAATTAGGCATGGTACTAAGAAGAGGGAATATACTACATGGAGGATTTAAGTGTCGGCAAAGTACATCACATGCATCACCTAAGTAACCCTAAAAGGGAACAGATTATTCTTTGGCACCGTTGATAAGTCTGTAATTAGGCCCTCTTTTACAGCCCATATATTCATATTTGATCTTTATTTTATTTGGGTTTACACTAATTTATATATTAATTGTGTAGTTTGGTATAAAGAGGCTACAAGTACATTTTGGGTGCATTCTGGGCCCAAATTGATGAAAGATTAGAGTTTCGCAGTAGTCAGCATGCCCAGACCCATTCAATAAGCACGGAGGTGCTTTGAGCCCATGCACGGTCGTGCTTAAGGCCTTGCACGGCCGTGCTCATCTGCGGGAAGCCCATTTATGAAAGTTTTTAGGGTTTTCAAATACTATAAAAGGAAATATCTGAGGCACCATTGGGAGAACACTGTTTTTACATCTTGGCTTTGCCTCTAAAATACATCTGATCTCGTCTCTCTTGCATGGGATCCTTGGGACATGCTTGGCGATACTTGGAGCTTCAAGCAATCGTACTTGAAGACCGAGAACACATCTTACACTCTAGTTTGCTATTTCTTTTGATTATGGCTTTGTTTATGATTGTTTTAGTTCTTTTCTTTAGCATGAGTAACTAAGTCCATAGCTAGGGCTATGGAAACTATTATTCATAAATTTATAGAATTTTGATATTTGAATTTAAATTTGATTTCCGTTTTGTGATTAGATTTTATCCTATTGCGCTTCTTTCTTAATTCTAATTAATTATATCGTCAGGTGACCGTACCTCGGTTAATTAATAGATCTATAGGATAAAACGAGACAAAGGATTAGGTGGACCAAACCAATCTTTCTCTTCTAATCGTTATTAAATTAACAAATTCATAGGCTCCTAAAGCTTTCTTAAATTAATGTCTTGCATGACCATTGGAGATGTCAATTTAGAGAAAATAATATTGATATTGCATAACCATTGGATATTCATAGTATTCGTATGAATGATTGGTAATCACAAGGAAATTGAATTTAGAGTTAAATAGAAAAATAACATAAAGGATTGAATGAGAAAACCCATATGCCCTAGGTTCCTCTCCGATAAGTTTAACCAAGGCGTGCAGTATATTCCTTGCTCTTAGTTTTATAATTAATTTTATAAATTCTTATTTTTAATCAATCTCGTATCTTTGAAGCTTAAACAATTGAATTAGGAAATTCTTAGTAATTGAAAATCAATTCTTGTGGAACGATATTTCGGGAACTTAATTTAAGAACCCTTTATTACTTCTCGATGGGTACACTTGCTCTCTAAACAAGTTTTTGGCACCGTTGTCAGGGATTACTTTTTCAATATTAAGAAAATCTCAAATTTAATTGATTTAAGCAATTTGTGTTTATTTTGTTTTGTTTTGTTTATTGTTAAATTTTTCTTTTATATTTTATAATTTTTGTTTTTATTTTATTTTAATTTTTTTTATTTCACAATTTCTTTACTCGTTCTAAGTGCTCTACAACTTGTTTATTTGATCCGAAGATTGAAAGAACAGTTCATAAACAAAGAAAAGAAGTGAGAGAGCAAAAAATGGCAGAGGGAAGGAGATCGATCCAAGATTACATGACACTCACTACTAGAGGCACTCCTGGAAGCATTGCGGCACCAAATGTGGAGGCCAACAATTTTGAATTAAAAGCAACACTTATAACCATGGTCCAGAACTCTATACAGTTTGGAGGCATGCCTAATGAAGATCTCAATCTTCATCTAACAAAGTTCCTCCAATTGACGGATACCATCAAGTACAACGGAGTCTCCAACGATGCTATTCGACTCCGTCTTTTCCCATTCTCGGTATCTGAAAAGGTGAATGCTTGGTTCGCCTCACTCCCAACCAACTCCATCAGGACTTAGGAGGATCTCACTCAACAATTCTTGGGAAAGTACTTTCCCCCATCGAGGTCCTCTAAGCTTATGACGGAGATATGTTGCTTCCAACAACATGAAGCAGAATCCTTATTCGAGGCATAGGAGTGGTTTGGAGAGCTTTTGAGGAGATGTCCTTATCATGATTTTCCAACGTGGAGATAGGTACAAATTTTTTACAGTGGCTTATCAATCACTACCAGGGCTACAATTGATGCCACAGTAGGAGGGTCCCTTATAAGAAAAGATTCAGATGATGCATACAAGCTGATAGATGAGATGACATCTTCTAGCTTTCAGTGGCACACTGCTGACTCTTACGATATCAAAAGGAAAGAGACCGCTCCGGTCTACCAAGCAGAGAGCAGCAGCCCACTAATAAACCAAATGGCAGCCCTTACAAAGCAACTAGAATCTTTAATGAAGGCTCAAAACCAACCTGTAAGAGTTCCTGCAAGCCCAGAATTTAAGCAAGAAGAGGCAAACTTCATGGGCAATCATAATTTAGGGTGGAGGAGTAATCCTCCTAACTCTTGGGGGAATGGCTTTGGAAGTCAAAATTCAAGTGTTTATCGCCCTCCTCATGTGCAAAGTCAAGGAGCAAGACCTGAAGGAAAAGAAACTTATAGATCTCAGTCCAACTTTCAAGAACAGATGATGCAATATGTGCATTACTCTGATAAGAGGATGACAGAGCTTGAATCCAAGTTGGACCAACATATTGAGAGAACTGATAAGAGGTTTGCAGAGGTCAAATCTGAAATACAAGCCAGCTCCTCTAAGATGAGTGCACAATTCGAGCAAATTACGAATCTTCTGAGTCAAAGAGTGATGGGAACACTACCATCTCAACCTGAGCCTAATCCAAGGGAGTAATGCAATGTCATTACTCTAAGAAGTGGAAAAAATTAGAATAGGACGCAAACACATAAGTCATGCACGCCTGTGCTGAAGGAGGAACATGCCCTTGCATCACCCTGCATGCCCATGCTGCCTGAAATAGAACGGTCGTGCTTAGAACAGCACGCCCTTGTAGACAACGAAGGCATGACTGTGCTAGACGGAAGCAAGGTCGTGCTCAACAAAGGCACGCCCGTGCTAGATGATGAGCAAGGTCGTGCTTACCACCCAGATGCGAAAAAGGAGACAAGGGAAGATGCACTAGTGGTGACAAAACTGAAAGTTCCATTTCCACAACAATTGATGAGTAGCCAGAGAGACCCTCAATTCAATAAGTTCCTTGGGATCCTCATAAAGCTCCACATCAATATTCCTTTTGTTGAAGCCATATCACAGATGTCGAAATATGCTAAATTTCTCAAGGAGATGCTAAGCAACAAAAAGAAATTGGAAGAATTCGAGACAGTCAGATTGAATGAGGAGTGCTCAGCAATTTTACTAAGGAAGTTGTCACCTAAGCTTAAGGATCCAGGGAGTTTTACAATTCTATGCACTATAGGCAATTCTTATTTTGATAAAGCGCTCTATGATTTAGGTGCTAGCATCAATCTAATGTCATTTTCTATGTTTAAAAGGTTGGGTATGCAAGAACCCAAGCCAACTTCAATCTCTCTGCGGCTTGCTGATCGTTCAATAACGTATCCTAGGGGCATAGTGGAGGATGTCCTAGTCAAGGTAGATAAGTTCATGTTTCCTGCATATTTCATTGTCCTTGACATGGAAGAGGATGACGAAGTACCCATCATACTAGGGAGGCCTTTCCTAGCCACAGGAAGAACGATAATAGATGTTCAGCAAAGGAAGCTCACACTGAGGCTAGACGATGAGGAAGTTATATTTCAAGTTTTCAATTCTTTCAAGTACCCTTTTAGCCAAGAGTCCTGTCACTTTGTGAGCACTATGAATGTTGCTTCTCCTCCTTCAATTTACGTGAAGCATGGAACCACAAGAAAAAGGCCAAGGAGGAAGCAATATAAGAAGAAGAAAAGACAAAAGCTTAAACCATCCATTAATAAGCCTCCTAATTTGAAGCTTAAATTTTCTTCTCTTTATTCTAATCCTCATCTTATGAATAATTTTTCTGATGTAATAGGTGTTGGGGAGGCAAAGCTGTTGGGGAGACAATTGCATATCAAGGGAGTCACCTCTCAGACTCATACCTTCTTCCCACCATGATTTAACAGGAACATCAGGCTCGTGACGTTAAACAAGTGCTCCCATGAGGCATTCTGTGTCTTTTATTTTATTTAAATTTTATTTCTTTTTGTTTATTTTAATTTTTGCTATTTATATTTTATTTTTAGAATAAATAATAAGCATATTGAAAGATTGCAAGAACGGAATTGATTGTTCCCACACTTTTGAGCTCTGATTTGGAAGCACGCCCGTGCTCATCACATACACAGTCGTGCATTGAGTCGCAGTTGTAAGAGAAAGTTTTACATCATAAGCATGAGCGTGCTCAAGATTTCAGCATGGTCGTGCTCCCTCACCCGAAGTCATCGCGCCAAGAATTATTAGGGAACCTCTTTCCTTTTATTCAATTGCCCTCTTTGCATGCTTTTAAGTTAATTGCTTTCAAACATTGAGGACAATATTTCGCTTAAGTATGGGGGAGTAGTTCCTAATTATATGATTGTTATTT
This sequence comes from Abrus precatorius, assembly GCF_003935025.1. Taxonomy (NCBI): domain Eukaryota; kingdom Viridiplantae; phylum Streptophyta; class Magnoliopsida; order Fabales; family Fabaceae; genus Abrus; species Abrus precatorius. Next base: position 17,841,642 of record NW_020874292.1, read on the forward strand.
GCATGTTACTGAGTAAAGTGCCTATACTATTTTTTATGATAATTTAAAACTTTTTCCCTCATGAAACCCAATTTTTTCCAGATAGAAGAGTATGTTGAGTGATTATTGTTGGCATTATACTTTCATTTGGAAACTACTAATTAGCTAGGTTCCTTACTTTTATGCTCTACATTAAACTTTAACCCACAGATGTGAGTTTTGAGCCTTAAAGGGGGTTTCTATCTTAATTTAATTAATTGTACCCCTTTCCTCATTGTTTTGTGTGATTATCTCCTTAGGTTTTGTGCTCTAGAACTTGACTTGGAACCGACTTAAGACTTCTCTTTTTAATTGCATGTTTTTAATATGATTGAGGCATAATAGGATTTTTATTCTTGGCCTTCAGCATGTTTGAGATACAACTAGTTGTCCACTTTGAGCTTTATTGATTTTCTTGATCCCTTGCATTAAATTTATAAAATATTTTGATGACCTTGAGTTTATGAATGGAGCAATTGAGTTGTTGAATTGTTTGATTAATTCTCCTCTATATCTCTCATATGCCAAAAGAAAGAAAGAAAGTATGAAAAAGAAAATGAAAAAAAATAGAAAAAAAAGAAAAGAAAAGAAAAGAAAAAGGGTTATATATGATTGAAATGAGAGAGGAGTAAATATACTATTCATATACAAAAAAAAAAAAAATTACTCCAAGAGCTTCATTTGTAAAATTAGGGGATGTAATTTATTACCCTTTTGTATATCCCCTTTCTTTCATTTATCTCACCTCAAATTATTATAACCTCTTGGCCACATTATAACCAGAGAAAAGACCTCATGATTTTTACTTGCATTTAATTTATTTAGTGGAGAGTCGGTTTATAGTCAAGCCTATGGTAGTACACTCTTCTTTAGGAGAATTGAGTAATATCTTATTTGTCCTTTAGTGAGAGAGGAAAGTAGAGTACCTCAGTTTGATGTTTGAGTGAAAAGTATAGAAATATAAGATTCTAATTGGGAATCCTTTTGATTGCTTATGCTCAATGATGTTACTCTTGTTGCTCTCTTTATCTCCTCATCTCGGGTTCCTTGTGTGGTATTATGTTTTAAGTTATTATGTTACTCTTAACCAGCACTTTGCTTGAGGACAAGCAAACAAATAAGTATGGGAGAGTTGATAAGTCTGTAATTAGGTCCTCTTTTACAGCCCATATATTCATATTTGATCTTTATTTTATTTGGGTTTACACTAATTTATATATTAATTGTGCAGTTTGGTATAAAGAGACTGCAAGTGGATTTTGGGTGCATTCTGGGCCCAAATTGATGGAAGATTAGAGCTTCACAGCAGTCAGCATGCCTAGACCCATTCAATAAGCACGGGGTGCTTCGAGCCCATGCACGGTCGTGCTTAAGGCCTTGCACGGCCGTGCTCATTTGCGGGAAGCCCATTTATGAAAGTTTTTAGGGTTTTCAAATGCTATAAAAGGAATGATTTGAGGCACCATTGGGAGAACACTGTCTTTACATCTTGGCTTTGGCTCTAGAATACATTTGATCTCGTCTCTTTTGCACGAGATTCTTGGCACATGCTTGGCAATACTTGGAGCTTTAAGCGATCGTACTTGAAGACCGGGAACACATCTCACACTCTAGTTTGCTATTTCTTTTGATTATGGCTTTGTTTATGATTGTTTTAGTTCTTTTCTTTAGCATGAGTAACTAAGTCCATAGCTAGGGCTATAAGAACTATTGTTCATGAATTTATGGAATTTTGATATTTGAATTTAAATTTGATTTCTGTTTTGTGATTAGATTTTATCCTATTGCGCTTCTTTCTTAATCCTAATTAATTATATCGTCAGGTGACCGTACCTCGGTTAATTAATAGATCTATAGGATAAAATGAGACAAAGGATTAGGTGGATCAAACCAATCTTTCTCTTCTAATCGTTATTAAATTAACAAATTCGTAGGCTCCTAAAGCTTTCTTAAATTAATGTCTTGCATGACCATTGGGGATGTCAATTTAGAGAAAAGAATATTAATATTGCGTGACCATTGGATATTAATAGTATTTGTATGAATGATTGGTAATCACAAGGAATTTGAATTTAGAGTTAAATAGAAAAATAACATAAAGGATTGAATGAGAAAACCCATATGTCCTAGGTTCCTCTCCAATAAGTTTAACCAAGGCGTGCAGTGTATTCCTTACTCTTAATTTTATAATTGATTTTATAAATTCTTATTTTTAATCAATCTCGTATCTTTGAAGTTTAAACAATTGAATTAGGAAATTCTTAGTAATTGAAAATCAATCCTTGTGGAACGATATTTTGGGAACTTAATTTAAGAACCCTTTATTACTTCTCAATGGGTACACTTGCCCTCCGAACAACTGTCGGCTTGGCCACCCCTCATTTGGGTACTTGAAACATGTGTTTCCTAGTTTGTTTTCAGATACATCATTGTTGGACTTTAAATGTGAGACTTGTATTTTAGCTAAGAGTCATCAAGTTCATTTCCCATTACGTATGAATAAAACTAATGTCTCTTTTGCCTTGATCCACTCTGATGTGTGGGGACCATCTGCAAAATCCTCGACATTTATAGATGACTGTACTGACTTAGATTTACTTATTGAAACAAAAAAAATGAGGTGTTTCATACGTTTCAAGTATTCCATCAAATGATTCAAACTCAATACTTAGCAAAGATTTGTATCATTCGTTTTGATAATGGTGGCAAATATGTAAATCACTAATGATTCATATTTTGTACTCATATTTATAGCCTTATTACATCTCCCAAAATATTTTTTTGCTTTATTTTATTTCATTTAGCATGTTTTTACATTTCTTGCATTAAATTGGAGTTTTTATGAATATTTTCTACCTTTTTTTATATTTCTTATTTTTGCTATTATGACCTTTGTCCACTATTTTGGTCATAAATTTTTTTGTAGATCTCCTTTTTGGCTAATTCTTTTTGCAATGGATTCCTAACTTCCTTAGCTTCAATTTTGTCATATGGATCATGTTGTTTGGAGTTCGAAGCTATTTTCTATTAATTTTTGAAGTTTAGACTTAAAACATACCCTTTAAAGGCTTTTATTATAATTACTTGCAGAGGTCTTGACCCATTTATTTCCATTTTCATTAAGACTAATATATATAGGGGTCAAAAGGTAGATTTTAGATCTATCTACTTCTCTTTTCCCTTTTCATAATTTTATTTTTGATAATTTCATTTTTCTGTAAAGACCTTTTCCTACTTTGAGAGAAAACCTTTTTCGTATCATTCACTTTCCTCTTTTTGGATTCTGCTACTGCTCAATTATTATTTTCTCACGAATCATCTCGTCTTGAGCATATATTTCAAGATCGATTGATTGCTCTGAGTTTGTCTTTTTACTTTTTCACAATTCTTGATTAAGATTGGAGCATGCATAATTTGACTAAATTTGGTTTTGTTCTTGAGTGTGATATTGATCGATTGATTGCTTTTACATTTGAGATTTAGGCAAAACTCAGTATAGTAATCATAGTTTGCGTCTATGATTCGTGATTTCGATTTGTGATTTTAATTCTCGTTTTTGTTTTCTAATTCGTTTTGCGTTTCATTTTTGTTTTTGTTTTCATTTTTGTTTTCCAATTCGTTTATTTTCAATTTGTTTTTATTTTTGTTTTTATTTTTTTGAATTAAATTAAATTTGTTTTCAAAATTTAAATTCGTTTTCAGTTTTAAATCCATTTTTAAATTTTAAATTCGTTTTCATTTTTAGATCCATTTTCAAATTTTAAATTCGTTTTCAATTTTAGATTTGTTTTCATTTAAATTCATTTAAATTACTTTCATTTTTACTTCATCTTTAAATCACAAAACCCATAAATTAATCATCGTTGCATGTTTAAAATTGGAAACACAATGAATTTGTATCCTTGTGAGATGACCTAGGTTTGTTCTCTATATTATAAAATTATTTGCAAAATCTAGTTTTATTTGACACTATTACGCGTGGTTGTCAATCACCAATTTCATAATTATTTTCAACAGCATGAAATTATCCATGAGACTTCATATCCTCACACTCCTCAACAGAATAGCGTTGCGGAACGCAAGAATCACCATATCCTCGAAACAGCTTAGGCTCTTTTACTTGGAGCATATGTGCCTAGCCAACATTGGGTAGATGTTGTCACTTTTGTGCCTTTACTCACCAAACAAATGCTCTCACCACAAGTTTTTAGGTGTGTTATGTTTGTTCACCTACATAAGAAGCAACGAACAAAGCTCAGCCCTTGTGCTATTTGTTGCCTTATTTTGGGATATGGTGCACATCAAAAAGGATATCGCTGCTATGATCCCACTACTTGACACACATGTAACCATGGATGTTTCTTTCCTCAAGTCTGACATCTTCTACTCCCCCACACCATCCAATTCTGCTCTTCCGGAGGAGAAACAACAAGAAGAGTTGAATTGGCTAACATTTGACTAGTTTAAGGATACTAATACACTATCTGATGAGGCTCCACAAACTCCAACAAAAATGGAAGTAGCTGCATCTACATAATGCTTTCCTCTAGAAACAGAAACAGCTGCAGTTACAGAAGGGTCTCCTCCTCTAGAAGTTGAAGCAGTGGAACCCGCCACTCTCCAATACCTTCCAATGATCCACCTCTTGAGAATATTATTGAGGTAAACACTCCACTCACCCCTAATGTATCTAGCAATGTTGATACATCTGTTGGCTATAAGCTACCTTTAGGCATAATCAGGAAAAACCACTGAGAAGATATTCTCCTGAAGTGGAGAGCCATAGATCAAGGTATCTGATTGCTAATTATGTTTCCACAAAGGCACTGTATGATCCTCTTAAGAAGTTTGCTAATGAAATCTCCTCACAAAGTGTCCCTACTAACATTGGAGAGGCTCTTGAAGACTCGAAATGGACTCAAGCTATGAATGAAGAAATGGAAGCATTAAACAAGAACGCAACATGGACTCTTGTTCCTTTACCAAAAGGAAAAAAAAAAAACAGTAGGGTGTAAGTGTGTCTTCTCCATCAAGTACAAAGTCGATGGGTCGATTGAAAGGTACAAGGCACGACTAGTAGCCAAGTGTTTTACACAAACATATGGCATAGACTATCAAGAAACCTTCTCACTAGTGGCCAAGTTTAGCACTATTAGAGTATTATTATCTCTTGCAGTAAGCCTTGATTGGCCATTGCATCAATTAGATGTCAAGAACGCCTTCCTCCATGGACATCTTAATGAAGAAATTTACATGGACATCCCTCCAAGATATGAGACAAGCGTTGATAATAAGTTGGTTTGCAAGCTACAATGAACTTTGTACGATTCGAAGTAATCTCCGAGAGAATGGTTCGGGCATTTAAACGTGGCAATGAAAAAATATGGCTTTCAGCAAAGCAATGCAGACCACACATTATTCTTGAAACATCACCAAGGAAAGATAATGACAATGATAGTTTATGTAGATGATATGATCATCACAGGAGATGACTTAGAAGAAATAACAAAACTTCAAAAGCAATTGGGAACTGAATTTGAAATGAAAAATCTAGGAGGACTCAAATATATTTAGGGATTGAGGTTGCTAAATCAAAACAAGGCATCTTTTTATCTCAAAGAAAATATATCCTAGATCTTTTATCAGAAGTTGGGTTCCTAGATTGCAAGCCTAGAGATACTCCAATTGTTCAGAATCATCAACTTGGAGACCATCTAGACCAAGTGCCAACAAAAAAAGGAAGATACCAAAGGATAGTTGGCAGGCCTATTTATCTATCACATACATGGCCTGACATAGCCTATGTAGTAAGCATAGTGAGCCAGTTCATGCACAACCCAAGTATAGATCACATGAAGGCTGTAACCCGAATCCTTCAATACTTGAAGTCCTCACCTGGAAAAGGCTTAATGTTCACAAAAAATGATCACCTATAGGTTAAAGGTTATACATATGCTGACTGGGCTGGAGATACTACTAGCAAAAAATCAACCTCAGGTTATTTCACCTTTGTCAGAGGGAATCTGGTCACATGGAGAAGTAAGAAACAAAAGGTTGTGTCCCTATCAAGTGCTGAAGCTAAGTTTCATGGGATGGCTACGGGTCTTTGTGAGCTTTTGTGGATTCAAAGACTATTGACTGAAATTGGCTTTGCCCCAGGTTGTGCAATGAAACTATTTTATGACAACAAGGCTGCTATTGCTCATAATATAGTTAAACATGATCGAACCAAACATATGAAAGTGGAACGACACTTTATCAAACAAAATCTAGAGACCCAGATAATTCAATTTCTATTCGTTAAATCTAAAGAGCAGTTGGCAGATATACTCATGAAAGTTGTATGTAGCAAAAACTTTTACAACTCCCTCAACAAGTTGGGCATTCGAGATCTTTATGCACCAACGTGAGGGGCTGTTAGCGTGAGTTGTGGTGGAAATTGATTTCTACGAGATCTTAGTAGAAAGTTTTGGGATAAGTTATTAATTATAGTAATTATCTAATTATGATAATTGCCTTAATTTGTGTATAGCCAAAAATAGTTATGTTTTATGCGTGTATATATCATCATATATCTCAAGTAAAGATTATGAAGGAAAATTGATTCTTACCATGTCAGTTTGACAAAATACTCTTAAATATCCCCAAGCTTGCAACCTTCTTGCTACATTGAGCAGCAGTTCTCGCTACAACGAGATATACTAGATAATGCATCCTTCCTGCTATCTGTCATTTTTGCGGCAATGAGAATCTCCTCGCTCCAGCAAGAGTGTTAGTTGGATCAACCTTATCTACTTCTCGCTACAGTGCTCCAAAGAGCTTATTTCTAGACAACTTATCTCCTTACAGTAAGATATCTTGCTATAGAAAGAATCCTATAGTTTACACTAATTAAATCTATTCAATCCACACAACTTACATAAGCTTTATACTCAGCAACTATACAACTCATACATACATAAATCCAAGCCATTTCATACTATTATTAGCATACAACATCAAATTCAACGTACAAAGACATCATAGTTAAATGCTCACAACATCATTTTTAAAAAAAATATGTATATGTATATATGTAATTATATATATATATATATATATATATATATATATATATATAATATAGGCCTGAATTTAGAGTGACTACTTTTAGCATAAAAGTGACTACGTGCAGGATGTTCTTGCTTCTAAGCCTCTAAAGTGTTCATTTTTTATACCCAAAGTGATTACACTAAACCCATTTGACCTCTTAAAGCCTTTAATTTATGTGTTTTCATTAGAATCTCAAGCAAAACTAATTCAATCAACAATATTTATATAAAATTTTTTTTCAATCCAAAAAAATTGATTTACTAAAATAAAATTTGAATTACTTGAACAATTATATATTTTCATGAGATTTTTCATCTTCTAAACTACACTTTCTTATTAAAAAGATCCTAGAAAACTAACTAAAAATTCATTAAAATTAAGATTTATCACACCCTATACGTAACTATATGTACATATACACTACCCAATCGATTGGATAAATCATGTCTTGCATGATTAAATAAACAAAAGCATTATGCATTCATATAATTTATGCGTAATTCAATGAACTAAAGCATGCTACATTACACTCAGATTTTGCACAATTTGGAAATCAAGCACATTCTACATCAATAAACCAATGATGTTTTAAAAAAAAATTAAATCAAAATAAAAATACAAATAGAAAATCATAATAAAAAATAGTATCAAATCAAAATATAAAATAAAGTTAAAAAAACTTATATATTAATTTTTCTTTAACTTAGACAAAATTTTACCTTTAATCCTTTAACTTATTATTTTTCTTTAGGCTATGTTTAGATGTCATGTTTAGGAGAGGAGGAGAAGAGAGGAATTAGTGGGGTTTAACCCTTGTTTAGAAGTTAATTAATTATGAGGAGAAGGGTTATGAGGTTTTTCTAAATCCTTCAAAACCCTCCTAACCTTGATTTTTTGAATTTTTTCATTATGGATTATTTATTCTCTCTCTTACTCTTGTACTCTTACACGATTATGGTTTTATTTTATTTTTCAAAATATGTTAGTTTTTAAATTGAGATTTTTTTTAAAAAAATTATAAAAAATAAAAATATTAATTTTAAAGATATTAATTTTTAGAGAAAGAAGAATATTAATTTTTTGTATGTTTTGAAAATAATAAATAAATAAAAATTATGAATAAAAGATATAAAAGACAATAATATTATTTATATAATTAAACTTCTATCACTCTCTACTCTTAATATTAAATATCCACACAAATGAGGAATTTAACCTTCTTTCTCCCTCTCTTCTCCTCTCTTCCTACCTCCGTACTTATTCAAACATTTTTCTTCTTTTCCTATCCAAATATCTAAACAAAACTTAATTATTGAATTTTTGAAATTTTTAATCTATTAATCTAATTTTCAAACACATTTAAATAAATCACTTTCTATCAATAACATTAATTTAATTAATTTTTTTTCATTCTTTATCTTATTATTATTCATTTTCTTTCAGACATTTTTCATGTTTATAAACTAAGGAAAGAATATTTGGCGCGATAAATTGTTTTTAGTTCATAAAAATCATGTTTCGGGGGAATTATGATTCTTAAATTCTAGTTTCTAGAAATGTTAATATGTTTTAAATATTCTTGGAGTTATGTTATACAAATGATTTTTAAAAATATTTTAATATTTTATTTAATTTAAATATTATTTTTAAAAATATTAATGCTTCATTTCAAAATTTTTTACTCTTTATAATAATTAATAAATTTTATTAATATTAATAACTAAATTTATTTTATTTAAAATTTTAAAATATAAAATATAAAATACTAATAATCCGAAAGGTATATGAAAGGTATATAAAACATAAAACTATATAAAATGTTTTATAGTATATTTATCTTATGAAATTGTTATAAATTCATTAATATGAGTTATTATTATATTCTAATAAGATTAACTTTAAATGATTTTTTTAATATAATTATAAGTAATAATGAAAGTTATGAATAGATGATAACTAAAGACGAGAAACAATATAAAGAATGTTTGGATTTGAGAATATTGATGGATAAGATTGTATTTTTATTACAAAAATATTTTCATGTTTATTAAGATTTTAAACATTACTTTGTTTATTTTTTTTTTTAATGAAAATAGGACATGGAAGAGAAAAATGTGTTTAGTTGAGTTTTAGAAAGTAGTTTTCTTAAAAACATCTTCAAAATCCAACCTAAATTTAAAAATGAAAAAATATGTATTTTTAACATTTTTTTTGAAAATAAAAACATTTAAGAACGACAAGAATGAAAATATAATGACATTATTGTAAATATTATCTAATTAGTAAATATTATTTAACATTATTGTAAATATTATCTAACTAGTAAGGTGAGCTGTGCAATACACAGATATATTATTTTGTTATAATATAATATTATAATTATTAATTATAAAATAAAAAATATTTTTATAAAATTTTTATGATAATATTTAAACTATTTTAAAGTTTGAAATTAATTGGTACATATGAATTATTATTAATAAAAATTGATTATATCATTCTTTAAATGTTACAAGAATAAATGTATTAATATTTTAATGTTGAAGTTATAAAAAAAAAATGTAAATATGTTAATCGCACTTAATTAAAATTTAAAGTAAACTATTAATATTAAAATTTAAAAATATTTTAAACTTTGCAAGAATAAATACATTAATATGTTAATTTTAAAGTTTAAAAAATAGTAAATATATTAATCGTATTAAATTAATATTAATTCTTATTCATTCTATTGTTGCATGACTTTTCAAATTTATAAACTCATTAATTTTTATTCATTCATTTAACTATTTTTTGTTAATCATATACAAATAATTAATTTTTAATAATAAAATTTAAAATAAATTATTAATATTAAAATTTAAAATTATCATAAATTTTGTAAGCATAAATGCATTAATATGTTAATATTAAAGTTAAAAAAATGAATAAATATGTTAATTGCACTAAATTAATATTAATTCTTTTTTATTCTATTGTTGCGTAAACTTTTTAATATATAAACTTATTAATTCTTATTCATTCATTTTATTATTTTTTATTAATCAAATACCAATTATTAGTTTCTAATACTAAAATTTAAAGTAAATTATTAATATTAAAATTCAAAACTACATTAAATTTTACAAAAATAAATACATTAATATGTTAATATTAAAATTAAAAAAATATGTAAATGTGTTTATATTTATATTATATTACACGTGATCTAAATTATGTTTATATTTATATTATATTTTTAAGTCTTAAGACACTAGTTATAATATTTAAATTTATTAAATAAATAGGAGAATAAAATTAGCCTTAATGAGAATAAATATTGTAAATTTTTTATTATAATTTTTTTATTAATAATTATTAATGGTTAATTTAAACTTTATATAAAAATAAATAAACCTTTTATAAAAGGTAGTTAAACTAATCACATTTTTAATTTTTACCGAGAATTTTTTCTTAAAATAATTAATTAAAAATATTAAAATTTTAAAAATATTTATACTAGAATTTAACATTTTTAACTTAAAATTGTTAAGAAACTTAAAAGAATTTTATCCAAACACATTAGTACTTTTTCATGGAAGAATAAAAATAATTACAAATTGATAAAATAAACAAAATTATAAATTTAATTTACTTCATATATATAATATTATTTTAATATAAATTTATTACTCAATTAATTAATTAATTTCTGGGCTGTTCAGAAAACTGTATAAGCTAATCTCACAGCTCAACTTATTTTAAAAAACCAAACAGGACTCTTTGTTTAAACCCAGTTCAACAACTGAAATGCAGTTCACCTTAGCCCAACCGTAACATATCAAAACAACAAGGTATCTACTCTTGTGATTCACCCATTTCACAGATTTTCAGTTCACTCAGCTGGCTACTTCTGGCTTCGTTCGACCAGCTTCAGCCTTCGGTTTTTTTCGCTATTCACATTCACACTGAACCCTAAGTCCCTGACCTGTTCTTTGCATTCTCTTCTCTCTATACCAGGTAAACTCTCTCTCTCTCTCTCTCTCTCTCTCACACACACACACACACACACACACACACACACACACACTATTCTCCCATCTAGTGTAGAATTTTGGTTGCAAAACTTTAGTTTGAAGAAGATTTGCCTTTCTGCACGATTGTCCTTATTTTTCTGAGTCTTGTTCTCAATGTAAGTGTGCTGCATCTTATTTATAAAATTTATTTATTTTTGGGGTAGCCACAAAAAGGAGTTGACCCTGATAGAAGACAAGATTCTGGGGCTAAGAATCTTAGAGAGTGTGAGGCAGTTTCCTAGTGAATTAAAGGAGAGAATGGTGTGGGGATAATTATTGTATTCCATGAAAGGGTTTAAACATCAAACAAGTTGCTACAAGTACATGAAATATTTTTGAAGTCAAGTTCTATTGGTGGAGGGTATTGGGTGCAATTTGAGAGGGGTATTGGTTGCCTTTTTAACACAGTAATCTGTTAGAGAAACTTTCTAGATCTGTTAGTTGTTATACTACACTTCAAATTGTAAATTGGTTTCTTAATGCTTTTGCTTTCCCTTTAAATTTGCATGATTAATAATTTTGATACTTAATTCTAAAGAGATGACTGAATGAAACGAGACAAAGTTCCTTATCCGAGATGTTCATTGTTCAATGCTTTATCAGTTTATCTGTCAATTTTATTATGTTTGAATTAATGAGAAAATATTATATGCACAACACAACTACAGAGTTCTGGGTGTGAGGTATATCCACATCAAAACAGTATTATTTGCACTGTAAAGAAATGTTATCAGCATATTTTGCTATAACATAATATAAAAGAGTGCATATTTTTCTGTGAGGTATATATTTTTATATTGGAATTGTAGTGTACGGTCAATTCAGATCTTCTACAAGCTTCTCTAGCTTCATAGTAATAGCTTCTCTTTTACGTCTCAATTATAAAATTAGTTGTTATATGGCTTTTGATTGATTCAATGCTCATTGTCTATGGTTTATGTATTCATCATTTTCTCCGGTTGATTTCATTGTTGCCTCTATTAAGATTTTCCTTTTATATTTCATTATCTATTTTGAAGTAGTTGGTGTCCATATGACTGTATCACTTAATAGTAATATCATGTATGTGGTCTAATGAGATGTTAGAATTACACAATCTCACTCATTAGAGTGCAGAGTATTCACCAATTGATAAAGCTTAGTTTTATATTGGAAGTGCAGTGTGTGTCCTTTGAGATATAAATGAAAGAAACAAAAATCTGAATCAACCAATCCAAACCAAATTGCTTAAGATTGGTTTGGTTTGAATATAATAGATTTCAACCAAACCAAACTGAACTGCTTGTAGTTTTAATGATTGTTTCGGATGGATTCTCCCCTAAAACCAAACCAATCCAGACCGTGAATACCCTACTTTCTAGTGAGAAGATAACTCGTCGTCTCGTACTCATATGATTCAAGGGTTTGCAACAACATCCTACTAAATTGACCATGTATCATGGTTCTGAATGTATATTGCCATTTGGGGAAATAAAACTTGGAATCCTTGCATTTTACAAACTTTGACGATTGTAGGTGCAAAAAACAGGGGACTCTATTTTATCTTGGTTCTTGTGTTGTTAATTCCATGCGTTATTATTGAGTAATTCACTTTGTGAGTTGTTGTCCTACTTCTATTAAATTGTTTCACAGGGAAGCATCTGTTTGACCTTGGTTACTGTGTGAACCTCATAGTAGTCAATCCTAGATCATAGAGCGGTTGACCCCAAAAACCCTCCAACGGAATAGCTGGATGATTGCTATTCTGAAGTTTTAAATATACCTAATATAAATTAAGCTACACGAGAAAAAAGTGGGAGTGATAGAAATGAGAATGCTAAGATGGATGAGTGGACACACTAGAAAGGACATGATACAAAATGATAATATATGAGTGAATATTGGAGTAGTATCTATAGTGGAAAAGATAACTGAAAATCATCTAAGGTGGTTTAGTGATGTGCAAAGAAGACCTTTGGAGTTGCTAGTAAGTAGAGTAGATTTTACCTTAGACGAAGTTATTGAAAGAGATCTTTTGATTAACCACATGTCTGAAAAATTTGGTTTTTGACCGAATTTAATGGTTTCGTGTGATTCATGTAGTCGACCTCACCTAGTGAGATAAGGCTTGGTTTGTTATTGTATAAATTAAGCTACACCCATATATATGCTGAAAAATATAAAATTAATACACAAATTAAAGACATGTAATTAGTGATGAAAAGTGAAAGTTTGAGAACATAACACATGTCAAATGTCAATAATAACAAAATTAAGGAACCAACAGAGGTAGTTCCTTGTGACTGATTGGGGGGAACAATCATTGCTTCTGTATGAGGTGTTTAAATTTGGAACAAAACAGAGAAGGAAATAAATAACAAACAGCAAAGGGAAATAGAATACAGAGTGTTTAGTCACCAGAAAATGTTTGGGTCACCTTGGAAACTTTGCTGAAGATGAAGAAGATGACCGAAAAATGTCTAGTCACATCGGAAGCTTCACTGGAGATGAAGATGACTAGAAATGTATGGGTTACGTCAAAACATGTTGCCAGAGATGAAGAAGAATGGAGATGAAGAAGATGACAAGAAGTTGGTCGGAAATGGTGACTCTTGATATCGCACTAGAGAAGCAAGAGAAACTGAAAGCATGTCACACTAGAAAAGCAAGAGAAACAGAAAGGGAGGAAATGTTAGGGCTCGATGAGGGAGAAGAAGATATCAGAAATGTAAAAGGGGAGCAAAATCCCAAGATTGTCCCTCTTAAAAGTTGGCTACTATGGTGGACCTTTGCATGTAACCAAAATCTTCAGAAGTAAGTGGTATTTAGGGACTATGGGTTGTAGTTGTAGGGAATTCCCTATGTTGCATGGAGTACGGGTGGGCAATGCTATTGGCTCGTAAAAATCAACAATGTTCCCTCTTGTATTGTACTGATTGCATTTGCAATGAATGTGGCAACCATCAATATATGGAAATATTCATTCATATCTTGATCATAGAGTATATTAGAATTATTTTAATATCTAATGATTTGTTTCCTCCTAATTAGGATTATTAGTATATAAGTAAGGTGAGTGCTTTACATCATAGTAGTCAAAATCACGTGTTGGCTTGTAAAATCGCATGATTTTATGATTCCCAACCCTCTCTCTGTGCTAGCTTGCTGTCAAAAAATAACTAGGATCGGGTGGGATCGCCGTCCTGAACCATAAAATCGGTAAGCACGAATGACCCCAGCATGCTGAGAAAACCCAATTTTTAACCCCAATGACCTGTGACCCGCGTTTTTTTGACTCTGTTTGCTTAAAATCTATTGAAACGCTAAAATCCCCAAAATTTACTCAGAATTTCCTTCCTTCCTCTACTCTGCAATTCTGTTTCACTTTACACAACCCCGTTTTGCTTTGCTCTGGCGACTGTGGTTTGTTCTGGCGATTGTGTGATCTGCAACCTGCGAAGCTTCATTTTTCGACTTGCGAAGCTTTGTTCTGCAACCTACAGCATGTTCCGTCCTGCTGTTGTGTGATGCTACGCCGCTGCTGTTCTCTCTCTAGATTCTTTCGGTGTTTATGTGGTTGGGGCTGTTTTTGCTTGTCAATTTAAGTTGCTAAATTTATGGCTTTATCTTTTAGGGTTTTTTAAGGGTAAAAAAGACTTTTTATCTTTTAAAAATAAACTGACTTTTCTTTTTTACCCTTAAAATGACACTTTTAAATTTTTTTTAAAGGGTAAAATAATCTTCTCATTAGAATACATTACCTATCTTATCTTTTTCCTCCCGTCTCTCATCTTCATCTTTGCTCTGTTTTAGTGGGCATCTGGCTTTATTTAGCATCTCTCATCTTCATATTTATACTGTTTTTTATGTATATATACAATTTGTAGGATCTTACGATCCATGTTAGATCTTTCATCTCCTTTCCGATCCTACGTAGAATCTTGATTTTGACTACCATGCTTTACATCACAAAATCAAGAAAATATTATTCAAAGTCTTGATTCTGTCATTTTCCTCTCTCAATACTTTTAATCCAAATAATATCAACCACTAGGAACTATGAGAATGAATCTGTTTGACTTTCGAGAAACACAAAAAAATCTTAATTCACTTTTACTATGGTCTATGGGTGGTGTAATTGTTGCAAAAATTTATGGTGAGAAAATGCTTTTTAAAAGAAGGATTAGAAGGATTGACAATGATAATTTGGGCCATAAATGAAGAATTTGATAGGTAGACATTAGTTGGTTAGATAAATAGTTAGAGGTATAATTAGTTAATCTTAATCAGAGAGTTAGTTAGTTAGTTGGGAGCTGGTTTCAAAAGAGAAATATGTGCCTATAAATAAGAAAATGGCCTGACAGGAAGTTTTTATGTTGTGATTTGAGAGGAAATGCAGATTGTTGAGTGAGAGTCCAGGCCTCTTATAAGTCTTGGGAATCATTTGTATTCTTTTCTGTTAGTAGAAATTTTCTTTCTACGATTCTGATCTAGTTTCTATCAGAATCCTACGCTAGAGGCCAAGGTTGTCAAAATTGAGTTTCAAGGTTGGAGCAAAGGGGGGTCTTGAATTGTGGAATTGGTGGATTATAGCACGACTCCTCGGAGTCAACTAAATTGCAAAATTATATGAAACATCCTTAAATCACACCAAACATTTAGTTAAACTTCAACTAAAGACTCATAGGTCTTTAACAACTCAAGTTATAAAGTCACATAAGTTTTTACCAAAACAAAAGCAATACATCATAATATTAAAGCATAAAAGGAAATAGTTCAACATTTCAACTCTAAACATCTAATAAATCATTCAAGTTTTGATCAAAATAGTTAATAGCATGCGATAGTGCAACTATCATGGTGGAGCAGAGTGGCTCCCTGCTGTGTTTCAGAGCTCATTGTGTTGCGGTTTTTGAGGAGTGACTGTCGTGGGGTGAATCGCGGGCATGAAAAGGGAAAATCTTGACCGCCATATCACATAGGGTAAAATTTCAAGTTTGTCCCCCCTTTTTGAATGTAGAAACGCTTTTTAGTGGGGCAATCTTGGGATTTTGCTCCCCTTTTTACATTGCTGTTTTCTATGTAGGATTGCTTGAAACCAAACCCTAGTACTTCGTCCTCCATCTCCAACAAATTATCGTTGGTTCTGCGCGCTTTGTAGCGGGCAATGTAGTTTTCTGGTGCAAGTCACCATTTTTGGCCAAGTTTTGGCTGTCTTCATCTCTGGCAAAACCCAAACAATTTAAGACCTGACCCATCTGCATCAGAGGAGACCCAGTCGTTTTCCAACGATACCTAGACATTTTTCATTGATACTCAAACTTTTTTTGGTGATACCCAAACATTTCTTTTGATGATTTTCGGCGAGCTTAGAGCTTTTTTCCAATTGACCACTCTATTTTTTGTTTTCCTTCTCTGTTTTGTTTTTCTTCTTTGTTCTATTTTGTTTTTCCTCTTTGTTTTAGTTCATCATATATATATGTGTAGCATAATTTATATTTAGTTTATTTCAAATATTTAGAATAGTGACCATCCCACTATCCACTATCCCGCTATATTGTTTTTGGGGTTGGCCATTCTGCCTTGCTATTTGGGATTGACTTCTATGGTTTTCAACATAATAATCATCCTCTATCTTGTCTCATCTTCATCATTTTCTATAACATCTCCACCTACACCAATCTTAAGCTCATCTAAATTAGGAATCTCCAAATTATCAAGAGGGCAAAGACAACATCGTCATCAACATCTTTTCCCATTGGAAGCAAGTCTTCTTTGTTTGAAATATCTATATCCATATCCAAATCTGAATTTTCAGCATTTTCCACTATCCAATCATCATCAGGGGAAAGATCTTCTACATTATAAACATTTGCTCTCATAGCTTGCTTTTTCTTGCCTAATTTAGAGTTGGTTATTACAAAGACAACACCATTCATTGTCTTATGCTTCAAAAATTTTCTTCCCTTGGTGTGGACCTAAATAAATACTAAATCAACACCTAAATTAAGCTCTTCCGAACACTCCCTTATTCATGAGTTCTATGTTTTACTAAAATATATTCATGTTTAAATTCCTGCGCTGTGGTGCCAAATGATTTTGAGGACTATTTTGATCGATCCTGGAATTTTCCAACAAAGCCAAATGATTGATATTATTATTGCTATTGTTATTGTTGTTGTTATTATTATTATTAAATTTCAAAGAGTTTGCTATGTAGCAGGAATTTATTGGGTAGCTAATTATTATGGGCATTACAATTTGTGGTTTATATAGGGATTTCTATTTGGTGTTTAGTAATAAACTAAGAATGTTTGTAAAAATAAGGGTAGTATCTGAGTTGTTTAGTTAGGATTTGTGCCACTGCTTCTTTGGTGTAAATGCTCAAACATGGTTTCTCAACACTGCTTATCAAATGCATCATCATGCTGAGTTATTATTACTGCATCTGGGAGAACTAAAGTAATATAAAAACATTCTTGATTGAGCTCAACCTAATGTTTTGAATTCTGTAAGTCCTGTAGCTATTATTTCAGTTATACAACTTCTATATATATATATATAAAATTAACATTACTCATATATAATATATCATTACAATCATTTAAAGTTATATTATAATGTCATCCAATTTGGCCATTGATTCAATTAGCTAAACGAATCTAACTGTATATTCAAACAGTCTGGGCTTAAAAATAATGGCAGCTGCACCTGCACAAATTCCTACAAGCTTTGGGCATGAGTTGAGGGCTTGTCTTCGTTGCCGCCTTGTCAAAACCTATGATCAGGTCTTATTGCCCTTTCACATTTTCATTATCTTTCCTTTTGATTCTTATTTGTTTACATTTTTTTACACAGTTCAGAGAGTCAGGCTGTGAGAACTGCCCATTCTTTAAAATGGAAGAAGATCACGAACGTGTTGTTGATTGCACTACCCCCAATTTTAATGGGTTTGTTGGTTTCTATTCTTTTATGTCAAAATCTCTTCACCTTTGAATCTTTCCATACTCATTTTATTTTCATTTAATTTTTCCACAGGATCATTTCAGTTATGGATCCTACCCGGAGTTGGGCTGCCCGTTGGTTGCGCATTGGTATGTTCATTTAATTCCTGTTATCATAAATTTTCCTTGCCTCAACTTTCAGTTTTCTTTTTCTTGACAATATTCTTATGATGGTCTTTGGAATATAAAACATCATGATATTTTTTTCTAAAGTTTGTCTTCTTTTTCCCTTTTCTTTCAACTGCAAAGAGCCATCTACTTTTATTACTAAATTTCTATTCATAATTATTAGTATGAATAGAAAGAAACAATCTAAGGTTTTAAAGATTTAAGCAAGATTGCTGTGCTTGTCGCCAAAAGAACCTCTCAAAATATCTAGTCAAGATGTTGAAGCTCTAAAACTATTTAAAATACTTACATAAAATTAAAAATAAGAAAAGATTTTTAGTGGCTGTAATTTATTTTGATTTTATCAATAAATCTTATAGAATTTAGACTTTAAGCCTAAATCAACCCTAAAAGCTAGTCCGTAAGGTGAGAATTGGTTTAGCCTTTATAAGTTCTTATTAGCCATATCTATAGTCGATGTGAGACTTCAATACACCCCCTCATGCTTAAGATTGGATATCTAGAATGTGAAAATTATAGGATTTTTTTTGCAATATAGCAGCACTAGATAAGCCGCTGGACCAAGTTGGTAGCACTGCAAAATCCATGGGGCCAGGTTAATTACACAGGGTTTTTTTTTTTTTTTTATTTATTTATTTATAATCAAGGGTGACCCAATATCAAATCTACCATAGGCTCTGAGACCGTATTGAATTTGGGCTTTAAACATAACTCAATCCTAAAAGTTAGTTTGTAAGGTGAGAATTGCTTTAGCCTTTATAAGCTTGTATTTAGCCATATCTATTGTCAATGTCGGACTTCAACAAATCTAAATATTTATTTCCTTTGAGTTGTCATCACTCAATTTTTAGATATATAGCTTGTTAGGTTCTTTGTTTAGACAGTTAAAACGAACATCATGGACTATTGTGCAGTGAAGTTCTCCCGGAATCACCTTCCAATTCATGTAACCTCTTTTATTTAGGCTCTTTTATGAAAATAAGTCAATTTTGCAGTCCTGAGATTTTACTCTTATAAACGATTAAGTGTTCACAATCTTAAAATTGTGTCATTTAGAAATCAAGAATAGTTTGTCCAGTGTTTAGCTCTTCAAAACTAAAACTACCTCGAGCTCTTATAAATTGCTTTGCCTCACAACCAACATGAGCTGCCTATAATTTTTTTTTTTACCTATGAAATGCCTTGAACCAATCCTTTTCTAAAAACAATTGTTTCAAAAGAGTTCTTGAACCTACTTACGAGGCATAAGCACCGATGATATTGATAGTCTCGTGGAACAATTAACGTTAAAGATCTTGTCCTCAATCCATTTGACATCTACCTTTCTTTGTGTATCAAAGTTTAAATCATGTATTATCTAGCTTAACTTTTTCTCCAACCCATTTAGTTTCAAGACACATTATGTTAATCCTTCTTTGAATCACGGTTTTGACTACTTTCTAAGATTTATCTATTAAAGTACCAATATTCCATGAGCTGAACTTATTCAAATTTCTTGGACTAGCTTCTTTACCTACATTCATCTAGACAAATGTGAGGATCCTTGTTTATTTAACACTACATCTAGGTCTGATGCAGTGGCCTTAGCTCTTTAACATTGTACTTCAACCATACAGCACATTACTTCCAAGTAATGACGTAGCATTAGCACAACACTGTTACGAGTGATCCATGTATGGGTTTTGACAAGTTTTATATTGCTGTCAATGGCCTAACACAATCCTCTCCCTTTTATCTGGGCTTGGGACCAACTATGAGATCATAGGTAGACTTGTAAAGAGAAAAAGAAAGGATAAATTTTTGTATGCTGAATTTCTATGTAGATTGAATCTTGTATTGCAGCTGAGTTGTAAAATTTTGGTTCTTCTTGATTATGTTGCAGGAAAGTTTGTTCCTGGTGTTTATACTCTTGCTGTCTCAGAGGCTCTTCCAGAAGAGATGCAGGTTCATATTTTTCAATTAGTGTGATATAGATTTCAGAATATATTATTACTAAGTTGCTAAAGAATGATTCATAGCTATTTCTTTTCTAGTACATGATTTGACAGCTGACAAATAATCATTTGGTCAATGTATCCACCCACATTATTTGACTGGTCACTATACTTTGCTCCTTTTTAGGAAGTTGTGACATTTTTCTGCTAATTATATGACCACAATTACCAAAATAATAATAAAAGTGATGTAGACCTGTTGCTGTTTTAGTTGTAGAATCCATTTGAACAAGCCTTCTCTCCTTCCCTCCCCAACTTAAGTTTTGAAAACACCTGCAATGGTGAAAAATCTTCAAGAAACTAAGTTATTATGAAACTAGGGGTGTGCTCAGTAACTAGTGGCTTGAAAAGGAGGGGAAAGGAAGTAATGAAAAAAATGGAGAACCGGAGGAGGAGGAGGAGGAGGACGAACGGGAGGTGAAATCGTCATTTTCTTCTTGGTGGAAGAAGCTGCAAGGAGAATCATTAGATGAATTCCATCAATCAGTAAAGAAAGTGGAGTTGCCCATGTTTGATGGCAAGGATCCTGCTAGGTGGATTCACTAAGCAGAAATTTATTTCCAAGCAATGGAGACGAACCTCAAGGTTTGGGGGAATGTGGCTCACCAATGTATGGAGGGATCCACAATCCATTTCCTTAATGCTTTGCTTACGGATAATACAGAGTTGACTTGGGAGCAGCCTAAACAAGAATTGCAAGAGAGGTGTGGAGAAATCAGAGATGGGGATGTTTTCGAGCAACACTCAGCGCTCCAACAAGTTAGAGGAGTTGATGAATACATTCAAGAGTGTAAGCATTTGATTGCTCAAGTACTGAAACTACCTGATGAATAGTGTTTTGGGTATTTTATCCATGGGTTGAAGGAGGAAATCTGAGGAAGGGTGCAGAGTTTACAAACGTTGGGTCCTATATCTCGTAGGTGGTTGATGAGTTTGACGAGGGCAGTGGAGAGTGAGTTACTGAAGGGGAGTCGTGATCTGGTTGGGGCAAGGATATGGGCTATAGGATGGGTTTTGGTTTAGGTTCTTTGACCTGCTCCAGCCCAAACATCTTAGGCAATCCAAATCAGGTGGGCTGAGATGCTGAATCAGATTGGGTGATGGTTCGCAAATAGGAAGGTAATACAGGGAGGCTGGGAGGATCAACGTTGAAACAAAATGTATTGGTAGACAAATTTTGCTCAAGCCAAAGGGACAAGAGCATTAGACATCTCTTATCAAAAAAGGCTTTTGGACCACAAGCAGAAGGGTTTATGTTACAAGCGCGGTGGAAAATTTAACCCACTTCATCAATGCCCTGATCCTCAATTGAAAATAATGGTGATGGAAGAGTCCGATGAGGAAGGTGAGGCAAATGTGCTGGCAGCAGAAATTGATTGGGAAATGGAGTGCCAATTTTTGTCTTAGTTGATAGTGGAGCAACCCACAACATCATTTCCAAGAGATTGGTAAGGGCTATTGTTGGCTAGTGGAAGTAACTAAAATGATGAGTATTCGGCTATGGGATGGTTACAAGGGATCTGTTGAGGCGTAGTGGTTGAATTTGATGATCTCAAGACTACGATTGAAGCACTGCTTTTTGATTTGCAGGGAATTGATCTTGTGTTGGGAATCTCATGGTTGGCCTCTCTAGGAGAGATGCTGGTTGACTGAAGGAAGAAAACCATGAAATTAAAAAATGAAATAGGGTGGGTGCTGTTAAGAGAAGTTAATGTTAAATTGGACCAAGTAGCCTTGAGAATTTCTTTGAACCATCAACTCAGCTGATTGAAGGGTGTTTATTCTTGATGCGCAGCATGCAAACACAGAATTTCAGAAGAAAAAAATATTGAAGAGGAGCAACAACTAGAGGCAATGCTGACCCCATACGAGGAAGTTTTTATGGAACCAAAGGGCTTACCTCCCAAGCAACAAAGAGAACATGTTATCAACCTGTATAAAGGGCAGGGACCTGACAATGTTAGACCCTACTGCCATCCCCATCATCATAAGGTCATGATTGAGACACAAGTTAAAGAGATGCTTGATCTGGGATCATAAGGCACAGCCAAAGTGCTTTTTTCCAGCCCTGTGATCTTAGTAAAGAAGAAGGATCATGCTTTAAATAAGGTAATCATTCCTAACAAATTTCCTATACTGGTGATAGATGAACTATTGGATGAATTACATGGTGCACAATTCTTTTCTAAATTGGATCTCAAATTGGGTTATCATCAAGTGTTGGTGAGAAATGATGATGTGCATAAAACTGCTTTTCAAACTCATGAAGGGCATTGCGAGTATTTGGTTATGCCATTTGGATTGATGAATTCACCTTCAACCTTTCAAGCTCTAATGAACAAAGTTTTCAAAACCATGATGAGGTGGTTTATATTGGTGTTTTCTTGATGATATTTTGGTGTAGAGTCCAGATGGGAACACACACTTGAAGCATTTGACTGAGGTATTAAAGATTGCAGAAAGAGAAGTTGTTGGCAAACAGAAAAAAATGCTATTTTGCTCAATCATCTGTTAAATATCTTGGACATGTAGTCTCAAAAGGAGTGGTGATGGATCCTAATAAAATTGAGAGTGTGGCTCAATGGCCAGAACCCAAGACTACTGAAGAAGTGGGGATTTTTAGGCCTTACAGGCTATTACAGAAATTTTTTTCAAAACTATGGCAAAATATTACAGAAATTTTTTTCAAAACTATGGCAAAATAGCATGCCTGCTAACTGATCTCACTAAGAAAGAAGGGTTTAAATGGAATCCCAAGGTACGAAAGGCTTTTCAATTATTGAAGGATGTATTAACTTCAACACCTGTCCTAGCTCTTCCAGATTTTTCTCAACCCTTCATTATTGAGTGTGATGCTTCAGGTCATCGGATAGCCGCAATTTTAATGTATAATGACAGGCCAGTGGCTTATTTTGGTAAAGCTCTAAGTGAGAGGAACCTTTCTAAATCTGCATATGAGAAAAAATTGATGGCCATTCTTTTGGCTATACAACATTGGCGTCCTTATCTATTAGGAAGACATTTCACGGTGTATATGGATCAACAGAATTGGGCAGCTAAGTTGCTTGGTTATCAATTTAACATTGTTTACAAACCCAGCTCTGGAAATGAAGGTGCTGATGCACTCTCTAGAAGGTATGAGGAAAGAGAGTTATGTTCCTTGATATCATATCCTATGTAGGTTGATGGAAAACAATTAATCAAAATTTAGAAGGATGATGCTTAAAAAGTATTTTCAGCAGTGCAGAAGGAGGGGAATGTGAAACTAGGGTTTACCTATAAAGATGGAGTTTTGTTCTATAAAGGTAAATTGGTGATTTCTGCTCAGTCATAATGGATTCCTAAACTATTACAGGAATTCCACGCAAGGGGGACATTTAGGTTTCTATAGGACTTAGCTAATCTCTATTGGTTTGGCATGAAGAAAGTAATCCAGGAATATGTTAGGGGGTGTGACATCTGTCAACAGCAAAAATATATGGCTACTGCACTAGGAGGGCTGCTACAACCATTAAACATTCCAGAACAGATATGGGATTAGGTATCAATGGATGTTATTAGCGGGCTACCCAAATGAAAGAAGTTTGATGCTATTTTTGTGGTAGTGGAATGATTGTCCAAGTATACTCATTTTATTCCCCTCAAACATCCTTATACAACAAGTTTGGCTGAAATTTTTGCGAAAGAAGTGGTAAGGTTGCATGGGATTCTAATAGGAACTGAATGCAAAGTTGGATTAGTAGACCAACTCAGGAATTAATCCTTGATTTAAACATGAAACAGAAAACTGATAACAGCAAGAAGAACAAAGAAAGCTACTGAGAAAGAAATATCTCTCCATCCTGTGGCAATAACCACTCCCAAATTACTTGAAATATTTCCTGCCTTCTCCCCCTTGTCCATCCTTTCATATTACCCTTCCACTCGGCTGATTCCCGCATCTTTCACACCATTCCCTTCATGCCACATATTTAGTTTGTTAGAATCCCTCATAATAGACTCCTTGCTTACGTTCCCCATCTTACCCTTATGGTTATTTCTCCTTCTCTGATATGTCTTTACCCTTTACCGGAGGCCCAATTTGCATAGGCTCAACAATACCCCCTCCATCTAGATGCACCTTGTCCTCAAGGTGGAAATTTGGAAATATTGCCTGAATTAGGTCAAATTCCTCCCAAATACTATCTTCCTTAAGTAATTCTACCCATTTTATCACTTACCAACAACCATTCAACAGTTTCCGTGCATCCAGCAACACTTGAGGCTCACATATCCCTTTGGTCATGGATCGGTATTAAGCTTCCGCACTTGATCTTGCTACATCTTGCTTTTTGTTCCTCCATGTCACCAAGTTTCCCACCAGGCACATACAATATCTTGAAGTGGATTTTCTATCAACAACCGATCTAGCATAGTCTGCATCTGTGTATGCTTCTAGTAGTAACTCACTTTCTTTCTTAAAATAGCAATTCCCTTCTTGGGCTACCTTTTAATTATTGAAGAATTTTATTTACAACTTGTAGGTGTCTCTCGAGGATCATGCATGAATTGACTGACTATGTTGACAACATAGACTAGTCAGATTGAGTGTGGGACAAATAAATGAGTTTCCCAACAAGTCTCTGATACTGGGCTTTATCAACTACTTCAATTGGAGTTCCAACGATTTTGCACCCCAACTTGCCTATTTCTTTTAGGAGATCAAGGACATATTTCCTTTGAGATATGAAGGTGCCTAGTTTTGAATAAGCAACTTCAATCCGTAGGAAGTATTTCAATCTTCTGAGATCTTTAACTCAAATTGAGCTGCCAATTTTTCTTTAAGATTTGTTTTTCACCATCATCATTACTTGTAATAATCATATCATCTACATTGACTAAAAGTAGTGTTAGTTTACCTCAGTGTCAGTGTTTTATGAAGAGGGTATGATCACTTTGACTTTGCATATACCCCATGGAAACCATGGCTTGAGAGAACCTTCTAACAAGGAGATTGTTTGAGCCCATACAACGCCTTTCTTAATCTGCACACATTGTCTCCTTTGGAATCGTATCTAGGTAGTATCTTCATGTATACTTCTTCCAATTCTCCATGTTAAAAGGCGTTCTTTACAACAAATTGATGTAACTCCCATCCAAAATGAGCTACGAAAGAAAGGATAACTCTGATGCGTTCATCTTTGCCACCGGAGCGAAAGTCTCCTCATAATCAACCTCGTTTGTGTAAGTATATCCTTTTGCAACAAGTCTTGCCATGTATTGTTCAAAAGAGCCAGTAGATCGATATTTCATAGTATAGATCCATCTACACGCTATTGTTTCTTCGTTTATGGGCTTTTCAACAATTTGCCAAGTCTCATTTTTCTCCGGAGCATGCATCTCTTCATTCATGGCTTGAATCTAGTTATGTCTTTTAATGCTTCATGTATTGATGTGGGAATCTAGATAGAATCAATAACTGATAAAAACTCAAGTGGTGCATGGAAGGTGTTTAGTAGAGACAAACTAGGAAATAAGGTACTTGACACAAGACCTTTTTGCTTTTCTCAAGGAAATGGGTAAATCATTAGAATTACATATACTTTTCTTTGGTTCGGACTTCTTGTAGGAACAGGTCGAGTTTCCTTTGTCTCTGGTAAAACCAATATTGGAGTTGATGTTGGTTTCTCAATAGGAGCAGATGTTGATGTCTCAACAGTGCTATTTAGTGTAGGTGTCAAATCCTGCATAGGTAAAGAGATAAAAGGTAATTAGTTGAAAAATCAAGACACTCAAACTCAGCTTCCAACAGTCTCCCCATGAAGTTGAGGACTAGAGTAGAAAGATGTTTCATGAAAAGTGACATCCATAGAAGTATAGACACGATGACTAGGAGGATGATACACTTGTAACCTTTTTTGTCAGGTAGGTAACCAATGAAGACACACTTAAAGCTCTGAGATCTAATTTTTCATAATGCTGTCGGTGGGCATGAACAAAGACTGTACATCCAAAAATTCGACACTCTAGACTACTCATAATAGGAAAAGAAATTGAGGACATAACCTCAATAGAACTGACTTCATCAAGAACATGAGTGGGTAACTTGTTTATTAAATATACTGTTGTCAAGACTGCTGCTCCCAAAATAAAATTGAGGAATCGACATCTAAAAAAAGAGAGCTCATGGCAACTTCAAGCAAATGATGATTTTTTCTCTTTGCAACCCCATTTTGCTGTGGGGTGTCAACATTTGTCAGCTCATGAAAAACACCATTCTTTTTCAAAAACTCAAAAAAGATTGGTTCACATTCTCTTCCATTATCAAAACATAGTCATTTCATTGTTTTTCCAAACTGAGTTTGAACCATATGGAAAAAATTCTAAAAAAGTTATACAACTTTAGTTTTATCCTTCATCAAATATATCCATGTTACTCAAAAGCAATCATCAATAAAAGAAACAAACCACTTTGCACAATAAATATTAGACACAGAAAATGGTTCGCACACATCAAAATGAACAAGGTCAAATGGCTCGAAAATTTTATTATTATTACTAGGAAAGGTTCCACGATGATGTTTTGCAAATTGACAAATATCACAATTAAAAGACTTAATGGAATCTTTTAAAAATAAAGAGAGATACATAGACTTAAGAATACTAAATGGAGGATGACATAGACGTTTGTGTTGAAGCCAAATTTGAGATGTAGAATTTGAACTTGTTTGAAGGCAGGATTGTGGCACCATTTGTCTTCCATTCTCCTTTATTCCCATGCTTTGTAGATAATATAATCCTCCTTGTTCCTTAGTAGTTCCAATTGTCCTCCCTGTGGTATGATCCTGAAAGACACAATGGGAAGGGAAAAAGGTTACTTTACATTTCAAATCTTGGATAAGTTTTTGGATAGAGATTAGATTATTATGTAGTTGAGAAACATGTAACACATTATGAAAGGATAAATAATGATTGAGGGAAATGGTATCACTCCCAACAACCAGGGTATGGGACCCATTAACAACAGTAATGTGTTGGTTGATAGATGAGATAGAGTAGGTGAAGAGACGAGAAGAATGGGGTGTCATATGGTCAGTAGTATCAGAGTCCACTATCCAGAAACATTAAAAGAAAAGATCATATAATTCTTACCAATCATTGCAAGAGAGCAAGTACTAGATGGCTTATTGCGAGACTCCATGAGTTGTTAGGTGTAACCTGTCTTTGTGCTTGGCCTTTAAATCCGCCTTAGCGATTGAGCACCTTCTCCTTCCATGAAGTTTGAAATAAGTATCCATGGTGTGACCATTCTTTTTGCAATAAGAGCACCAGTGTCCTCCCTTTTGGTGGGTATTTTTCCTATAAAATATCCAATTTTGGGAATCTTACCGGATGTCAAGACAGAACTTTCAGTGGGTCTCTCATTTATCATTACCATTAACAAGTTCAGGAGTAAAGCCTCCAAGATTGGGAGCTCTGATACCAAGTTAAAAAATGATACATAACAAAGTATTGAATGAATATTTTTTTTATTGATTTAAAGGTGTACAATGGTGCCCATTTATACAGCTATGGTAATTAATTCCACGATAAAATCATGGGTGTCAATCATACCTAATTACACTAATTACATAAATAAGGAAAGAGAGAAAAACAGAGGGAAATCAGAATATTTTACAACTAACAACCATGGTATGTGGGAAGCACTTTTTATTTTCTTTCACTTTAAACATGAATTTGTCATTTTAACTCATTTGAACCAATGTTACTTCTGGTGTCCATCAAGCATTTCTTGCTCGATTTTTCTCTCAGCCATAATTTAGCACTAGCTTTTCTATGGACTTCTTCCTAGGATGCACATTTTACAATAGTTTGCAGTTTGGGTTTTGTAGAATGCAGTAGCCTTGAGAGTTGGGATTTTGATTGCTAAAGTGTTTATAATGTTTGGCTATTTATGTAATGAATTGATTGTTCCAATATGAAATCGTTAGTTGTTAATCTTGCAAGCAAAGGATACACAGGTTCGTTCAAGCTGCCCAACACCCATGAGACGTGTGATTATATTTTGTCATTTGTATCATCATATTTTGAATCTAGGTAATATTATATGAATGCGTTTATTGATTTATTTATTTGCTTATCCTCATTTGCAGAATATATGTGAAGACGAGCGTGTGCAATATATCCCTCCCAAGCGTTTGTGAAACTCGTAAACAACCTTTTATAATGTTAATATTGTTCTGATGCATTCTCTAAGTGATTTGTTAGAACTCTTCGAGCTCTAAGACGTGTACTTCTGTTGGGGAGCACATGAATCAAGCATTATCTACCCCATTTTTTGAACTGTCTGCTCTTGAGCAAATCTATTTCTGAAATTTTCATCCTCTTCAAACTAATTTGAGAGGTAGTTTAGATAATTTCTTAATCTTTAATTTCAATAAAAGGCTAAAATGAATATAAAATGTATGCATTTAAATATTTTACCTCATTTTTTATTTAACTATTTAAAATTTTTTCCAATTAAAAGTTAATTCAACTAGGTCAAATTATAAAATTACTTTTTATTGTCTTTTTGAAACATTTTGCTTTTGCTTGGTTCAACACGGTGTGTCATAATTATTTATCTAGCTAGAATCACCAAAGTTGTTAGGGTTTCTTGCGCACAAGCATAACAAATGTAACTGTTTATTTTATTTTATTTTTTATTGACGGTGTAACTGTTAATTACATGTGTATAGTTCAAAGGTGTGGTTAATTGGACAGTTTTGAACACTATTGTATAATTTGTATATTATAAAATTAATTTTGGTTTAAATTGGATATGAAGTGAAATAACTTCTTATCAAAATTATTGTTTTCAAAAGAATAATAAAGTTTATTTGCAAATTATTTTCCTTTTTGCTCAAATGTACTTGTACAAGTAATTTCTGGTATAATTAATCGAATGAAAAAAGAAAAGGTTAAACATTTTATGGTTCTTCCAAGTGCATTTGAGGAGACACCCGTCAAAATGTGTTTAGAGTTTCTTACAGTTACAGACAAAAGGAAAACTGACTGACAGTTTCATGTACATTTTTTATCTTTCTCTTGCTCAAAATTAGTTTTATTTTATTTTATGTAACGTAAAAAAAGTATTAAATAATAATAATAATAATAATAATAATAATAGTAAGGCTTAAATATAAAATTAGTATCGAATTTTTGTTTTTACTTTATGACAATTTCTTCTTACATTTTGTATTCCTAAATTTCTCAAAGTATCCAATTTTTGTCCCTCCTCTTAAGAGTGGATAGTTTCGGTTTATATTATTTTCATTTGTTAGAAAATGAGCTGATCGAATATTTATCCACTTTATTTAATGCCTCCATTTTTTCGTCTCGAGGCATACGGAGAGCGCATGTGTAGTGCTGTCTTTATGCTCAGTCCTTGACCTGATTCGACAATCGGTTATTGTTAACATTAGTTACCATAGTTATTTATACAACTATATTTTGTTCAGGGTTACGAAAGAGCTAGGTATGTTTTTGTTGTATTTTTAAAGAGTTTTTTTTTTAAATTAAAAATACATGTAATTTTGTTTTTAACAAGAGAAAATTCTTTAAAAATACAAACACACTTTTAGTTTCTTTCCTTTCAAGTTGTTGGCATGTATATAATTATATTTATGGTTTTTTTTTAGAATTAATGAAAATTAATTATTTGTTTTTTGTCCTCGTGTGTATCAACACTCTTATATTTATGATTTTCTTTTTAGAATTAATGAAAATTAATTATTTGTTTCTTGTCCTCGTGTGTATCAACACTTGTTTGTTTGAGTTCTTTGTGTAAGCTGTATAAGCTCTCTAGTTTATAGATTTTTACATGGTGTCATAGTCTTTCTTAGGGGTTTTGCTACTATTGTTGCACATTGTATTCTCCCTCTCTCTTTTTTTTCTTTTTTATCTCATTTAACCTATTTCTTGCTTGGGTTTCAATGGTGAATCTTCTGCAAGATCCTTCAAATCTATATTTTATTTACCTTAACGAGAACTCTGTAGTTTCTCTTGTTTAGCTCCATGATAGGGGATGTATTCAAGAAACATGAAAATGGTATTGAGGTAAAAAATAAGATACAATTTGTGGATGGTTGGTTGTCTAGGTTGGAAAGTAATGAATTCGTGTTGTTTGGCTTGGGATAGGTGTTATATCATGGTTCTATCATGGATTCACCATATTTTCAATCAATCAATTGCATAAAGCATAATTTGGATGGAAACGGCTCGCGGTATTTGGAGCTAAGATGTCCTTATTACTAATAGTTTCATCTTGAATTCTTGTAATTAAGGTGAATTAAATAAGGTAAGTAAAATTTTGGAGATTATATTTTTTTTCTAACACACCACATTAATATTATACAAATTTCATGTCCAAATGCATGAATTAGTTAAAAAAAATTCTAGATTTTCCTAAGTTATTCAAATATAATACATATCAAAGAAAAATAAAGGTCTAGGTAGGAGTTCTTAAGCACTCATAATGTACATATAAATTTTTTCTAACATGTTACTTAAATAAGTTGTTGTGTGACTTTAGGGTTATTCATAGTGATAATTGTCAGTATGACATAACGCATAAATATAATTGTTTTGTTAGAGATGTTAGAGCTCCTGTCTTCAGCTCCCATACTAAAACACCAACACTCATTCTATATCCACAACATAGTTAATAGACACAAAACAAAGAAGGGTGAGTAAATCATTACTAAATTATATCATAAGAAAATATTAATTGCTTAATGAATAAAATATAATTAATTAATCACTCCATAAATCAAACAAGCATTATAATGTCTTCTCTTTGTATTTTTCTTTGTGGAGTAATTAATTATCTATTTTTTAATTTATGAATCGATGATTGAGAGTTCTATGCAAGAAATTCGAATAGTGTCATAGGTACAACATCCAAAATAGAAAATTGAGTAAACTGTGTACAATTTTATTATGATCACTCCTAATGGTTTTCACATTCTAACTAATCTTGATATGCTCTAGTGTTTGCAGGATAATTTAGTATATTTTTCATTGTTTGCAACACAAGTTAGCTATGTTTGGTCTCTTACTAGAACTTGGATATTTTGTTATCTCCTATGGTTATATCAACACTAATTTTTCTCGCCTATATAAGGTGTTTCCAACCACTTTCTTTGTAAAATTAATTCACAATCACAACACAAATTACAACCATTAACTTGTCCATTGGTATAAATTCATCATTGCACATCCCTTAAACAAGAGCATAATTCATTTCATGTTCATAGTTAATTTAAGATTTTCCATATTTTATACGCCAACTTGCACATAATCAATAAAGGTCTAAAAATCATGAAATCATTGAAATTTTATTTCTTTAAGTGTCTATATATATATATATATACACTCACAAAGATCAATACAAAATCCAATTTCTTTCTACTGTTCACTTAATACCATTTTTAGTATCTATTATATTGAAAATTTCATAATTAATTTATTATAATTCTAAAAATTATAAAATCAACGAGATTAAGTTATTCTAAGTGCCTATTATCACGTAAAAAAACTAACATAAATTACATGCCTAAAACTTTCAATTTAAGTCATGGTTTCATTTTGCATGTCCTAGGTTGTCCTATTTTAGTAGGAGATTCTTTCAAAAATCACAATTCACTCAATTTTCATCCAACAATCCTAAAAATAGGAAGGTTGGTCTCTTATCTATGTACAACTGTCAAAACGAGCGGCCTAACACGACGCGATACTGATGAAACGATTTTTGCTACTCGTTATGCACAAAGATTGTTGTTAATCCTCATCAAATTTGGAAAGAAATGAATGCAATACTAGGGTGTTGTTCTAGGTTATCTCCAAGGAATTTTTGGTTGGGAACATATATCGAACAAGTGTAAACATAGATTTTAAAGCAAGTAAATTGGGGGGAGGTTTGTCAATTTCCAGATTTTAATCAAGAGCAAAATGTAAACTAATGAAATTCAATCAATTAAGAAGAGTAATCCCTAGTCAATCAATGAGTTCTATCCCTATTCTTTCAAATGATTCAATAATTCCTTTTTTTCCCCCTTGAATTAAGTTAATCTAACAAGCGAAAATTAACTTTAGCATCCCAATTAAAATTAAGCATCTTAATGGGCTCCAATCTCTATCCCTAAGATTAAGCAATCTCAAAGATTAATCAAAATTAAGCAATTTTGGATTAGAATTTCGTTTGGGTAATTTAGGGTTCATTAAGCAATGTTCCCTTCATGCAAATTTCATTTCATTCAGAGATTGGGGTTAATAAATCCAAGGAAAGAAAGAGTAATATTGCCATTAAACCCAATAATTCAAGAACCATGTGAGTTGACTAGGAATTACAAGAGAATTTAGCCCTCCATATGGATGGGCTTCACAAATAAGAGAAGGGAATGCAAAAACGTAAACAACATTAATGTAAAATCAATGAGAATCAAAGGGAAATTGGAAATGAAAACCTATAATGGACCCCTGGCTGTCACACAAGGCTCCAAAGCTCTGGGAAAAAATGTCTTAATTTGGCAAAGGAAATGAAAGAAATGTAAAAAAAAAAAAAGTTAAAAAAGTCCCATACCCTAATTCCTAAAATCTATTTATAGTGGAGAACATGTCAGCAAAGTGCCCACTTTTGCCTTTGAAAGTGTCCACTTTGGCTCTTGAGAGTGTCCACGCGCATCTACGTTGGCTTGCAAATTCTCTGGAGTTGCCACTTTTCATGCTGAAAGTAGCTACTTTGGACGCGCGTAGCCACTATGAAAGGAAATAGTGTCCACGCGCATATTGTTTCCCAAACGGCGTCCCTGGAGCTTTCTAGAGTTGCTACTATGAAGGTTGAAAGTGGCTACTTTGGACCTTTTAATGTCCAGACTTGCTGTAGTTGCTACTTTTGCTCCTGAAAGTGGCTATTTTAGGGTCAACTTTCATCCAAGGGCCAAGATTTCTCAAAATTAGCTTGGGGACTCTGCAAAATTATTAAGATAATTAAAATTGCAATCTATATCTATGTAATTAAATGCAAATTAACCAAAAATTAATAAACCTATGATATTTACTCAAAGTGTGATTTTTGTATTATTTACACTATCTAAGTCTATTTTTTCTACCAAGGAGCACCAAAAAGGCAAGTAAAAATATAATAAAAAGTGGATTCATCACAACCCCAAACTTAAACTTTTGCTTGTCCTCAAGCAAATCAAAATTGAAGCAAATTAAATGAAGAGGGTTGGATTTATCCAAAAATAATTTTCTCAAAAATTTTCATTTCAACTTCATGCTTTAATTAGCACTTCCAACATCTTCACAACCATAGACTCATTCAACAGAGGAATCATATTCATGTCAAATATTCCATGCAAAGTCCCACTAAATTGAAACAAAAGAATCAAGCAAGGTTTCATGTGACTCACATAATGCAAAGAAACTATCCATCTCACAAGGTGGTGTTTCACTCATCACTCAATAACATTTCAGGCTAAGTGTTTTCCCTCAATCCATGCATTTTGCCTCACCCTACCATAGGCTTGCCCATATTCTCAATCTTCTTTGCCTAGACACAATGAACCACCTATCATGAGGGCTTTGTTGGTCACAAATAGGGTTAGGATATGCTCAAATTTAATCAAGGAGGGTCACAAGATCAATTGGGTACTCAAGAGGAGGGAGTTCTTTTGAGTGATTTAGTACAACAACTAGAGTGAAATGCCTTAAATGATGTAGCTTAAGAAGTTCAAGCATTCTTTCACCACATTTTTTTTTATTAATTTGCTTTATGTGGAAATCCTTTTTCAACTCAAATGCCTTGCTATATTTTTCTTTCTTTCTTTTCTCCTTTTTCATTCATTCATTCATATTTTTGTGATGTCATGGACTTTGACAATCATTCTTTTCTTCTTTTTTTTTTTTTTTGACATGTATTATGAACATGTATGCTGTCCACCACCCCAAACTTAGGACATTGCTTGTCCTCAAGCAACTACAAGCATAATTAGCACCCCAAACTTAGTTTATTGCACTCAATCTTGAGACAACTCAAAAGAAATATCTCTCTTAAGGAAAGGGAATTATTTTTGTTGACTAAGTTTGGCAAAAGCAAAAAGTGGGGAACAAGGAAATGACGTGCAAGGGTGGGGGGAGGGTATGTGCAAAGAAGGCCTCAATCATCTAGATGAAAAATTACACAATGCATATTTAATTAAGAAACAAGGCAAGTTCTAGAAGATGAATGCAAAAATACATGTAATATGCACACAGAAAAGAAGTAAAAGGCCCAATTCACTACCATGGTAAAAGTGATAATAACTTGCAAAATGAGAGTACAATTCACCCGACAAGAAAATATGTTCAAAATGGTAGGGACAGTAAATATGTACAAAAATGAGAATGAGTAAGAGTTGGATGGGAAATGCAATCAGAGCATAAAAGCAAAATTACAAAAGGGAACTAGATTAAAAGGAAAAGAGAAGAAATGAAATGAGGAAAATATTTTTGTATTTTATCTAGTACGGTGCAGGAAAAGTAAGCTACAAATAAATGCAAAACAGGGACAAAGAGTTCACCCTTTTTTATAGATGATGTACTCAAAGTTTAGGGATAAAATGATGCTCCTCCTGATGGAACTGAGGGCATCTAAGTAGAGAAAGAAAAGAAAACACGAAAGGTGGACTAAGTGGCATCTTCATCAGAGGTAGATGAGGTGGCGCCTTCATCTTCCTCTACTTCTTCTGAGGAACTGGAGCTGGGGGCATCTTTAGGGATAGTGGGGTTGAATGGAGGCAGGTCATTCTGAATAGCAACTCTGAGGAAAGGGGCAGGGGAAATGGGAGCATAATATATCTGGTCTGAAGTCATCCCCATCTTCTTGCCAATGTTTAGCATCATGGTCTCCAAGAGGAGGAGCATGCTGTTCTGACCAGAGTGGATGGCAGCCTGCCTCTTTGCTATTTGCTGCAGCTGCTCCCTGATTGTTGCAGGGGTCTCCTTCCTGTATTCCACTGGCAGAGTGAGGCCTGGGTGTGAAGACTTCTTTGGCTTAAATAGGTCCTTCACTAAGGCAGTGGAAATGGAGGGGAGTGCTCTAACTCTCTGCTGGTAGTCTCCAAAATCAAAATCTGCATCCTGGCACAACATAGTGATTAGAGAGGAAAAAGCTAGAGAATCTCTGCTCCTTTTAAGGACTTCCAGCATGGCGCTGCTGATGACCTCCCCAACATGGATGGGCATGCCAGTGAGAATAGCATAGATGAGTTCTGCCCTCTTCACTGCAATGGTGGAGGTGTGGATGACTGGCATGAATAAGCTGACAACGAAGATACTCCACACCTTGGCAGCAGGGAGAAGGTGTTTGGTGGTCAGATTCTTGGGCTGCATTTTACAATCAAATTCCCAATTTTCTCCTTCAATGCAGATTGTTTGAAGTATAGGCTGGTAATCTTTTTCCTTCTGTTTGCGGAATGCAGTGAAATCCAGCTGGCCAGGTTGCTTCTACAGAGAAGGGATGTTTAAAACCCTTTGGATGGTGGCTGGAGTGAAACTAACTCGCTTACCCCTGACCATGGTGTGCCTGGGGGGTAAGTGTCAGCTTCAAGGCGCAGGGCATTAACATAGAATTCTTGGGTGATGTCCTTCCACCCATTGCCTGCACAGGAAGTGAAAAGTCACCAGCCACGCTTGTCTATTTCCTCCTAAAACTGTTGAAATGTCCCCTGCTGGATTTCAAAATTCCTGTCCTGGATGATCTGGCGCTGCAAGATGTTCTCCTTGAAATACTGCTCGTGCTCTGGGGACTTGAACCTAGAGTCATGGGTAAGAGGAGGCTGAGATGAAGAGGCTTCAGCTGTCCTGCTCCTCTTGGTTCTGCGGGTGTTCCTTCTGGAAGTGCTAGACATTATCCTGCAGAAAAGAAAGAGTATGTGAATGGGTAGTGCAGGAAAATTGGGTCAACCCTCCATGGTAACGAACAACAGCAAGCAATCAGACCAGTGAAAGGGGGGTGCAAATTATTTTGATGCAATCCTAAATGACTTGTACACATAAAGGGTGTATAGTGCCACATATGACTCAAAGAGCATTCAATGTTGATCATGGTACATAGTAAAAATACACTGCATTCTATGGGCAAAGCATAGAGCTCAAATGGTACATATAAATGCAATTAAGCACAAAAAATGGTGTGGCAAACGTTCACCATGTATAGCAATCGACTGTAGAACACAATGTAGCTTCTAAGTTCAAGGGCTATAACACAGTAACAGTGAAATTAAAGTCACGAAAAGCATGTACAACACCCAGAAAGGCCAGCAATCAGAGCTAATTATGGAAGGTGCATGAGGATCAAGTGCAACAATAGCAAAATATCATGGAATTGAGAAGCAAAACAGCAAAATGAAGAGGCTAGAACTTAATGTAAATGGACATGAACCGAATTTAGACATCAACATGCATTAACATGAAAAGGGATGGCACGATGGGCATGTTTAGAACATAAAAATAAAGGGGAGGGGCATAACAAAAACAGCAAATGAGAGTCATAGCAAAAGGACAGTGGGCGTGGCCACTTTTGGGGACAAAAGTGGGGACGTAGAACATGGTGGCAGTCACACATGGTCATTGGGTGCAATTAAAGGACCTCACCCACTCTAATTCATACAAGAATGCTTAATTACACAAGAAATTCACATCAATTGCAACAAATAAGGGCAAAATTAAAAAGCCCCAAATTGGGGGATCCAAGAACCCTCACCCATGAATTAAGAGAGGTTGAGAGATTTATCTTGCTTGGGGCCTTGGGTGTGGGAATGGGAGAATTGGGGGTGCAGAAATTCAATTGGGAGGTGAAGGGGTGGGTGTGAGTGGCGTCATGAGTGGGTGTGAAGTGGGTGCGTTGAGTGAACTGAGATGGGACGTGCTTACTTTCAAGGGGTTTAGGGGCCATGCGCAATGGGCTGGCCCAAGAAGTGGTGCGCGTGGTTACTTTCAACTAGGAAAGTGGTAACTACAGTGAATTGGAGTCATAAAGCAACGCGCGTGGCTACTCTTGAGGTTAAAAGTGAGAACTACAGTGGGTTTCTTTTATAGGCAAGTGCGCGTGGCCACTTTCAATTAAGAAAGTGGCAACTACAGTGAGGCCAAAATGCAAGGCAAATTTGCGCGTGGTTACTATTGGACAGTAAAGTGTCCACGCGCAATTTATTGAACCCCTGGGTGTCAAAGTAGCCACTTCCACTCTCAAAAGTGGGAACTACAGAGAGAAACATGCTTACCTTGAGCCAAAGTGACCACTATGGCCTATGAGAGTGGCCACTTTCACGAAGAACGAATTGTACCGAGCATGAATGAGTACCCAAAGTTTTTGCTGCTGTCAAAGTCCCTGCAAAAATTCTGAGTCCACAAAAAAAAAATATTTACACAAAATTGAAGTGTATCAGAGATCTCTTTACTCATCACAGCTCAAATGAAAACAAAAATTTAATTGAAAGAATGCAAATGGAAAGAACAAAATTTCTTATTCACGTGTGAGTTGCCTCTCACAGAGCGCTTCTTTAACGTCACTAGCTTGACGTGCGAAGTGATTTACTCATGACAGGGGCCTTGGTTGAACAAAATGATGGGGGAGTACATATCCACCTCTTCAATCTCCTCTAAGGGAACTGAGTTCTCAAAAAAATCCTTCAGGTAATGTCCATTCACTGTGAAACATTTGCTAGTGGAGTCACTCTTGATTTCCACTGCACCATTAGGAAACACTTGTGTGACTATAAATGGACCAATCCACCTTGAGCGAAGCTTTCCAGACATAAATTTAAGGCGGGAATTGAACAAGAGCACCTTTTGACCAACACAAAATTCTTTCCTGGCTATCAATTTGTCATGGTACCTCTTGGTTTTCTCCTTATAAATTCTAGAATTTTCATATGCCTCTAAACTTAACTCTTCCAGCTCTTGCAATTGAAGCTTTCTTTGCTCTCCAGTTGAGTCATAGTGCAGATTACAAGCCTTCACTGCCCAATACGCCTTGTGCTCTATCTCCATTGGTAAATGGCAAGCTTTTCCAAAGACTATTCTATAAGGAGACATGCCCAAAGGTGCTTTGAATGCAGTCCTGTGTGCCCACAAGGCATCATCTAGCCTGCGGCTCCAATCTTTTTTGTGGGGCTGCACAACTCTTTCAAGTATTTTCTTAATTTCTCTGTTGGAGAGTTCAGCCTGGCCATTTGTTTGAGGGTGGTAGGCTGTGGAAACTTTGTGCAGAACTCTATATTTTCTCAGCAGAACTTCCATTGTCTTGTTGCAAAAATGACTTCCTTGGTCACTAATGATGGCACGTGGGATGCCAAACCTGCAAAATAAGTTAGAGCGAACAAATTCTGCAACAACTCTAGCATCATTAGTCTTGGTGGCTTTAGCTTTTACCCATTTTGAAACATAGTCAACAGCAAGTAAAATGTACAAGCAACCAAAAGAAGAGGGAAAGGGACCCATGGAGTCAATACCCCAGACATCAAAGATGTCATAGTATAGGATAGGTTGCTGAGACATTTCCTGTCTCTTGGTGATCATTCCTCCTGACTTCTGGCAGCTCTCACAGATAGAGTATGTTTGCCAAGTCTTTGAAAATGGAGGGCCAGTACAATCCTGAGTCCAACACCTTTCTTGCTGTTCTTTGAGGTCCAAGGTGTCCTCCCACAACCAAATTGTGGAAAAACTGTAATATGGATGGGATCTCTTCATCAGGGACACATCTTCTGATCACTTGATCATTATAGAACTTCCATAAGTAAGGGTGGTCCCACACATAGTGCTTGGCATCGCTCTTGATCTTGTCCCTTTGAATTTTTGATGCATTTGTTGGGAAAACTCCTGCAACTAAAAAATTAACTAAATTAGCATACCAAGGTACATGTGATGTGCACAAGTCTAAGAGTTGTTCATCAGGAAAATCATCTTTGAGGGGAATGAGTTCAGGAACTCCCTCTATTCTGCTTAAATGGTCTGCTACCAAGTTTTGTGCTCCACTTCTGTCTTTAATCTCCAAGTCAAATTCTTGAAGTAAGAGCATCCACCTTATTAGCCTGGGTTTAGAATTTGTTTTTTTAGCAAAAACTTCAAAGCAGAATGATCAGTGAACACCACAACTTTTGATCCTAACAAATGTGATCTGAATTTATCTAATGCAAACACTATGGCCAACAATTCTTTTTCAATTGTGGTGTAATTGGATTGTGCAGTGTCTAAGGTTCTAGAAGCATAATAAATGACATGAGGGACCTTACCAACCCGCTGTGCAAGGACAACTCCCACTGTATAATTTGAGGCATCACACATCAGCTCAAAGGGTATTGACCAATCTAGATGTTAGATAATTGGTGTGGTGGTTAAGGCTTTTTTAAGGAAGTTGAAAGCCTCCTTGCAGTCCTCATCAAAGTTGAATTCAGCATCTTTTTGCAGCAACTTCGAAAGAGGAATTGCAATCTTGGAGAAATTCTGGATGAACCTCCTGTAAAATCCTCCATGGCCCAAAAAAGAACGAACCTCCCTCACGCATGAGGGGTAAGGAAGCTGTGAAATAACATCCAATTTTGCAGGATCAACCTCAATGCCTTTTTCAGAGATTATGTGGCCTAGAACTACACTCTGCTCTGCCATGAAATGGCATTTATCAAAGTTAAGTACAAGGTTAGTTTCAATACACCTCTTCAAGACTTTTTCTAAATTGACTAAACATGCACGAAAGGATGTGCCATAAACTGTGAAGTCATCCATGAAGACCTCTATGCAATGCTTCACTAAATTAGAAAAAATACTCAACATGCATCTTTGGAATGTGTCAGGAGCATTACATAGGCCAAAAGGCATTCTTCGATAAGCGAAGGTGCCAAAGGGACATGTAAATGTGGTTTTCTCCTGGTCTTGAGGGGCAATACATATTTGGAAATAACCAGAGTAACCATCTAAAAAGCAATAGTGGGACTTACCTGCCAATCTTTCAAGCATTTGATCAATGAAGGGTAGTGGGAAGTGGTCTTTCCTTGTTGCCTAGTTCAGTCGCCTGTAGTCTATGCAGACTCTCCAGCTGTTCTGGACTCTGGTAGGTATCATTTCATTCTTCTCATTCCGGACCACAGTAAGTCCAGATTTCTTTGGGACCACTTGCACAGGGCTAACCCAAGTGCTATCAGAGATTGGGCATATGATTCCAGCTTGAAGCAACTTGGTGACTTCCTTCTTCACCACATCTAGGATGATGAGATTCACCCTCCTTTGAAGTTGTCTCACCGGTTTAGCATCCTCTTTCAACAAAATTTTGTGCATGCACATGGAGGGGCTAATTCCTGGTATATCAGCAAGTGTCCACCTAATGGCTCTTTTGTGCTTCTTGATCACTTCTAACAACTTCTCCTCTTGATCACTATCAAGCTTGGTGGAGATGATAACTGGGAGCTTCTCATTTGGTTCCACATAGACATATTTCAGATGCTCCGGTAGAGGTTTTAACTCCAATGTGGGAGGTTGCTCTATAGAGGGAATTGATTTAGCATTTTCATTTGACAAAATCTCTACAACATTCAAATCAAAGGGGTTAAATTCAACTGTACTTGTTAAATCCAATACTTCACATTCTACCCCTATCGAATGATCAACTTCATCAACATTAAAAATTTCAGAACTTTTATTCAAATAATCAGAATTTTCAGCACAAGTATCATACAAAGAATTTTCATATGATTCACAAACAAAAGCATCTACACAATGGGAAAAGTTAAGGAAAGAATTTCTCAAAATTTTGGTCCAGCTCTCATCCACTAATG
Source organism: Abrus precatorius (assembly GCF_003935025.1). Lineage (NCBI taxonomy): Eukaryota > Viridiplantae > Streptophyta > Magnoliopsida > Fabales > Fabaceae > Abrus > Abrus precatorius. The sequence goes on from NW_020874292.1 coordinate 17,882,744, forward strand.
CATCAAATACATCAATATGGAAGACAAAATGTTCTTCAATTGGATGTTTCATGGCATCCAATATGTTGAAGCGCACAATGTTCTCCCCAAATTCCATGGTGAGTGAACCAACATGTACATCAATCTTCGTTCTTGCAGTCTTTAAGAACGGTCTTCCCAAAATGATTGGTGAAGAATTTTTGAGTGACTCTTCTTCTTGCATGTCAAGGATGTAGAAGTCAACTGGGAAGATGAGGTCATTCACCTTCACTAACACATCTTTAACAAGTCCGTTAGATGTGTTGTGCTTCTATTGGCCAACTGAATTACTACACCTGTGGGCTGCAAGGGACCAAGAGATAGAGAGGTAAAAATAGACAATGACATAACATTAATGGATGCTTCTAGATCTAACATGGCATTGTATATCCTATTATTACCAATAATGCATGGAATAGTAAATGTTCCTGAGTCTTTACACTTCTCAAGCATTGTGGTTTTCTGTTTCTCAAAAAGTGCAGAAACATTCCTAGCCATGTTGACCCTCTCATTACCCTTCAGACGCCTTCTATGTGTACACAAATCTTTCAAGAACTTGGCGTACTTGGGTATTTGTTTAATTGCCTCTAGCAAGGGTATATTCACCTTAACCTTTCTGAAGGTGTCAAAGATTTCTTTGTCACTCTCCTCAGCTTTCTTACTTGGTTTGGTGACCATAACCCTTTGAGGAAAAGGTGGTGGAATTGCCCTTTCAGCTTCTTCTACCACTTCTTGAGTGGTGGGTGCATTTTCTTCCTTCCTTTCATCAACCAAGGGGCGTGGGATCTCCTTCTCCCTAGGCATTTCAGGCTCTTGCATTACCTTCCCAGACCGCATAGTAATTACACTGACATTCTTTGGGTTTGTGACTGTCTGTGCTGGGAGGTTGCCTGAACCTTGGGATTGAATCTGATTTATAGAGGAAGCCAACTGTCCCATCTGGTTCTCAATTGTTCTGATACTGGCCTCTGTTCGCTGTTGAAAGTTAATGTTGCTCATGGCCATCTGCTTCACAAGCTCCTCCAATGAAGCCTCATTCTTTTGACAGGAAGAGGCTTGGGATGAGGACGCTTGCTGCTATTGGTGAGGCTGTTGGCCATGTTGTTGATCATTACATTGGCGTGGCTGATGTGGCCTGCTTTGACCAGCTTGGTAGTTGTTGCTTTTCTAATTTTGCTGGTTGGAATTTCCTCCCCATCTCAACTTCTCAAGTTTGGATGATTTCTCCAGCCCGAGTTATACCGGTTTGAAGAAAGATCCCAGCTTGGTTGTTGCTGAAAAGGAAATTTGTTAGTGTAAATATTTGCAGCATAGGCTTGGGGGTTACCTTCAAGAGTGTCTGACTCCTGCAATGTAGAGCAGTTGTCTGTGTAATGATCTGCAGCTGAGCATATTCCGCAAAGCATAGCTGGAACTGGTGGTGTAGGTGTTGTAGAGACAACACTCTTTTGCATTGCAGCCAATTGCTTTACCATGGAGGCAAGCTCATCAATCTTGTGCTCCAATTTGTTTGGTTCTGCAGCTTGAACTTCATGCACACCTCTAGTAACACAGGAATTTTGGCAGCCATGTTTTCGATCAAGTTCCTGGCTGCCACAGGGGTCTTGTCTACCAAGGCTCCTCCACTCGCTGCATCGATCATACTCCTATCCATTGAGTATAATCCCTCATTGAAGTACTGGATCAACAATTGATCACTGATTTGGTGGTTGGGGCAGCTGGCACATAGTCTTTTGAACCTCTCCCAGTATTCATAGAGAGTTTTTATTTCTAGCTGTCTAATTCCACAAATTTCCTTTCTTATGGATGCAGCTCGGGAGGCTGGAAAGAACTTCTCTAGAAAGAGTCTTTTGAGGTTGTCCCAACTTGTAATAGATCCGGGAGGAAGGTAGTAGAGCCAATCCTTCGCGGTGTCCATTAATGAGAAAGGGAAAGCCTTCAATTTGACATGCTCCTCCGGAACACCTTGAGGTCTCATAGTGGAACATACAATGTGAAACCCCTTCAAGTGTTTGTGAGGGTCTTCACCTGCAAAACCATGGAATTTAGGTAGAAGGTGAATTAATCCAATTTTCAAAATAAAAGGGGCGTCCACATCTGGATATTGGATGCACAATGTTTGGTATGTGACATCCGGTGTAGCTAGCTCCTTAAGAGTCCTCTCATCACCTGCCATTGCTCCAAAACTAGAGTCAAGTGAAAATGTAGAAGAGTAAACAAAAATTGGTCACAGATTGCAAAGATGTAGTAGAAGATGATGATGGTTCAAAGTGTTCAGAGTGATCAGAGTGATCCCTATGTGTCCTAATGTTCCTATGAAAAGTCCTATCAATCTCTTGGTCTAATGGATACAAATCTCCAGGGTTTGATCAGGTCATGCACTAGATATCAACAAACTAAATTGAAAGCAAATTGAGTAAATGAAATAACAAGAACAATTTGAAATCTCTCTGCGGAATTATGCAGCAAAAGTGCAGAAAAATAGAGTATAATGCAACAAAATGAGTGTAGAAAATTAAAAGTGAGTAATTAAAAAATTGCAGCACTCGAATGAAGGAAATGATGTAGAAAATCTTGCAACAACAATGTAGAAACAGACCACAAAATTCGTATGGCTATCAACACAATACAAAAACTCAAAAATGAAACAAACACACTAACATGCAAAACACAAAAACAGAGCACCAATCATGTTCAACATAAGTTCAGCACCAAAAACTCCCCAGCAACGGCGCCAATTTGATGAAACGATTTTTGCTACTCGTTATGCACAAAGATTGTCGTTAATCCTCATCAAATATGCAAAGAAATGAATGCAATACTAGGGTGTTGTTCTAGGGTGTCTCCAAGGAATTTTTGGTTGGAAACATACATTGAACAAGTGTAAACATAGATTTTAAAGCAAGTAAATTGGGGGGAGGTTTGTCAATTTCTAGATTTTAATCAAGAGCAAAATGTAAACTAATGAAATTCAATCAATTAAGAAGAGTAATCCCTAGTCAATCAATGAGTTCTATCCCTATTCTTTCAAATGATTCAATAATCCCTTTTTTTTCCCCTTGAATTAAGTTAATCTAACAAGCGAAAATTAACTTTAGCATCCCAATTAAAATTAAGCATCTTAATGGGCTCCAATCTCTATCCCTAAGATTAAGCAATCTCAAAGATTAATCAAAATTAAGCAATTTTGGATTAGAATTTCGTTTGGGTAATTTAAGGTTTATTAAGCAATGTTTCCTTCATGCAAATTTCATTTCATTTAGAGATTGGGGTTAATAAATCCAAGGAAAGAAAGAGTAATATTGCCATTAAACCCAAGAATTCAAGAACCGTATGAGTTGACTAGGAATTACAAGAGAATTTAGCCCTCCATATGGATGGGCTTCACAAATGAGAGAAGGGAATGCAGAAACGTAAACAACATTAATGTAAAATCAATTAGAATCAAAGGGAAATTGGAAATTAAAACCTATAATGGACCCCTGGTTGTCACCCAAGGCTCCAAAGCTCTGGGGAAAAATGTCTTAATTTGGCAAAGGAAATGAAAGAAATGTAAAAAAAAAAAAGTTAAAAAAGTCTCGTACCCTAATTCCTAAAATCTATTTATAGTGGAGGACATGTTAGCAAAGTGCCCACTTTTGCCTTTGAAAGTGTCCACTTTGGCTCTTGAGAGTGTCCACGCACATCTACGTTGGCTTGCAAATTCTCTGGAGTTGCCACTTTTCATGCTAAAAGTAGCTACTTTGGATGCGCGTAGCCACTATGAAAGGCAATAGTGTCCACGCGCATATTGATTCCCAAACGGCATCCCTGGAGCTTTCTAGAGTTGCTACTATGAAGGTTGAAAGTGGCTACTTTGGACCCTTTAATGCCCAGACTTGCTGTAGTTGCTACTTTTGCTCCTGAAAGTGGCTACTTTGGGGTAAACTTTCATCCAAGGGCCAAGATTTCTCAAAATTAGCTTGGGGACTCTGCAAAATTATTAAGATAATTAAAATTGCAATCTATATCTATGTAATTAAATGAAAATTAACCAAAAATTAATAAACCTATGATATTTACTCAAAATGTGATTTTTGTATTATTTACACTATCTAAGTCCATTTTTTCTACCAAGGAGCAGCAAAAAGGCAAGTAAAAATATAATAAAAAGTAGATTCATCAAATACGGGTAGTGGGTTTATTTAAAAGACAAAAATAGACTTGCATTTTTAATGCTCAAGCATAGCTCAATGCAGGCTATGAGCTTTTGTGAGCTGGCGTGAAAGTCCAGATAATTTTTTTTATTGTTTTTTTTCCTATTTTTGTAGTAGGCCATTTTTTACTATTTTTGTAATAAGATGCCACTATTTTTTTTTTTTTCATTTTTTGTAATAGCCTAATAAGTCGCTTATTTTTTTTCCATTTTTTGTATTCGACCATTTTTTTTATTTATATACACATAATAAGTATACAAAAATATAAATGAGTTCACAATTAAACAAAGTTGTCACGACCCCTTTTATAAGGAACCGAGAACATTGTTTCTACATCACAAACTTATTTAAAATAAATAAAGTATAGAGAATATAAATATGAAATTCTCTTCTCATTCAAAATAAAACAGAGTTTCTTACAACAAATATATAATAAAATAACACAATATTACATTTAGTTCATAATATTCAAAATACCCAAAATTATACTACGTAGCTCCCTCTACATGAGGTCTCAAAATATAAGGAAAAAGGACTTTGATGCAATATTACTCAACCCCAGCTTCAATCATTTCTTCACTGGCTCCTCAGCCTATGAAGTAGATGCAACACCTGCTACATCTGCTCACGTACCACCGTACGATCATCGCAGTACACACGCACACAACGACATAGAAAGAAATGCAAGGGTGAGCTTACCAAACTTAAAATAAAATCATATATATAGAGCAAAATATTTCTCACAGCAATAATCCCATGCATTTTCAGCCCATCTAATGCTCAGCATGAAAACGGTTTCCAACTGGTTTCACAGCCTAAGTAATCCAGAAGAAACCGAGCCGGTTTGGGAGCGACCCATTCCGGTATCTGGATCCAGACAGCACAGCACAGCAGCTCAGCATGAACTTACCGTTACATGTCTACCCACCTAAACATGTAACTCGGCTCTATAATGATGCAAAATATATATCTCAGCATGATGCACACCGCCAAAATTATTTTAACAGCTCAACTAAGGCAAGTTTATAGTAGATCAGCCAAAATCTCAGCATTTTAAATCAATTAACAACAGTTACAGCTTAGAAAATAGCTTTTATTCAAAAGATCTAACAAAATCATATCAAAACATCTTGAAATGGCATATTAAACCGTTCAAAACGTAATTCATAGGTTAAAGTAAACTCCCCTTACCTCAGAAAGATGATTCACACTAGATCTACCGAATATTACATGTTTTAATGCAAGATTCACCGAAGATTCGGCTTTAGAACGGAGTTTCTCCTAAGAACACCATGAACTTCTATGAGAAAGAGAAGGAGAAGAGAAACGAACGGTAAATCTAGCTTCAAACTTAAAGAAACTTACTTCAAATCCTTCAGAATAGACGTAGGATCTCAGATCTGGCGAGAAATCTAAGTTTAGGAAGGTTTAGTATGAGAGAAATGGTAGTTTTTGGCCTTAGAACCTTTGAGAACCTTGGATAGGGGTGAAGAAATGAAAATTTCATGTGAAGCCCCCTTTTTATAGAAAATTTTTTAAATTTACTGTTCACTGCCGGAATTTACTGTTCATCACCGAAAACACTGTTCACCGCCTTACTGTTCATGCCGGAAAAACTGTTCAGGACACTATTCATGCCGAAAAATACTGTACACGCACTGTACGCGTATGTGACGTCAGCCATGACGTCATGATGATGTCAGTAGTCACTGTTCATGCGCGGTTTGCACTGTTCATAGGCGGTTTTACTGTTCATCCGACACTGTTCATACGGTACTGTTCACTTTTTCTTTTTTTTTTTTTAAATAATTTCAAACTCCATCTAAATCTATTCCAATACCAAATAATCCTTCAATTAACATTGAACAAGTATAAAATATTATAGATTACTCAATAATAAATCTCTAGCCTGACAAAAGTTCCAAAGATAAAAGGTTCATACACATAATAAGTCTACAATATATATATATATATATATATATGCAGGTTGCCCGAGTCCGCATGGGTTAGCTCGGTTAAAGTCCTACCCCGTGCTGAGCTTATTTGGACCAGGCCATTATCGGATCAAAATGGCTCGAAGTAATTTAAGGCTGGGCTCAGTCTATCGGGCCAGCCTATTTTGCCAGCTCTATATCTATGTATATATTTTTTAAGTAAAAATGTCTGCATAGACTCGAGGCTTACAAGTTTCCTTACATAGAACAACAAACTTTCTCTACAGGTCATAGGAAATCATTCCTATATTTTAGATTGTTAAAAAAATCATATCTAGCTCAATATTTATCCAAAAATGGTGAAACTAGTGATTCTTTTTTTTCTTCTTATGGATGCCTATTTTTGTACAAAATATTGGCATATGTTGAATATTTACAAATTTTTCTCGAGACATAAAATGTCTCTACATATCACAGGTGTTTTATTCCTAACAACATTTTAGTAGAAAAATCATAATTAATTCATTTTAAATTCAATTTCAATGAAATCAATAGAAAATTGCTCCTATTTCAATCCTATGTCTAAATAAAATGTTATAATTTTTTGCAAAACAGCCCCTACATTTTTTCACAAATTTCAGTTTAGTCCCTATACTTTGTTTTGTTTACAAAAAGGTTCTTTTCCAAAAATTGGTAAGTTTCAGGTTGGTCAGAACATTTTTTCTATACCTCTAAGTCATTGTCGAGGACTTGATATGGTAAAAAATATTCCTTTCGTCCTACCATTCATGTGGTCAAATATTTTGAAATTTTAAAGTTTATTTTTAGTTAGAACTATAATATTTTCTTATTTAAAGATTCAATCTTCCAAATTAATCTTAACTTCTTTGTCAACTTCATATATTTCACATGTTCCAAAAGTTCCTATAGTGTTTGTGGTTCGAAAAAATTATATTTTAGCTACTTTCCATTTTTGAGTTATTTTCTCTTAAAAATTTTCACCAAAATCTTCAAAAATATATTTAAATTATCATTGAAATTAAAAGTATTGCTAAAAACTCTAGAATAACAAAATCAAGTGTTTTGAATATTTTTTGTGATTTTAAGAATTTTCTAAATTTAAAAAGAACATAAAACAATTTTATACTACTTAAAATTGTAAATTTTTTAAAAAATTTGTAAAAATTCTTATTTATACTAACTATAGATGAAATCATGATTTTTACTTTAATAATATTGTAATCAAGTCATACAAAAATCAATCAAAGGTTAAAAATTTAGTTTATGCCTTTAAAATAATATTTGTAGAAACCATCATGGAATCATATATATATATTCATCACAATATCATGAACATAGTACACAGCAAGCAAAGTCATCAATAAAATTTCTCCCAAACATGATTTTACAGTTTGTCAGGATTTTTTTATGGAATTTTCTATTTTTGCTACTTTTAGGGATTTTCTTAGATTTTCTTTGTCAAACCAACTTTAATTTCATATACCAACTGGGAATATGAAATTTTCATCAAATAAAAAGGGTTAAGGGTTCCCCTTGACTCAAAATCATTTAACAAAAGTATTTCTTAATTTTTGAACTATACTCTCTTCCCTTACTTGATTTTTGCTTTATTTATTTTTAGTTAGATTAAATGTGAGTGATTGCCTCTACTCCATTTCTTGCTCTTTGATAGACCTTAGACTCCTTCTTTATTCCTTAAAGTCAATTCCTTTATGTGAAAAAAGAGCTTATAAGGAAATTGGAGTTTTCTACTTAAGTGGCTTGGTGGGGTACTCGTGCTTTGTCTAGTTTTGTTTAAAAATTTTCAAGTATTTGGTCATGAAATGGGTCATGTTGGTGATGTGGAATTCCTTCAAGATGTTCTTGTTGGTGTCAAAGGATTAGAAAGGTTTGGCTGGTCATGATAGGTAAATAGATAAGTGAGGGCTACCAGAGTTCTAATGGTACTTCTATATATATAGATACATAGGGTCTGATGTATTCTATTCCTAGGAAAATCAAAAGGAATACTACGAAAGAAATCTATTTCTAACATAACAAAAGTTCTAGGTTCATCCTTCACAAGAACAACAAATTTAAAATAACATAGTCTTTGATATTCATTAAACACATAATTGAGTCTATTATGTACTGATCTATCTATTAATCTAACTCTTCCCTGAGGCTCCATTATCCTGTTTTCCTAAAAATATTAGTAAGGACGAGCTTCTATTATATATTTTACAAAACATATATTACAAAATCATAGCTTATAGTATAAATACAACATATTCAATTCCACACTAAATTTTATATTACAATCATATTCACACATACACCATTCACAATTTATTATCCATTATTCATTTTCCCATTTCAATACACACTCTTAGTGTACTGTGATCACAGATCTCGATGCCTCCTGCATTTCTTGAGGTCTTACTCAACTAGGTAAATAGTTATCGGTTAGCCCATACACACAGATACAATATGTACAATAATCAGGCCTCTTAGTAAAGGTATAGTCAGGAGTCTAGTTAGGAAATGAGTGTGAGGTCATGTGACACATTTGCTCTCAGAAATAGTGTGTACATATACGTGAATGTCGCTCACCACCCTACGTTTCCCCTATATTTTCATTGTCTTCGGACTCTATACTCTTAGTGTATCTTTGTAACTATTCACATTAGATTCAATCCATATTTGACTCTTAAAGTCATTCTCAGAGTTATTATGTTTTCCCTTTTTACAAGATCGTGCTTAGTAAAACACTTCCAGACTAATTTCACTCCAATTTATTCCACTTATATCCTTATTAATGTAGTTACAACTATTAAATCATTCATATCAATATCATACTTTATCATATCATTTCATCCAAACATATTCCATAAAATCACATAATAATCACCCAGCAAGTTTAATCATATTTCACATTAAGTACTCATCATATAATGCATATTCCAATCATTTAGTCTAAACCACCAATCAATCCAAACAATCAAACAAATATCTTTTCATTTATTATTCACACAATATATATCTCAACCACATATTCTCGTAAAATGTTCATGTAACAGTGCTCTATGAGCACAAAATAAATAATGTAATATAACGATAAAATGAAGCTCTCCTTACCTCAAAGAAGAGTTTACGAAGAGATGTTGAAAAGGATCAAAGGTCAACTATGAAAGTTTTTCTGAATACCAAGAGATATCCATAAGGAACAAAACATGGAAACGATCGAAAAAATCAATTTTAATCTAAAAAAACTTACTTAGAGTCGTCCAGATTCAACGTCCAAGCTTGGATTTAAGGAGTTATCGAAGTTTTTGAGGATTTTATCTAGGGAAAATGAAGAGAGAGTTTAGAGAAAAATGAGAGGAGTACATGAGTTTAGAATGAAATGAAATTTCCATACTAAAAATCTCTTAAATACCCTTAAGCCCCGCGCGCTCCCGCTTGAGTGAGGAATAGCTCGCTTGATGTTAGGCCAGCATATTTATAAATAAATTATTCCTATTAAGTTATGTTACATATATTTGGACAGTATGAAATTCCATATGCTGTAATGTTAATGGGTAAGTTGTGTAGTTACCGGATAGAAGTTGTGAGTTGCAATGTCGTTTGGTCGATCGTTGAGTAAGACTAGTAGCGAAAGTTTTGATTAGATATCAAACATTTTATATAAGCATTACTGCTTTTAAAATGGTACTGTATATACTTGGATCATACGTAAGCTGTATAATTGCTGACTAGGGAGCATTGTATTTGTAGTACTGTATGATGATGTTGCTGAAAGTGATTAGCAATGCAAGTTAAGGATTAAGTGTTAAGTGTGTTGTGTGTGTGATAACCTAAGAATTATAGCCAAGGACTTGTATTTTTTCATTTTAGGAAGAATTGAGAGTTCTGGATACTGAGTATCTTGCTCAAGCGAGACAAGATAAGACTTACCTAATTGTCCCCTCATCCACACGAGAAGGTACCTCGCTCAGGCGAGAGGCGACCTCGCTTAAGCGAGAGAAGCTCACTCAAGGGAGGAGTCACAGGAAAACTAAGTAGCTCTTTGAACCAGTCTCGCTTAGGCGAGAACGCTGCTTGCTCAGGCGAAATGCATCTCGCTCAAACGAGAATAGTAGAAATCTGAGAGGTTTCGCTGTCTAATTTTCTTGCCCAGGTGAGGGTGAGCTCGCCCAGGTGAGAAAAGAGCTCATTCAAGTGAGTGCGCGTAGATTTGGAGGGGTATTTAAAGAGTCTTACCGTCAGAAACGTTCATTTCTCACCAGACAACTTTTCTCTCTCATTTTCTCTCTCTTCTCTCACTTCTTCTCCTTAGAGAAAACCTTCTCGAAGTCAAATTTCTTCCCAATCAAAGTGAGAACATCTATCTCATCAAGATCTAGGTGAGTTTCCGAACTCAGTTCTCTGTCTTTACTCTTGTTTCTTGATCTTTCTTTCTCAAGAGATTTATACCATGTCGTTCTGAGTAGATCTGGACCGTTCAAACTGTATTTCATACTCAAACGCTTGATCTATCTCTTTGGGACTTATGAGAAACAAGATCTTGGAACTCGTTCCAGGTAAAGGGAGCTTAACTAAGCTGATTTGGTTCATACGATAGATAATCTCTCGATTTAGCTGAGGATCAGTTGTTGTATGAACAAGCTTTAGGGTAAAATTCCAAAATATGTATGGTTGAGTGTATTTCTTTAATGTATGATAATTGTTTGAAAAGTTGTGGTAGAACATGATGTGCTGTAACGTTGTGTTATGTATGCCAAGAATGTTAATATACGCGAAAATACTTAATTAATGATTTAAGCGGCTTAGTTCCATTATGTAATATGTACTGGAATGTTTAATTAATACTGCGAAATGCTTAGTTTTTCTAGAAATATATGTATGACTGTGTTATTAAGGCTGGATGAATGTGTATGCATTGCTATATTGCTGAGATTGAGAATAAATATTTGTTGTGCTATAATATGTTGATTTGGCTGTACTGCATCACATTCATCTTTATCATCTTAGAGTTGCTTAGGATATTGAGTTGTACTTGTCTAGATCCAGATACTGGGATGGGTCGTTCCTAGACCAGAACAGTTCCTCTAGATTACTTAGGCAGTGAAACTAGTTGCAACTGAATTGCTACATTTGCATTAGATGGACTAGGAATGAGCTGAACATGGTGCATCAATTGATTGAGATTGTTGTAATCTATAAGTGTTGTGCAAATAATTTTAATATTTTCATACTCTATAGTTATGATCCTTATTTATATAAGCTCACCTTTTCACTTGCTTATGTTGTTATGTGTATTACAATGATCGTATGATGGTACGTGAGTAAGAGTGACAAGTGAAGTGTCTAATTTACCTGCTGGAGAGTCTTGTTAAAGAGTAATCCGTGTTGAAGATTTTGGGATACATAGCTTAATTTTAGTAGTTTAGGTTGTAATGTGAACCTAAGCCACTTGATTACCGATCTAATGTTTTGATATAACTATTATGTAAAGACTTTGTATTTTGAGCTCCATTTGGAGCCACTATTGTAATTATGTATATACACTTATATCATCTTTGTAATATGTAAATTTTTTTTTGAAGTTTTATTAATCTGTTGATCTGGATGTTAAAGTCAAATTTTCTTTAGAAAATTATATTATTTGTAATATAATTGTATTAATTCATAAATGAAACTAAATTGGGAATACTAATTCAAAATGTCATTAATATTTTATAAAAAGGGGTTGTGACACTTGAGCGACGGACATCTTGTCTGAGCAAGATATACAAATAGTGATCTTACCCATTATTTTTTATATGCTCGCTTGAGCGAGCTCTATCTCGCTTGAGCAAGATCGCATCCATATAGCATGATATTTCTCCTGTGAGTCCTCGCTTAAGTGACCTATTTCGCCTGAGCGAGATCACTCTTGCCTGAGCGAAATGACAGTTGGGCTGAATTTATCTTATCTTGTTTGAGCGAGAATCGTCTTGCCTGAGCGAGATAGCCCTGCAACATTATATTCCTGCACGGTCAGTCTCGCCTGGGCGATACTTACCTCGCCTGAGCGAGATCTCCTGCACCAAAATTCTTTCAAAAATCCTCTATACTCTCTTCTAAATGCACTTTAATACTACTTAAACAAACATAAATTACTAAATCATGAAAAGAGGGTGTTACACTAATCACCTTGTAGCCACATGTAAATTGGTCCCAAGAAAAAAACATCTTGCATATGGTGGATAAGCTTAGCTTTTAAGGTGACACTTTCCTTGTCTTTTTATACTTGATTTGGTTAGCCTTCAACCTATTGCTAAGTCTGATTCCTCTCCTTCTGTTAACATCAATCATTGATCAATTAGGAGAGAGTTTAGTTATAATCTAGTTAGGTTAATTGGATATCTTATCTTTTATGGACAAGTCATTTCATGCAATTTTGATAGTTCAAACTTTTTCTCCCATTGATTTATCCCATTCAACTGATTTCTCACTCAATTATTGCCAATTTGGCTTTACTTTCAAGCCACAAACTTTTCAAATAAGCAGGATTGGATAGCATTGAGAATTTTACAACTTTTTTTGCCCAAAATTCTAGCCATTTCCACATCATATAGACACTAATTTTGTGATATTTGATTTGAATTTTCTACCTAAGCTTTTGGGCTTAGTTCTTGAACGACATAATCCTATTTGATCCAACAAATTACCATAAAAATTTTGTACTTTTTCATGATTATTTTGCTCAAAATGGACTAATATTCCAAGCATATTCTAGAGGTATTTTGGTCATTTGGCCAATTTTGTAAATTGTATTTAATTTTCTATTTTTTTTTCTTCTCAACTATTTTAATTATTGTATTCCTTAATTTAGATAATTTAGAATCACTTCATAATTAATCTCTACTAAAATTTGGGTCATACCTTACTTGCATTGTCTAAGTACCTACCATGCCCCATACCTACACACACACACACACAGATATATATATATATATATATATATATATATATATATTATTGTTAATTATGCTACATATGTGAAGGAAGCCTTAACCCAAAGGCCTGTGATGGGAGGAAATTAAGGTTAATAATTAATGTTTTCTATATTTGGCTAAGTTATTCTATACTCATTGACATTTATGTAATAATATGAGTTGCTGCACAACTTGCCCTATCGAGAGTTATGCTTTAAGAGAATTATAAAGAAAGATCTAACTTGTCACTTATCATAAAATTTAAAGATCAAGTACCACAATTTTCATACAAAGGTAAGTCTTCAACAAGTATGCCTAAAAATCTATTATAATTATTATTGGTATTTTCAATTATCTTTGTTGTCTAATTTCATATAATCTTGTTGAATAAATTTCTACTTACAATGGAGCAACTAAGAATTTAAGAAAATAAGAACTTAACCCACCTTTAGTTTTTAGAAAGTTTTTGTAGATGCTTTTATAAAATTTTAGTCAAGATAAAGACTTCATTATTTATTTTATGTAATTTCATGTTCATGTCTTATATTTTTTACTTAGTTTAGAGTTCTTTTATAGGCCCATAATCATTTTATTTTTTTAAATGGAAAAATTTTTTATTTTAAATTTTTGAGTGATATTATCTTTCAATTTATAATTTTATTTTCAAAATTTTTTCTATGTAAAATAAAAGATCGAGACATTTAATATAAATATTTATGTTACTCAAATAAAAAAATGCATATTTAAAGATATAAAAATTTATCTAATGAAATTTGTTTTATAAGATTAACATAAAAGTATATTTATCAATAAAATAAACCATAAAAATAAATTTTTTTAATAGAAAATTTATTTCGTTTAACTAGACTAATATAATTTAATTATTACATGGTTAATATGAGATTGATTATTTTTTAAAAAATTATTTATATATGACACATGCAAAACGTTTAGAAAGTTTATGAGTTGGTTGTTTTAGAAGATCTTGAAAATTATGTTTGAAATTTTGTTTATGATTTTTAAGCACTTTAGTTTAGAAAGTTGATATATAAAATTATATAAGCATATTTTTTTATAAGTGTTTTTTAGACAAGTACAGGTAATAGGGGCAGGTATAGGTATGTGGGTACTTAAAAGGTACAGGTATGAGGATTAAAATTACTACCCACACAAATATAGGTTGGATACGAGTATTTTTTTAAAAGGCAGGTATGAGGATGAGTACTATAATATCTTACCTATTGCCATCCTTACACGTCGTAGTTTATTTGGGCCTCCATGATAATCCTCCTTCTAATAGACCAAAGGAGTAAGCAAAAGGACAAGTTGTTAGATTTGTATATACATTATAAGTGTTTAAAGACTTCTACCTAGACCTTTATTTTCTGTTTCATATATTATATTTGAAAAATTTAGGAAAATCTAAAAGGTTTGTAACTAATTCATGCATCCTGACATGAATAATAATAATAATAATAATAATAATATGGCGTGTTAGAAAAAAAAATTGCCTTTACATTTTACTTACCATATTTAAATCACTTAATTTAAATACAAGAATTAGAGATAAAACTATTAGTAGTAATAGAGACATCTCAATAATTCCCTCACTACAAGTATTTTATTGAGTATTAAGTTTCATTTAGTATCTAAGGAAGCAATCATCATTTTTGTTTGAACTCTTTCTTAACAAAAGCTATAACTTGAATGGCATTTAGAAATCTAAAACCTTTATATTTTTTAGAAGCAATTGCTTTCTTTGAACAATTAAGAAGGATTTGATTAGAAGAAAACTTATTATTTCAAGAATCAAGTCCAATTAGATCAAAAGTCAATAAATTAGGTCTACTAAAAATTTTGTATTGTCAATGATTACAAAATAGTTTAAACAAGCTTGGACAGTTAGTACAGGATGAGAAGTAGGGATAGATATTATTAAATCATGGTAATAAAAGAATGGGTGGTATTAGAATCAAACAGTACTTCAAGAGAAAATCTATTTATAATGCACTAACTTTGAATTAAATCATTAGGTTGAGTAGCTTGAGCAACTTCCTCTTCGCTCATTATAAATATTTCGCCTGATACTTTTGGACTTCTTGTCCTTGTATTGATTACAACTACCTCGTAACATCCTTAATTTCTTTATAAAATTTATGAAAGAAGATATACGGAAAAAGAAAAAAAACACTGAATATCTTTGTATTCATAATATGAAAACTTGATAAAATTTAAAACTTTTCTTTCATTATTCAATTCATGAAAATACAAAAGTATGTAAATTGATAAAAGATAAACCATGACTTGCTAAATAAATTTACATCAAAATAATAATAAAATATGTGTATGTATTATCATTTAAATATAGAAGTTCATATATACAAATATTGATCTAAAATACATTAGGACTTAATTTACAAAATCAAAATACACTAAGTCTTAGTGTGCAAATCAATCCTACACCAAAATACTAAGACACCCTAGTCTTCATCGAACCAACCTTCTATATCCTCCAACTTTTTTGGAGTCAAGTCTTCATCATATTGATCTCCCGTGTCACCAGTGACTTCTATATCAGATATCTGCTCTTTAGTGAATCTAACTAGTCTTCTAAGATGGTCGTGATCATGAAAATTATGTACATAATTTACTGCAACTAGTGTTCTCATTGTCCCTCTGTATATGTACAGGCTGAGAGCATGATGGATCCTATTATTAATAGGGTAATCAAAAGGAACATCATACCCTATTGTTATCTCTATGATGAATACATCTTCAGATCCATTCACATTGACTACTACAAATTTACAATGACAAATTCGTTGTCATTCTCTAAATATATAATTTAATCTACTCTCTAAATACATTCCACTCAGTTAGCCTAATGGGTCTATGAGAGTTGGTCATCTTAGTTTCTTAAAAATATTAGTAAGGATGAGCTTTTCTCCTCACCATTGAAGCAAGATAAAAATTAACTTAATAATTTCAACACACATATTTAAGATAACATACAAACTAACTCATACAGTAAGCATATTAACCATATCACTCGTGTACATACAATATTTTACATAACTAGTGTGGTCTTCCACTAATTATTATTTCATCAATTTATTTATATAGAACACGATAACCACATGGAATTGTCTTTATTTTATTTCATCAATTCCATTTTAGCATAATAATATAGTAGCATGTAATATATATATATATATATGCCATGTAATTAAAATACTAATCGAGCTTAACCATGACATGAAGCTTTTGAATCTCCACTGATAGACGATGCTGAGCTGCTATCAAAACAATTAAGTTATCTAAGAATTTTATAGTATAAAGCTAAACCTAGGTCGATTCACAGAGACACCTTTTTAATTAAATTCAATTTTAGATTTTCTTTTAAAGAATGCGACTAAACTTTTGGGGGTTTGAAATCTATAAATTAATTAAATCAAACTATGAATAGAATAAAATTGAGTAAAAATAGATGAAGAAATATTAATTTATAGAATACCAAACGCGTTTAACCCCGATTATCATAGTATTTAAAGATTTAAATTCAAATTTGAACATTTACCCAATTTAATTATTAATTCAATCAAATAACCTAATTGAACTAGATTATAGATTAAATTAAATTATCATTTGACTTAACCCGACTTAATTATCAAATTAGAAAAAAATCGAATCTTAATTCGAATTATAACCACAGAAAAGTTAATCACGATCACAATATACAAATCTAAGATCGGAGAAAAAGAGAACAAACTCAGAGCAATTTGGCTTAGAACTCAAATCAGATTTATAGTGTTTGGATTTTGCAAATTAAATGGGAGGTTTAGCTATCGAAACACTTAACCCACACAAGAATAAGAAGAGAATGAGAGAATTCTAAAGAAAGTAAAAACAAGGATTTTTATTTCGGCCAAATCACAAAAGCTCAAAGTGCCTAATCGCACCCTCCTAATTCAGAACTTATTAGTATATTTAAGGTTCTGATTAGGGTAAATTAAATGTCCAAAATTTGAGTCTCAATAATATCTAAAAGCCCAAATACAATTATTAAAAAATAAGGGTCCAAATGCAATCGTGCAATAATATTAAGCAAATCTGCCTCAATTTCAAAAAATCATAAAAAATTGAAAACAACTTCAAATCAAGTGATCTATATATGCATTTTGAAGCCTTGGATATGTAGAATCCAATACAACTAGAATAAGTCAAAAATATATCTATAGACAAAGTTATGGCCAAAACAGCAGTCAGAGATCAGAATAATCAAAACATACAAAATTAAAGTATTTATTTGTAACAAACCCAATTTATTCAAATAACTAGAAAATGGTAAAAACTCTAAAAAAAAAGCACATTAAAAGTGTTTATAAATCAAAATAATATTCTAAATATAAACCTAAAATATGTTTAATGACATCTTCCTCTTATTAGTGCACAATTCTTTAAGGAACTTTGCGTACTTTGAAATTTGTTTTATAGCATCTAGCAGTGGATTGTTCACTTCTATTCTCCTGAATGTCTCAAAAAGCTCCTTATCAAAGTTTGTTGGTGGCTTTGCCTTGGGCACTCAGTTTGGAAAGGGGAGAGGTGGTTTCTGCACAATTTTTGAACTGTTAGGAGTAGTTTGTTGCTCTATGTTTTGTTGCTTCTCTGTTTGTTCATCATTTTGCACTTCTTTATTTTTCTGGTTGTTCGACAGCTCTTTCCTACTCCTCAATATTATGAAACTCACATTCTTTGAGTTAACCTCTAGTTGAGAGGAAAGTTGTCTAGAATCTTTAGACTTGAACTGGTTTACAGTAGTGGCAAGCTGACCAATCTGTGTCTACAAATCTTGGATGGAAGCATTTATATTCTGTTGGAACTGCAGATTGCTTTTGGCCATTTGTTTGACCAAATCATCCAACAAAAGGTCAAAAATTTGCTGCGTTTGCTGTTGCCTCATTGGGGGTGATCTTTAATTGTTACTTGCTTGGCCAGTTTGTTGTTGCTGTTACTCAGAGGCACCTTATCTCATATTTGGATTATCATTGAAAGCAGAATTATGAGATTGGTATTGGAACTGGTATTTTTGTTGTTGTCTCTGAGTTTGTTGAAAATTCGAAGCTCTATACTGCTCTTGTCTTCCACTAAAAACTTCATGGATAGAAGCTTGTGTGCTACCATTCTACAGCAAAAGACAATAATCTAAGTTGTGCTCTATAGAGGAACAAATATGACAGTATATGATCATCCCTCCTTGAAAAGCAGTTTGTTGCGCAATAGCTAACTGTCTCACAAAAGTACTGAGCTCCTCAATTCTTCTCTCAAGTCTGCTAGAGTCTGCTGTCATCTTCATATGTTTATAGCATTGTGAACGTTACAATAGAAGTGTTGAATGACTGTTTCATCTTTCTTAATCATCTTTTTTAAAACTTATAAATATATTTCAAAGGGAAGAAAAAGAGTATGCAACAGAGAAAGAAAGGGATGGACTTGGGGTGTCAAGCTGAAGAGAGAAAAGAAAAATAAAAAAGACTTTTTTGTAAATATAAAAAATATAATAAAAAATTTATTTATAAACATTAATTTTAAATAATAAAATATTATCAAACTAAATGACGTAGTTTGTCATAAAATAAATCTTTATCAACTAACATTTAATTAAGGGAAAATTATTGATAATGATTAAATTTAATTTTTTAATATTTTAAAGATTAAATCTTAATAATAAAATTTATAAAAATTTATTGTAAAATGGGCCATGAGATAAAAATATAATTAAACTAAATCTTAATTAATTTATAATTATATTTAAATATTTAATATAAAATAAACATACTATAAATGCTATGATTGAAAATTCAAGATTTAATTATTATTATTATTTATATTCATGTGTAAATGATATTAAAAAGCCATAGTTAAAAAAAGTCAACTATAGTTAGGGATTTGGGATCAAGGTGTGTTTGGGTAAAGAACAGAAACAGAGAAGTAAAAGAGCACAAAACTTGACAGGCGACGGGTCATCTGTGCTGTGCATGGTGAATATGCTCTTCTCAGATTCAAATTCCACACACACTCACACTCTCCTCTCCAATTTGGTAATTTTACGTTTTCATTTTATTTCGTCACTTTACTTTCCCCCTATTCGTTACTGCTCCAAATAAATAAAAATTTTGCGGTTAAATCGCTCCTTAGATTCGCATCCCGATGGAATCTAGGGTTTCAGTTCAACTGCCGCTGAATTCAATTGTAGAATTTCCAAGTCTGAATTTCGACCGTTACGTGTCATATGAAAAATGCATGTCCCTGTAGATCCATGCGCGCTTCTTTTCTGTCTGAAAAAACGAGTGCTTTGTTTTTTTTTTTTTTTCCCTTTTTTCTGAATATTCAAAGTTGGCGAGTTTGTATTTGTGGTACGTTGATGCTTGCTGGTCGAGTCTGGAAATACAGTTTCGTTAGAGTGATTCTGAGTTCGCAAATGATTATAGGAAGAATGTTACATTTGCCATGTTCTTGCAGTAGTGAGGGTGGAACTGGCGCTGGTAATTGCAATTTGATCGGGTTAATTAGTAATATTTTATATATTCACGCCATTTTGTAGTTCATTTTTGTGTAGATCTCTCCTTGCCGCACTTTTTGGTTTTTTTTTTTTCTTCACCTTTTAAGGCCTAAAGAAATTATGCTATTTCAAGTTCAACTGATAGCATGTAATAACGATTGTGCTAGAAAGAGTGTGTTCAAGAAAGAAGAGTTGCTTAGTGAATGGCATTTTCTTTAATAAGTGATGACCAAAGAAAACTTACACAATAAGTGTCAAGTTTACTCATCCGTAGACATTTTTTTATGTTTCAAGGTTTGTCAAAATGTCAGAATTGTGATGTATGGTGCATAACATATTGATGTTTCAATTTAATAAATTTTGGTGTCATTTTCTTTTTACTCCATTCTTTTGGAAACTTCAGTTTGGATTTGTGTCCAATGTCTCTGACTGTTGGAGTTCAATAAAGTTTTGAAAACTTTCCTTTTGGTGATTAGTTTTTGGTGATTGTTGAGTAGGGATTGACTTTTCAAGATATTTAGATGGAAAAAATGGAATACTTTCAGTATTCATTTATTTTCCAAGACGTTTAAGTATGCACAAGCAACACATTTATCTGAAAAGATCATTATCATTCAAAGATCTTTAAACTAGATTTGTTTGCATAATAAATACATGTCATTAGGAAAAAATTTATATTAAAAAGTTGTATTGGAAAACTTGACCATGGGTCTTATTCTAGATGGTGAGAAATGTTGAATTGCTTACACCATAGGTTTTTTAATTGCTAGTTTGGGATATCCGTGACACTTAACTTTGAAATGCTTTTTTACTTATAATTGTTGATCCACTACTTGAATCTTACTAGTGGCATGTTTCGTGTTTGTTTTCCTTTGAGTCTGGTGCATGATTGAAGGTCACCAAACTAAGGCTTTATAGAATCCACAACTGATGGTTAAATTCTTTTGTCTTCAGCAATGTGAGGAAGCAACATATTAATAGTTGAGGCAACTGGGAAAATATGGAATGCAACAAAGATGAGGCAGCTAGGGCCAAAGAAATAGCAGAGAGGAAATTTTCTGTAAGGGAATATGCTGGTTCAAAAAAGTTTGCTCTCAAGGCTTTAAATTTGTATCCTGCACTGGAGGGTCTTTCCCAGTTTCTTACAACTCTTGAGGTTTATATTTCTGCTGAGAATAAAATAAATGGAGAAATGGATTGGTATGGTATACTTGGAGTGAATCCCTTTGCTGATGAAGACACAGTTAGGAAACAGTACAGAAAGCTGGTTCTCACTCTTCACCCTGACAAAAACAAGTCTATTGGTGCAGAGGGTGCATTTAAGCTTGTTTCAGAGGCATGGAGTTTACTATCAGATAAGGTCAAGAGAATAGCATATAACCAGAAAAGGAGTTCAGAAGGATTTCAGCACAATACTCCCAAGCATGTTGGATCTCAATCAGAAGCATGCAGTTCGAATGGATTTTGCAAACCTAACAAGAATTCAACTTCAAGTGCTCAAACCGGAAATAATAATGCACAGGCACATCCATCCTCCATCCCTCCACATAAAAAGGCTGCTACTTTTTGGACTATCTGTAATCAGTGCAGAACACATTACGAGTATCTCAGGATTTATTTGAATCATACCCTTTTATGTCCCAGTTGCAATGAAGCTTTTGTGGCTATAGAGAAGGGTCCACCTCTCAATGTTGTTAAGTCATCTAAATGGTCTTCCGGGCAGCATCCTCAGAAGTCTTCTTCTCAGCAACATTCCAGTGCTGGAAGGAATCACTCTGTGAATCCAGGAAGAACTAGTGCATTTTTTCAAAATTTACAATCCAGTTCTAGATGCACGACTTCTTTAAATAATGCAAACTTCCAGTGGGGTTCTCACTCTAGAATGGCAGGTTTTTTTAGCACAGATGGACCATCATCTGTTGCTACTGCAAGTGTTAAGCAGCACTCAAGTGAGATAAGAAGAGAATGCAACAAAGTCCCATCAACTGCTGCATGGAAGAGGAATCATATGTCTAAGAGGTCTGATGGTTCTTTTAGTAACATTGAAAAACCTGTTAAGAAAATAAGGACAGATGATATTCACATGTACATGGCAAATCATATGACCATGAAAGATGGATCAAACAGTTTGGGACGGTTTTATGAATCGGGAAAAGCTGACATGGGAACAGAAAGGAATCATGGTTTTTCAGGAATGAGTAGCAAGCATTACAGCACGAGAGAGATGTCATTGTTTGAATTACGAAACATGTTGATTGATAAGGCACTGACTGAAATTGGCAAGAAACTTCAAGAATGGAGATCAATGCCTGAAGCTAAGATTACAAATAAAGACAAAGGAAATAAGGGACAGAAAAGCACACTTAATGACAAAACAACTGGTCCAGATGGAGGTTCCACTATTAATGGTAACAGGCACGTAGACAGTGATTCAATTCCAGTCACGTCTGATGCTGCTGTAAAGGAGAACCAGTCCTATGTTATGATCCATGTTCCAGATCCTGATTTTCACAATTTTGACTTGGATAGAACTGAAAATTCCTTCGAGGAGGACCAGGTCTGGGCTTCTTACGATGATGATGACGGAATGCCTCGATATTATGCTAGAATTCACAAGGTGATCTTGACAAAGCCATTTAGAATGCGAATCAGTTGGCTTAACTCTCGAAGCAACACTGAATTGGGCCCAATAGATTGGATAGGTTCTGGTTTTTGCAAAACCTGCGGGGATTTCAGGATTGGCAGGCATGAAATAACTGAATCATTAAATTCCTTTTCACACAAGGTAAGGTGGACTAAAGGCACTAGAGGAGTTGTACGCATCTTTCCTGGAATGGGGCAAGTCTGGGCTCTCTATAGAAACTGGTCTCCTGATTGGAACGAAAATACTCCAGATGAAGTGATACACAAGTATGATATGGTGGAGGTGCTTGAAGATTTCAATGAAGAGGAAGGAGTATCGGTGACGCCTCTTGTTAAGGTTGATGGTTTTAGGACTGTGTTTCACAGGCAGAGCCATGATCAAGTTAGGAAGATTCCTAAAGCGGAGTTGTTTCGCTTCTCTCATCAGGTTCCTAATTACTTGCTTACGGGGCAAGAAGCTCATAATGCTCTGAAGGGCTGTCGAGAGTTGGATCCAGCAGCTACTCCTTTAGACCTCCATCAGACAACTGAAGCTAACGAGGCATTGGATAATGTTGGAAAATCAAAGGAAGACACTTTGGCGGATTCACCTGAAAAACATGCTTCTATTAAGGGAGAGAATGCTTCAAACCCTAGTAGGGTAGATATGTTAGACAAGGATGATAGTTGACCCTGCACAGTATAGAAAGTAACGTGACTGATGATGCAAATAGGCTTAAGAAATTAAATCCAAGATTGGTGAAAAATATACTCATAGGTTACTCGATTTTGTAAGCCTGACCCGGACAATTCATAGTGCTTTTTGGTCTCATAATTGGACGGAAGGGATTACAGCATTTTGGGTTTAGCTGTATAATTTTGAGACTCGTTATTCATATAGGTATCGGTATACCTTAAACGAAGTTTTCATCTTCGACAAGCTAAATGATTAGACAAATTGTTCCCGCAATTTTTTTTACCTAACCGTTTACAAGTGATGTTTGATTAATACTTAAATCAAGGCGAAAAAATTATAACCAACCTACCAGTATCGATCATTCTGTGATCTAGAGTTATATTTTTTCAGTAAAATGGTATAATTTTCAAAAGTGGGAGCAAAACTCTTTGTATACTTGGGACGATCGATCAATTTTGAGATGTACGGTTAGGTTAGTTTAGTTTGACCCGTAGAAAAGGAATCACAAAAAACAATGTTTATACCTTGAAATAAATAAAACAAACCAAGAAAGCAAAATGAATTTTACAAAGTCTTAATGTTTTTTTAGTTAATAAAAGAAAAATATTCAGTTTTAATGCAGTCTTACTTTCATCTTTATTTCTTTTTTCATGAACAAAGATTTGTAAAAAAAAAGTAAACTTCTACTTCATTCTCTAAAATATGCAACATTGTTTAAATCAATTTTTTAAAATTAAAATGTTAAATGTTAACCCATAAAATTAATAATTATTAATCAATTTAGTCTTTATTATTAAGAAATATAAAAATTTAATAACAAAGTAATGATTGTCATATTGAGTGTGTTTTAAGAATTTTTAAAAATGGTTTATTTTTGTCTTTTTATTTTTAGATTTTTAAGACACTTTCCTCTTCTTTTTCAACCACTATAGCAATGATGTTCACCTCTAAACAACTTTGTTATGGTTAATAATGTTTTGGCCAAATGATGGCGACATTGAAAAATAGGGGGTTGGGTTGTTTGTAGTGGTTGAAGATGAAAAAAATGACAAAGAAGACGTTAATGATAGTATAGTAACTTATGGTGCGAGGCTTGGAAGTGAGAAAGGAAGAGGGTTAGTGGTGTTTTGGCCAAACAAAGGTGACAACCACAATAGGAGGGCAGTTTGTGGTAGTTGGAGTCAAAGGAGATGGTCAAAGAAGACACCAAATAAAAGAAGGGAAGAAGACAAAGTGATCATTTCACTCAAAAAATTCAAAAATCAGGGATGAAAGTGAATTATTCTAAAATATCTTAAAACAATATTGGTTTGTATCCTACATGTCGTTTAATGTGACAAATCATAACTGTATTACTCAATTTTAACATATTTTAATGACAATAACTAAAGTAATTGATAATTGTTAATTTCATATATTAAATTTTCAAGTTTTAAATTTAGAAGACTAACTTTAGTTACGATGCATATTTTAGAAATTAAAATTAAAATTTATTTATGAAAAATATCATTAAAAAAAATGCTATGCTAATGGTATACTCCATGTATTAGAAGAAGTAAATCACATTTCTACATTTGAATATTGAATCTAATTGCATAAAAAATCTAGTAATTAAGTCAAATTCATAGTATATTGAGAAAAAAATAAAAGATTTACTAACTAAATTAATTCTAATCTAAAATTTGACAAATAAATTATACTAAATATATTTGTATTTGTATTCACAAAATTATAAATAAAAAATTAGAAAACAAGTAACATTATCATCCAATATATAAAAGTTGTGTTTGACATTAGCATGGTCCGTCATCCTCAAAGTATTGAGGTCTTGAATGAGACATGAATCGACATTAATTTGCAATTATAAGATTTAGTCAATTTTGTGATTGCAACACACAATGCAATATTAAAAATAATAATAATAATAATTGTTCAACTAATATCTGCAACTATTACAAAAGTATTTGAAAGTTTAACCTCTACTAGTGTGACTTTATGAAACAAAGCAAATGAAGGAGATAAATTCTGAAATTTTCAAAATATAAATTTTTATTTATATTTTTATGTAAAACTAGATAACCGAAGTGAAAGAATGCCACTGATTTTATGAGTTTTGGTGATGAATTGAATGGTTTATGATGTTTCCAATATGTGACATAAACTATGAAACTAAAGCACGAATTAATGTCTGTGAATAATTTAATTTTGGAAGTATTTTTACATGAAAATAGACATGTTAAGGAGAATAACCTCACTAGTTTCATGTGTTTTGTATGAGAAATGAATTTATTACAAATTTTTTAATTTGCTGGCTGTTTAGTGAATTAATCTGAGAACAATAGAAATAAATTGAGGTTTAATGAATTTTCTGGAAGTGTTTGAATTTTTATTGTAATTTTATATTATAGTAGTAGACATTTAAAGGTAGAAAGCCTTGGTGATTTTATGATGTTTGGACTTGTATTGGATTAGTTATGAATTTTACAAGTTGCTTCATGAAATCTAAAAATTTCTGATTGATAGCCATGTCCATGTGATTAATTACTCTCTTGAAATAGAAATGTTATAATGTACCTGTTCGACAACTATTGGCTATGAAATTGTTGTATTTGTATTTGTTATTGTGAAAGAAGTTGAATACGCTATAGTACAGGCGAGGAGCAAATAGTGTTGGTCTGACTACAGGGGATAGGAGAGTACCCAAGATTTACAGAGGACCAAATCTAATTAACTTGTGTCGTAGGCGGTGAAAATTTTGCTAGCCTATCCTGACAGGCACTAAAACATACCAATATTGGATGGAGTGTGGGCGGTAGTGATCATAAAATGAGAATTGTGCACTTATGTTCTATCTCCGATAAAAGAAGATGTACCTATGACATTAGCTGGATTGTAGACATAGAACTCCCAATCTTAACCTGAAATTAAAATGTTGGATAATTAATTAATTACTCCGTGGAGAACTCACAAACAAAAGACATTGAATGATTATTGCTTGATGCTTGAATGTTGTTTCGTTCATTTAAGCAAATATATTGTTTAATGCTTAGTATCGTTGATGTCTAAATGACGCTTTATTCTTTTATGTAACACCTTATTTTCAATATTTATTAAATAATAATTTCACAAATTCAGGATAATAAAAGTTCCATTTCAAATAAAGTTCTCAAACCATGGTTTCATCAAATATTTCAAAATAAGAAAAAGGAGTTACAATCATCATCAAGCACTACTATAGGACCCTTTTAAATACATTATTTTCAAATTTATATCCTAGTCCTATAGCAGTTCCATCCACCCCTTTCACTGAGTCTGGTGCTGATCGTCTTGGTTACCTGAAAAAGGAATGTAAGGGTGAGTACTCTACACTACCAAAACACACAACTGGGCATAGAGTCTCACCTCTAAATCAAATTCAATACATTTATGCAGAAACAAACACAGACAACATTATCATTTAATATCGATGCACTCACGACACTAACAACATTTCACATTCAAAAATACAATTAACAATAATCCCATGCGCACGCACGCCAACCACATCCACTGTGGCACTGTGATCACAGATTTTCACTATGAATAGTCGTCGGTTACCCTCGCCTCACGAATACCACGTGGGCAGTCACGGGTCGCTCAGCAAAGATAGTGGTCAGAGGTCTAGTCAGAAAGAAAGTATGTGGGTCGTGGTGCACCCGTTCCACAGTCGGTGTCAGCACCACTCCCTCTTCCCCAAGGTATTTCTACCGTCCTCATCTTCCACATCCTCAGTGTATCGCTGAACCATTCACAGCACATTACAACAGCGCTAACACGCTTATTCACACATATTACATTCACGCATGCAGTAATCATGCTTACACATGGCACACAGCCTATATTCCATTTCACAGCACACGGCATGTAACCTACAATTATCGTTCATATTACATGGCCCTTGGGCCAGTATTTTCAAAATATTCATTCAAATATACAGCACAAGTGCCCATATCCATTCACAACACTCGGCATACATGCCTTCATTCTATCACACAACATTTACATACAATCCACATCCATCAATTTCGGGTAAACACACATAATGTTTACATATCACAACACACGGCCCATATTACATTTCTCAGCAATTTTCTACCCACTAACTCAGTCACAACACAATATTCAGCAAAATAACAACAATTCATGCACAAAGACGTGCTCCCTACATAGATTTCGGCCTAAAACACATGGAAGAACTCCATGAGAACCCAAGAAAATCCAGAAACAGAGAAAAGGAGATGATAAACGACACCCTAACCATTAAAACTCACCTTCAAGTGTTTCCCACACGGATTTAACCTTCAATCAAGCTTTCAAACGGCTTTGGAGGCAATTTAATCGGTGAAAAAGGGTTTGAGAATGAGAGGATCCAAGGAACTTCAAAGGGAGAGGGAGAAATAACCCTCCCCGAACCCTAACCCCCCTTAAATCCTTTTTCTAGTTGTAACACTCTGGCTACAGCAAGAAGGCGACAGTTTTGGTCCTTCCTCCCAGGGGCCCTCTCGCTGCAGCGAGGACAGCCCAGAATTACACTCTGCACTTGGGCACTTAGCCCATTTTCAGTCCAACTAGTCATGCATACACATATATATATACACACATATTCACAACATATATCTAAAAAAATATACACATATATATACATTTAGATTTATATAATTAACAATAATTAATATTACAAAATTCACGGTGTTACATTTTAAACATGAGTATTACCTATTAGATTGTTTATGAATATTTGTACTCATCCCTATCTTTTTCTGTGATGTGTCCAATATGTATATGGATGCATAATGAGTTGAGGTACCTTTTCCTCTCTGCCATGCAGCTGCATACTTTAGCATTAATCTCGATCCTCCTCTAGAGGGGTTGGATGAATGAGGAAGGAGTTAAGAGGATAGGAGAAGTTTAGTTTTATGTATTATGTGTTGTATACTTCCGTGGATGGTTATCTTTCCCTATAATGTTTCATAGTTAAATAATTTGAAAAACAATTTAGATGGTATGTAATATTATATTATGTACTCTAAACCTTCTGTTTTAGGACATACTTTATGTATTTATATATATTAAGCATGTTGATGTGTATTCATTTGGAATTGAGTAGTTGATAAATGTTTTAATTTATTCCTTACTCACTAGAAATGGGATGACATTAAAAAATACCTATTGAAAATAAAGATGTCTCAATAGACAAACAAATATCTCAAAGATCTAAGATTAGAATAAAATTGAGAGAAAACTAAGAAAGAATCTCAAAACAAAAAGTAGAAAGTTAGAAAATGATAAAGAAATCTAAAAATGAATCCTATAATAATGTTCATGTATAGATTTTGGATTATGTTGGGCATTAGAACATGCACATTCTTTAACTTTTTGAGCAACGGATGTTGGAATGCTCAAAACTATGTAACATTTTAATTTTCATTGTTCTCTAAGCATTGTGATGGGTATCCTGATGGTAGGTCAAATTTATTTTTGCCTAAGTTCTTTTCAAGAATTCTTTTTTTCCATTCCAATTGATATATGTCTTCAAACTTCACTTAAAACATTTAAATTTTTGTCTTATGATTTTCAACCTAAAAAAATATTTTAAAAAATTATGAATTTAATTAAAAAAATTATTTTTTAAGTGAATTTCTCTTCTTTTCAATCATTAAGTAAAACGTTAAATAATAATGCATTATTTTCATGCATTTTTCATCAATTTCTTCTAAATGTTTGCATAATAAACTTTAGACTTAATTTTGTTTTTGTACCCTATAAATATTGGTCGTTTTGTTATTAGTCCCTACAAATATTTTTGTTAAGTCGTCCTTCTAAAGTTGGTAATTTAGAAATTAGTCTCTATCGTTAACCTCCTCTCTATTAAATGCTGAGCTGGCTAATGGAGAGTCAGCTCAGCACTCCATGAGGCACCACGTGGTATGCCACATCATTTAATTTTTTTTATTTTTTTAATTTAAAATTATATAATTGCAAATAAGTCCTTGAACATACTTTTACACAATTGTAAAAAGGTCCATCTTCTTCTCTTATCTCTTTCTTGTTAACAAAACCCACTCTTCCCCTACCCTCACCTTTTTCTTGATGTATGGTTACCGAACACCCCCTTTCCTATTGGCTAACTCTTCCTCAACCTTCACCCCTTTCTTGATATATGGTGTGGCAATATTGATATTTATTAAATCAGTTCCTTGGCATTAGGTGAAGTAAGCTAACAATACCCTGACTTTCATGTATATATGTTATTTAAACTAGCTTGTAACTGCATTGAGGAGGGGATGAGGATGCCGATTGGAGTGAGGTGAGGGGAAGGGGTTGGGGTTTAGGGTTAGGGTTAGGGTGGGGGTGGGGGTGGGGGTAGGGGTAGGGGTGACCGGTCACATACATGCTTTAACCCAACCTTCAAGGCTCGACTCATTCGTCGAGTGAGAGCCCATCAAGGACAGTGAAAACGTGAAGCTTAAGACTCGTTATGGATTCTATTCATGACCACACCAACACGCTTTCACCATTCACTATGTTTGCTAGCTTTTCAAGCCAACAGGTATATATGAGATTCCTTAAAAAGTTCATTTTGGATTAGTTATATAATATAATCCAAAAAAAAAAATAAGCGTATATTATTTATTAATTATCTTTTTTTCTTCATTTTAATTTTCCATGTTTTTGGGTTCTTAAATCTGTGTATCTTAATTTTGGGTGTTTCAAAATTTTGGTCTTTTGACTTTTGGGTCTCGTGTCTCATTCATTCTATCTACTTTGAGATCAGGTGATAGTTTTCAGTGGCATCCTTTTACTGCTGATTTGAAAAATTGGTGCTTTATGTCCTATTACGAAGACAATGAACAATTTGTTGTTGATGGTTCAAATTCGGTAGAGTTAAGGTCATTTGAAATGTATTTATGTTCGGGTGATCTTATGGGTCTACAATGTGTTGAGAAGTATATGTCATATCAAGGGGCAATGCAGTTAGAAATGGACCAGCATCTACCAGGAGAAAGCGTGGAAGCTTTGAGAGTAAGTATGTATTTTTTTTAGTGAGTATGCACTATTTGTTAGAGGAAAAAGGGGAGGGGAAAAGGGAAAGAGAAGGGGAAGGGGAAGGGAAGAAGAGGTGCTTGAAAGGGGTTACAAGGGAGGGGGAGGGACTGTGGAGTAGAAAGAAAGAAAGTTAAAAGAATTTTTATACATTATATAAAATAGGTTCAAGGGTTTATTTGTAAATTTTAATTTTAAATAATAAATGACGTGACATGCCACGTAGGCTGTGACTGGGCCTCAAGACGGCCACGTGGCACCACGTGGAGTGTTGAGCTGGCTCTCTATCAGCCAGCTCAACACTTAATAGAGAAAGGATTAACGATTGGGACAAATTCCTAAATTACCAACTTTAAAAGGACGACTTCCTAACAAAAATATTTGTAGGAACTAATCACAAAAAAATCTATATTTACAGGGACCAAAAACATAATTAAGCTTAAATTTTATAAATCTACTGTATTGTATATTTATCATCTAACTCTTCTTTTTAATATACTTTTAGTTATTAGTTAAAATTTATCAAAAATTACAAAAATTATATGAATTTCTCTCTTTCTTATTTCTTATTTAATATTTTTCTCTTGTACTTTTATAATTTTTAATAAATTTTAGTCAATAATTAAAAATATATTACTTACATTTTTCTTTAAACAAATAAATATATTTATTTATTTAATATATAAAATCTCAATTTGATCAAATAATTTGAAAAGAAATTATCACAGAAAATTAATTTTTTATTAATTTTAATAAATCAAATATTTATTTTTTATAAATAAGATTAGAGTAATATTAATTATTAAATTAAAAAATTATTCATTCGTTTATACTCTTACATTGTAAGGACCCGACTTTTTAAGATTGATACCAAATTTAGTATACGTATCAAATCATTTTGTCTGATTCTTTTTTATTAATTTTTAAAATAATATAAATCAGGTAAAATTTATTTAAATAATTTTTTTTATCTTGGAGGAGGAGTTAAACGATGCTTGGTTAAAAATATTATTTATGTAATATAAAAAATTATTATTTATGCATTACTTTCACAAAAATCATAAAATATTATTTATGCATTATTTTTAAAATAATTATTTTGTTGTTAATTCCTCTTAAATTTATTTTACTTAAATCAAAATCGAACCTAAGTCAGGTAAGATTTGATTAAATAAAATATCTATAAAAAGACGGACGCAAATAGATGATGCTGGGAAGGGCATTTTGGTCACGAAAACGACACTAACGCAAATGGACAATCAGATTGTTAGTTTGTAATAATAGCACTAAGTGGGGGCCATTTTGAAACAAAGAAAGAGACAAATAATTTTTACCAAAGATATTTAACTTTTATAATCAAATAAACAATAAATCACCACCAACCGCATAAATTAATGAATTGAAAATTATTCTACCTTAATTTAATTTTTTTATAACAATTATTTACAAGATTGAGTCCTTAAAAATATAATTACATTAAAAACTTATGAACATAATTATATTTTATACAATAATTCTACACCACTTAACTTAAGTTAGCGGAATACTCAATGTTTGTAAATACATCTTATTTTAAAATATAATTAATTTCTTATGGTTTTTTGTGAAATTTTTCTGAAAAATAAATACATATTTCTTGAAAATTAATTTAATTCAGACGTTGTCTTCTTTATGTTATATATTTTATGATTTAATTTTTTATTATTTATCTGGGATAATAATAAGAGCTTCGGTAGCAATAGTTTCCTTTCCATGATCCGTGGCGGTGACTCTGACTCTTACGCGCATCTTCTTCTTTTTTATTGCCCCAAAACTCACACGCTTTTCTCGCCGGAGAACCTAGCCGGACGGTGTCGGAGCTTGTCGGCGCCGATCGATTCGGCATCTTAGTTTCATGTTGGCGTTGGCGGTTGTGAAGAATACAAATTGAAAACGGTGCGTTTTGTATTTTGGCGTTTGCGTTGAAGAGAAAGGAGCAAAATGAATGGGACTGGGAATGGAGGATTGAGCAGCGTGGAGATGGAGCACATAAGAAGACACCACAGGCACGAACCTGGTGAGAATCAGTGTAGCTCTGCGCTCGTTAAGCATATAAGAGCACCAGTTCCTCAGGTCAATTTTTTTAAAAAAATTTGTATTTTTTAATGATGTATTGAATCGTTGTGCGATTCTGTTATTCGCTTGTGTGTGAACATTTTTGTTTTTGCATGCATCATTGT
This sequence comes from Abrus precatorius, assembly GCF_003935025.1. Lineage (NCBI taxonomy): Eukaryota > Viridiplantae > Streptophyta > Magnoliopsida > Fabales > Fabaceae > Abrus > Abrus precatorius. The sequence continues at coordinate 17,915,055 of NW_020874292.1, forward strand.
GATCCGGTTAGATGGTCGTAACGGTTGTTGGAATGTGTGTGTATCTACGTGTCTTTTAATGGTGATATTGTTTTGAGTTTGATTTGGAAGGTTTTTGCAGTTTTGTGGGATTAATTTTTGTGTTTGTAGATTTTTTTATTTGCTTACTTGTTGGGAAGTAGAGATTTGATTGGATGTGAAGCTTATGCTTTTATGCTCAGCTGATTTGGTTGGGGGCGTTTGAACTTGTTCTGTGCTGTTTTTGTTATTTGACCTGCTTCTCAATACCATTTGGTCTGATCCTGCTTTATAGGCTTCGGCAAAAAATATTTATGTTTGGAACTTAAGTGGGAGATGATCTAATGCATGTTGGAAATTTAGTTGGTTTTTCTTTTCCAGCTTCCTACGGAGCTTTTGAGAGGGAAAATTGTTATTTCCCAAGAAAAAACGTGTACATATTTGTTGTCGAAGATTGAAAATCTAGTTAGTGTGATTTTAGTGAAATGTATATTCTAGATCTCATTGATCGTCGTGGTAGGGAGCAGTTACAATTCATTAATTTGGACTCTGATTACTTCTCTTCTTACTCTATTTCAGCAACCAACAAGAAGTATCAATTCCTGTCTTTTCACACTTGTAATAATCTTGCCGTACAACTTTTGTTTTTTGATTGATTAAACAAATTTATTACTGTTATTATTCTTTTTTGAGAGGAAGCGAGGCGGGGGTATTTGCAAGGTACTTTAAATTGTGCAATTTAGATTGTTGAAGGTCCAATCAACTTTGATATGGTTGCCGCAAAAGCTGATTTCAATAGTGGAATCATTACCTTTTTGCGTGAAGGTCAACTATGAAAATTACCAAGTACAAAGTGAACCAAATTTCGTTCTATTTTCTCTTCCTCACGGCTACTGTTTTAGAACATAGAATTTTGTGTTTTTCTTGACAATACTTTGTAATTTGTATAATGCAGAAATATTTTTGATAGAGATTGCCTGAATGATTATGCTCTTACCCTGCCTGTGTGAATTGTTTATGTTTATTTATCGTGCATAGATTTACTATTTCTAGGTATGGTCCTTGGTGAGGAGGTTTGATCAGCCACAGAAGTACAAGCCATTTGTAAGTAGATGTGTTGTAAGGGGAAACCTTGAGATTGGGAGTCTGAGAGAAGTTGATGTTAAATCAGGGCTTCCTGCCACTACAAGTACAGAAAGATTGGAGCTCCTTGATGACAATGAGCATATTCTCAGCATCAGGATTATTGGTGGTGATCATAGACTAAGGGTATGAATATATCCTTACAACAAATCAGTTATTTTTAAATTATTCTTTACAAAATCATTCGTGTGCCTTGAAGTCGGCACTCTTCTCTGCACTTCTATCCTTATATTATGTTTGATCTTGTCTGCTAATTTAATTATATATATTTATATGTGTGAGGTGGGCTTCAGCTTCACATCAATTAGAAGGAAGGTAGGCAACTGTCATTTTTTTCTATTCAGAAGCTTAAAAGATCTCTACTTTATAACTCTGATGTTGATGCTATCATTGGGGCCTTTTATAAGCTGATTTGTTGTGCGTCCTTTGTTCCATTCATATTAATGTGATCAATTGCTCGCTTGAGGCAAGGTGCTGAATGATGCTACTACAGTCTTCTTTCTAATATTCATTATATTCTTGCAAGAGGATGAACAATTTCAGCTCTAACAAACATTGTAAACACTATTTTCTTTGGGGGTGAGGGAATCTGCTTATAAATTTGTCTTTCTCTTTCTGGGGTAAGTTGGCTTGAGTTGCTTGACTATGCTGCTGATGCATGTGACGTCTTATTAGAGTTCTCATTTATGGTAGGTTTTCCAAATCAAATTCTGAAGTTATGGAATAATCCTTTTGTCTTTTTCGTTTTGTAACTATTACTTAATGTATATTGATTTTTATTGCATGGTTTCAGTTTAATTTATATTTCAAGTCCGGCTCAACCTTTTAGTTTACAGAAAATAGCTGTTTTTGTGAAAGTTAGGTTCTTTCTGTCAGTTTAATTTATAATTTACTTCCTGTAATAAATGATGTTCCTGCAGAGATATGTAATGAGAATTGCTTCCAGAATGAGTAACTGTGAATTTTGTTTGGTTGGGCATACTAAGTTGGACTAAATAATTTAACTATCTTGTCCTCCGCACCTCACAAAAAAAAATGGTCTTCTAATTTAGGTTGTATCTTTATCTTTCAGAACTACTCGTCTATCATGTCCCTCCACCCAGAAATTATTGATGGAAGGCCAGGTACACTGGTAATTGAATCTTTTGTCGTGGATATACCTGAGGGGAACACCAAAGATGAGACCTGCTACTTCGTTGAAGCCTTAATAAAGTGCAATCTCAAATCACTTGCTGATGTCTCCGAAGGGCTTGCTGTGCAGGATCGCACTGAACCAATTGATCGGATGTAGGAGATTATGTTAAGAAGTGGCTGAGAACTTGGCTGCCATGGATGAAGCTTCTCGGGCTTTCCTATCTTGGAGGCTTAGGAGACGGACTGGCAATTGTGCTGCTTCCATTAGTGTAGAGTAGCAGGGTTTCTTTCCATTTGCTATATTGATTGTCCTCGTTATAAATGCTGGTTTCTCTCTTTGGCAGTTAAAGGACAATATCTGAGATAGGTGACTGAATCCAGTGCTGTAACAGGTGAAAGATGAGGTGCTTCTTGGAGATGTTTATGATTTTTGTTTTCGTGGTATGTTCTTTCTTGTATATAGGTGGTGGTAAAACATGGGTCCGTAAAATTATTTTGATTCGTCAGGTGTAGTTTCTCTAGTTTCAGTAACAGTTAAACATGTAGCGGAGATTACTTAATTCTTATAACGGAGTTCGAGTTGCTCTTTTTCTTTAATCTTTGATACCTACTGTCGCTTAGGTTTCTTCTCCTTTTAATGTTTGAAGGAATTAAATTAAAGGTTTAAATATCTTTTAACTACCTCCAAATAGGGTTAATTTCAAAAAATTATTGCATAAATTTTTTTTATTTTAATGTCTAACTATTTTTTTTTAATTGTATATCTAACATTAATCTCTATCAGTTAAATGGTGACGTGACTAACAGTTTGTCACATCACCGTCGATCTATCTCATTCACCTCATCATTAAATTACTACGTCAGGATTTTACATTAGTATTTTTTGAATTTAAAAAAATAAAAAAAATAAAAAAATAGAAATTTAAGTGTACAGTGTGAAAATGTTGAAGAAGAAAAGTTTAAACTACTATTAAACAGTTATTTAATCTTGATCTTCAAGTGAAATATTTTCAAATAACAAGTAAAAAATCGTTGAACCCTTTATTGTAGTTTGTTTTTCATCTTCATTTTCACCTTTGCTGTTTTTCGTTTTCGAAAAATATCGACGTTGTTGTTTTTCCCTTGCTTCCCAAGCACCGTGGTTGTTACGAGAGGCGACATTTCATTGTGAATATTGTCAACATTGTTGAAGGTAAGTGTTATTTGATTAGATTATTGCGAGTTAGGATTTTTTATCATAAATTTTTGCTTTCCTTGACACAAATATTTGCTCCTTTTTCTATGTAGATGGCTTTCAATGCTATAATTCATCACGAGAGTCATTTTGAATTGGACCTCGTGATGCACTATGTTGGGAGCAAAGAGGTTGTTCATGTGAAGAATATTGATATGAACAGGTGATCGTACTTTGAAGCACTTGGAATTTTAAAAGAAGACTTAAGTTACGGAGAGTACCCTATGAGAATATGGTAGAAATTTGGTCCTTCTGACTTCAAAGAAATCAATTGTGATAGTGTAGCCTTGGACATGGCTAATTTTGCCATGTGTAACAGTGTGGAGGTTGAAATATATGTTGTTTATGAAGGAGGCAATGAGGGTGTTGTTGGAGACAATTTTTCCAGTAGTGAGGAGAAATCTCTAAATGAAATTCATTTAGATGAAAGTGAGGAAGATAGGGCTGGTGACATAGATGATGGATTTGATAGAGACATTCTAGAATTTGGGTGAGTAAAAGGTAGAAGGAAGAAGTCATTTGCAAAGAAAGTGAATGAAGATGTTGAGGCTGAGGAGGTAGATGTTGCTCAGAGTGTTCTTCAGCCTGACAAAGTCAATGTTCGTGTAGAGGTTGTCTGGATTTCTGGGGATGAAGATTCTATTGAAAAGTCGACACCTGAAGGAGACTTACCAAGCGCTTCAGAGTGATGGTCAGTTTAGAAAAAGGATGGTTGTTGGTGGTGGTGTTGCAGGTGTTGGGGGTGGGGATGATGATGGGACTGCTGCTGTTGAGAAACCTGGAGGTGAAAAAAAAAAAAGGCTACTAGGAAGAGGCAATCAAAAAGAGAATATTTTTTGTCAGAGTAGTCAAGGTTTACACAATGCAGATAATTTTTATAAGGCACAAGAAATACAAGCAAATGACATTGATCATGGTTATGCAAGTGTAAGAACTGCTCAGTCGTGACTCTGAGGAAGATGGTTACAGAAGGAAATATTCCAAATTTAATGCTGATGAGTTGAATAAGGATTACACGTGGAAGTTGGGTTTGAAGTTTGGTTCCATCAAGGAGTTTAAGGATACAATTCAAGAGTACAATGTGCTGAATGGAAAAGAAATCAGATTCGATTTGAATGACAAGAGAAAGGCAAGGGCAAGATGTAGGCATTATGTTGAATACTCTGTGTATGTTAGTAAGGTCAGCAATTCAAAAGACTTATAGGCTGAACACTCTGGTTGACAAACAAACATGTGGAAGGGTCTTCCACAATAAGAGTGCGAAGTCAACTTGGGTTGCCAAGGTTTTGATTAACAAGATGAAGGCTGGGACTACTAACATTGCATTAAAGGATATTGTTGGAGAAATTAAATCCAACTATTCTACTGGGATAACACTGTCAAGAGCATTCACAATAAGATGAAAAAAAGTGTGATTGATGGTGACATTCACAAACAGTATGAACTACTGTGGAGATATGCAACTGAACTTAAACAAAGAAGTGCAGGAAATACTTGTGTGATCAGGATTTTTAGGCCTCCTTTGGAGATTTTGCCTAGGTTTGAGAGTTTCTACATGTGCCTTAAAGGTCTAAAATTAGCCTTTAAGAAGGCATGTCAGCCATTGATAGGGGTGGATGGTTGTCACTTCAAAAAAAAATTTGGTGGCTAGCTTTTGATTGCTGTTAGGAGAGACTCAAATGATCAATACCTTCCTTTGACTTTTGCTATGGTGGAAACTGAGACAAAAGATACTTGGAGATGATTTTTAAATTTGCTCTTAGAAGATATTGGCTCCATTGAGAAAAATAAGTGGGTCTTTATGAGTGACCAACAAAAGGTAAGTGTCTATTTTCAGATGTTGGTTCGTTTTGAGATGTTGGTTCATTTTCATTAAATATTTTTGCTGAGTTTCTAGTTCATTTTTGACAGAACTTGATGCAAGTGTTTGAAGAATTTTCTGTTCCTGTTGAGCATAGATTCTATTTGAGGCACTTATACAACAATTTTAAGAAGAAGTTTCGAGGAGGACTGCAACTAAGAGATCTCATGATGGGTGCTGCCAAAGTAACATATGAATAGCTTTGGAGGGCTTACATGCAGCAGATCAAAGATTTGAATGAGGCTGCCTACTGGTGGCTATTTAATCTGGATAGGAGAGCATGGTGTAAGCATAAATTTTTAAGTTACCCAAAATGTGATATACTAATGAATAATCTGAGTGAAGCATTTAACAGCATAATTCTGATTGCAAGGGATAAACTAATTATTACAATGTTTGAGTTTATAAGGATGTATTTGATGAATAGGTTTTCTAACCTTAGGGAGAAAGTTAGTGCATAAGGGACAGATTATGCCTAAGCCTTTAAAAGACTAGATAGGGAGGTTGAAAAGTCAGGAAATTTGGTAGTAAGTTGGGGTGGGGAAGGAGACTTTGAAGTGAGCCATTTACACTCTGGTGAGAAATTTATGATAGACAACCATCTTTACCAGTCTGAAAAAAGGTACATGTATTAGCCTCATCATTTCATGGCTTTAGTAAAATTGCTAATGATTTACCTTTACAGGCAAAAATGGTGCCAAGAAGACCACGTATGCAACCAACCACAAGATCTAGTGTAAGAGCACAGGGAATATCTACTGCTGTAGAGATGAATGAAGCCATTGCTACAAATCTGAATAAGGGGCCAACTCCACCACCTTTATCAACTCCACCAAGTCAACCAACCAGATCTGAATGAAGATTGTGTTTTTTGGGAACCATTTTGAGAGGGGGAATAGTACTTTATGCTATATTGTATTAGGAGTAATGTAACTTTATTTTAAATAATGTGTAGTAGCTTACTTTAAGTTAGTATTCATGCGAATGGGAACCCTTTTATAGACCACTTTCTATACCTTTTGATTACATTAAATAATGTGAAGCATGCGCACATTTTGTGACCACTGTTTTGCATGTTGATGTCTTATTTTCACACATTTTCTAATCTGTCTTATAGGTACTGTTATGCAACACTCACTTTATGGAGGTAGTTAATAAGAAATCATAACAATACATTAATTGTGAATTGTTATCAACTAAGTTCAGTATTTGTAGTGAATACAACCAAATTTAACAGGCTGAACAGAATCAAAAACACAATGAACAGATTCATGAGCATAATGATAAATGCCTTCTATACTTGATCTTTTAATGTAATCATAGATGATATACACAGGTAAAAAGGATCAAGAAGTGAGAGCTTAAAAAATATTGGGAATTGAAGCAAGAAAAGAACCAGAGATATACACGGGCAAGTACACGCCCATGTATATAAACGCGTACCTTGCTGGTCGCATCAATTGAAGCACATAATCAGAACCAGAGATATACACGAGCAAGTACACGCCTGTGTATATGAACGTGTACCTCATTAGTCGCGTCAATTGAAACACATCATCAAAACCAGATATGTACATGGTCAAGGTACATGACCATGTACATGGGCGTGTACTTTTCATAAAAGCTATGAAGGGAAAATATTAGAGACCAGAAGTGTACACTGTCAAAGCACATGGCTGTGTACATTAGGCGTGTACGTTTAATGTATGTCAGAATTGAACTTTTACGAGAAAATGAGCCCTTGGACTACTCTACTTTTTTTTTTTGTAATATTAGATCTGAATGAAGATTGTATTTTTTGGGAACAATTTTGGGAGGGGGAATAGTACTTTATGTTATATTGTATTGGGAGTAATGTAACTTTATTTTAAACAATGTGCAGCAGCTTACTTTAAGTTAGTATTCATGTGAATGGGAACTCTTTTATGGATCACTTTTTGTACCTTTTGATTACATTAAACAATGTGCAGCATAAATCTTACGTCGTTGAACCAAATTCAACAGGTTGAACAAAATAAAAAAACCAAATTCAACAAGCTAAACAAAATAAAAAATATAGTGAACAAAGTCACGAGCATAAATCTTATGTTATTGAATTCATTCAATCATATTCATAACAACTTTCATTCCATTAAATTACAAACTGCCAACATTTAAAACTTTCCTACCAACAACATTCATTATTACTACAATGCTCACAATGGTAATGAAAAACCAAAGCACAATCACTAAACATCCTAAAATCTTTACCCTATTTCTCTCAACAGCAATCTTTTTTCTTTTTGTGAGATATTTTAAACTTCATTGATGCAAGTTGTTGATGGATATCATGACATTCTTGCTGAAGTCTCACTATCTCTTCTTTCATTTTTTCCATTTTCTCCTCAATTGCTTTTTCAACCTCTATCTTGGCCTTCAACTCTTAAATTGTATGGATTTCTTTCGAAATTATAGATTCATTTTCTCCCATCTACAGGCTTTTTAACTCAATGAAAATAATTACAAGAATTAGGTTCCTGCAAATCAAATACAGACAAATTGTAAACACAATCACAAATTCAGAACAAATACAACCAGTTGAACTTACATTCTAACCAGAGCATCCCCAAAACCTTCTACCAGGATTATCCTTGCTCTGTAAGATCAAAATTATAACTGACTTTTTACATTTGCAAGTTACAGCTCGTACAGAAGATGAGCACAATGAACCATCTACACTACTCATTTTGTCAAGACAAAGAATCGAAACAGAACTCTAGATGAATAATGACAACACACAATAAAGAACCCTTACCTTCTTTTTCCTTTTCTGCTTCTTCTTCTCTTTAAGTTCGTCTTCAGCGTCTTAGTTCTGTGCTTCTTCTTCAATTAGAGTTTTAAATTTGGCCATCTTTCTCTCACATCATCCAAAACGCAACGTTTAAGTTAAAATTTAAAAATATTAATGTGAAATTCAACGTGGTGGTTTAATAGTGAGTTAGATGAGAGAGATCGACGGTGACGTGGCTAAGTCACCATCTAATTGACAGAGATTAACGTCCGATATAAAATTGAAAAAAAAAATTAGTTAGGCATTAAAATGAAAAAAAAAATTAAAGTAATTTTTTGAAATTAACCATATTTTGAGATAGTTAAAAGGTATTTAAACCTAAATTAAATCATAAATAAATTAAAATTATTTTATTTTTTACGAGGTTATAAGTTTTGAATAGGTTTAATTTTTTTGATAAAAAAAATTAATATTAAACCAAATATGTTGTAGTAGTGCACGGTAAATTAGATTTAAAATAATAAAATCAAAATGTGTTAAATTAATTTTTTTTAACAGTTTAAGTATTTAAAAGTATCAATTTTTTTTATTGACACAGGAAATATTTATTGCATTGAAGATATAAAAGTATAATTTTTTTTAATTTAAAGCTTATCAATTATATGTTGTTATACAGTTAGTTAATAATTATTTTAGAAATTATATTTAATAAATTATATCTAATTATATTTATCATATATGTTAATTAATTATATTCAATAAAACATAAGATAAAACATATATGATAAATAAATAAATTATATTTAATTAGATATATTTTAACATTATTTAGTTAATTTATTAAAAATATAATTTTATCTATTAAAATATTTAATAACAATTAAAAATGTCAAATTAACAAAAAATCGTTTCATTATATATATATATATATATATATATATATATATATATTCCATTCAATGTATATTTTCAATATATTTATAAAAAACTTAGCATATAAAATCAAAATATATTATTAACTAGATAGTAAAAAAATTAAATATATATTTATTAAAATTTGTAAGAATGAAATTAAAGGTAATAAAATTTATGAATATCATTTTAAATAAAAATTATATTAAATATTTAAATGTTATAATTTTCTTTTTAAATCATTCATATATATATTTTTTAATTTAATTTATAAATTTTTCAATACACCATTATCATTTAAATAATATATGGTAATTAATGATTAATCTTAAAATAAAATAGACAAAATTAGTATTTTCATACTCTAATTCAATGATCAAATTCAATTTCATCCTTTAATTTTATTTTAATTTATTTTGGTCTTAATTTTTAAAAATATTTTAATTTTTTTTATGTAATTAATATTTTTTATATTTTTTTAACAAGTGTATTATTTTATACTATTCATCATTTGTTTTTTAAATCTTTAATTTTGTCTTCTTTTTCATGTTTATGCAATATTGTCGTTAGATTATGATTGCTTTAACTCTTCTCTAATTTTACTTTATTCATTATTTTTACCATATATCTCCTCTGAGGATTTTCATTTTCCCTTAAGAACCAAGAAAGTGAAGAAGCTTAAAATGTTAACCACACCCAATATTATCAATGCATTCTTCATATCAATACATGCACGGTATCCTACATATGTTTTGCTTTTGTCTTTGTTTTGTGTTGAATACAAGAACCCAAATGAACTAACTATAAGCTCAAGCTTCCTTGTTATTAATGAAATTTCATGGCATGTGGATCAAGATCTAGCAAGAAAAATTTTAAGTGGGATAACAAAATGTCGTAGCACTAGGTCCAAAATTTGCAAAAAACGAAAGTGAAGGAATACATCACTACAAATCCTATCATAGTATCCCTCTGAGATCTAATGGTTATATAGAATGATAAGAACAAACATGAAAACAATCATCAAGTAGAAACTCATCAATTGAATAACAAATCTTTCAATTTCATCAATGAAAGCTTATGTAAACCGGTAGTCTAGAACCGTACTGCATAGAGAAATAAATGAGTCATTGCAATTTTGTAAACCTCCTTAAGGGCATTCATAGAGTTTGTAGGAGGAATCCAACTAAGTGCATTGAAAATATTCTTCTGGAAAAGGTCTTAGCTATAAAATGCAATATCAAACAAGAACCATGTATTTGTTGTACCAAGTAGACCTAGTTTGTGTTTTTTAGAGTATCAGCGCAATGCGGAAGCATTGAATCTGAATCAGTCGAAAACAAAGAGAAGCAAATAAAGTAACAAGAAATAACACACAAGGTTTAACGTGAAAAATTCCTGTCAATGTGAGAGATAAGAAAAAATCACTGGTGCTCGCGAGCAAAGTTCCACTATGTAAAAGGGAAAGTACAATAATTCCTCTTATAGTAACGAGGACAAAGAACAATATTTTCTTTAACAAATACCCTCTCAAAATTGAACAAGAATTCTCCCAATAATACACTCCAATATGTGTTACAAAGTATATTTCTTACAGTTGGTTTTATATGTATATATAGTCTTCGTTCCTCAATTCTTAATGGTGAAGCAATGTAACACGTGGTAAGGCTCATGCAAATAAGTAGGAGGTGTGAAGCATGCAGCATGTGTGATGTGTAATGCTTGGAGGCAATCTTCACCATTAAGGACTTAATATTGGCCACAAATTAAATAGCTTATAGATGAAGGAAGTTGAATGAGAGCCACATAATCCAACAATCTCCACCTGGCGCATGGGTCCTGAAATCCTCTCAAACTCCTCGATGTAGTCTAACACTGTCCCAATTTATTTCAGACGCAACAGCGGCCCATAAGGATCCTTGATCACCCTTGGCTGGAAACGGTGCATAATGGCGTCGCGGAATCCTCTCCATGATGGAAACTAGTTTTGTTCTTCCCACACCTGGTACCAATACAGTGCCTTCCCGTCCAAAGCCAACAACACCACTTCAAACTTTTGCTCTGCTTCAATATCATTAATGCCAAAGTAACGTTCAATTTTTACAAGCCAGCCCAGAACATCATCGCCGGTAAAGACTGGGACCTCTATTCGCCGATCACGAGCATGACGCCGTGGAGGGCTCTCGTAAGCATAGTCGCGTTGCCGGTTGGGCCACGGAGGGCGCTCCTAGTGTTGAGGATGGCCATCAAAGGATTAAGGGGGCTCCTATCGTCGCGGTCTTGTGATCTCGAATCACGGCGCTCGTTGTGAGGTGGGGAAAAGGTGTGGTGTCACCCCTGATCACCTCTGAAAGCCCCATTCCAGCGGTCATTCGTGTCCACTCGGGAAGACGGTCGTCGTCGTGGTAGAGACCGGCCGCGCAAGCGACGACGTCGGTCGTTCTTCTCCTCCAGCAACTGCATCACACGGTCCAATTTTGTTCGCAGCTCAGCAACCTGATCCTCCATACTAGCAGCTTTCGCGAGATAAAAGGCCCACACAGCTCCCCACATCTAGAAGCTGTGATACCAATGATAGGAACACACACAAACAGCAGAAATAGTGCAGGTAGCAATACTCGAGTTAAGTATTTTTTGAGAGTTAAGTATTTTTTGAGAATGAAACTAGATATAACTGAATGCAAATTACAAGAGTAGGAATAGAGCACTAAGTAGCTCAAACACTCCAAAGCCCAATAACTAAAACTTCCATACCCTAAAACTCCTACCAGTTACTCAATAAATACTAGCATAACAGAAAATACCAAAACTATACCAAAACTACTCCTTAAATATTTCCCATAACAAAAATTATTTAATCTACTCCTAAAATCTCTTATTCCTTAATCAGCTCCTAAAATCTCTCATTCATCTGAATCCTCCAAGTTAGTTACAACTAATTTTCTGTTTTCCTTGAACCTCTCCTTGTATAAACCTTCCCATGAAACTGATTCTTTCCATAGAGTTGATTCCTATCATAGAGTATCAGCGCAATGAGGAAGCATTGAATCTGAATTAATCGAAAACAAAGAGAAGCAAATAAAGTAGCAAGAAATATAACACACAAGATTTAACGTGAAAAATTCCCGTTAGTGTGAGGTAAGAAAAAACCACGGGCGCTCGCGAGCAAAGTTCCACTATGTAAAAGGGAAAGTACAACAATTCCTCTTATAGTAACGAGGACAAAGAACAATATTTTCTTTCACAAATACCCTCTCAAAATAGAACAAGAATTCTCCCAATAATACACTCCAATATGTGTTACAAAGAATATTTCTTACCGTTGGTTTTATATGTATATATAGCCTTCGTTCCTCAATTCTTAATGGTGAAGCAACATAACACATGGTAAGGCTCATGCAAATAAGTAGGAGGTGTGAAGCATGCAGCATGTGTGACGTGTAATGCTTGGAGGCAATCTTCACAATTACATACTTAATATTGGCTACAAATTAAATAGCTTATAGATGAAGGAAGTTGAATGAGAGTCACATAATCGAACAATGTTCCCTGATGTAAAAGTAATACAGGCAAAATAAAATGGAACATTGCATAAAACTTGAGGAAAGAAGTGAAATCAAGATTTGAAGTAAAAAAGAAGCAATGAATAGTAAAAAATAATACACGTGACAGAAAAAGTAAAAAATATCAATAGAATTAACGCTTTTAATAAAAAAAGAACTTATTTAAAATATTTTTAAAATTTTAAAGATTAAAATAAATTAAAATAAAATTAGAGGATAAAATCAAATTTAACTCTTAAGTTAGATAACAAAACACTAATTTTACCAATAAAATTATAACATTTTAATATTTAACTTTACAAATTGTCATTTTCCTTATTCCTTAACTACAGTAAAATATAATTAAATGGAACTAATGAATAACGTTTTAAACATTGAATAATCACTGTAATTATTACACAGTTAATTACTTTAGTTAATGCTTATCTTCTTTGCTACAAATCATTTGACATACTCATTGACACTATAAAAGGAACATTAGCAATATACTATCTTTAACACATTTGTACCTATTAATTAATATTTATTTAAAACTACAAAATTACATTAAGTTTCACTTTTTTTCACTCTTAAATATTTTTCTATCGTACTCTTTTAGTTTTTAATAAATTTTAACTTTTATGTTAAATACATCGCAATAGTTAATGATTTAACGATAATTCAAGTACCAAAGCAATCGATTTTTACCACTTAAGGAATCAACGTGAAATTTTACTTGTTTCTTTTCCTCCCAGTGGATCCAGAATATAGACAAACAAAATAAGGATCAAGCTGCATATTTATATTAAAAGAAAGTTTCAGATTTTAAGATGTATGGCTAAAAGAAAACTGTTAGTTCTCATTCCCCCTTAAAACTCATCGAGTCCCTGATGTCTATTCCATTCGAATACGTGAAGTTAAAATTATCAAAATATTGAACAGGAAACAACTCTTCGTTCTCATTCCCGCTTTCCACCCATGCTACTTAAACTATTGTGCATGGGAGTAAAAACCCAAGTAAAATCTTCAAAATGGTTTAAATTGAAGCCTCTTAAGGGGATCCATTAGGCTTTTTCTGGCTGCTGTATTAAGCATGTGGAATAGAGTTTGAAACACCAAAAGACACATGATTACACAAACTGTGATAAAAGTGAATTTTCTCAACTGTGCAGATCATGCGCATAATTTACATATATAGCATGAAGTTCATCTAAAGTGAGTTCATTTCAATTAATGATGTATCTATCATTGATATAATTTAAAATGTATTTAGATCTTAAACCAGTAAAATTTAGTATATAACCATTTACTAGCTCACTTTTAAGATAAACTTTTAAAACTTGTTTGGAAAAAAGGAATTTTAGAGAAAAAAGGAAACATTTAATTTTATGATTTTTAGAATTAAAGATATAAAACAGATTTGCATAAAGTTGTTTTATTAATCATTTATTTATTATGATAAATAGTATACCATTCTCCTTTCCCTTTCAAATATTCCCCTCCCAAATATAAACTTTTTTCCATACATGTTGATGTATCCTGAATTTTAGTTAATATCACAATGTACTTTATATTAAATCAAGGGTAGATACACCTCGTCTCATGATCTATTATTTGTAACACTCATCCATTACTCGCTGTTTTAAATAAATTCATGGGGTATATGCTGGACAGCTTATGCAAGGTTGCTATCAGTCATCTCTAGTCTTGAGAGTGACAGGCTTGTTGGGTCTCGTAACATACTCCACAAGGTCACTGGATTTTTCTATGCTAACAAAAAGCGATTTCACTCAACATAGTGACTATTTCCCAAGCTCATTCAAAGATTATCCATTTTCAAAGTGCAGATCCACCATCAATAATCGAGGTCAGGTTTTAGGAGCTTGGGTTTGAGCAACGTTAATACTCCTGCACAGTTGTGTTTTATTTATGGCTTCCCTTTCATTGACAATTTAACCTTGCCAACAGACACTTGGGTCTCAATGAACAAGAAATTCTTTAAAAAAAAATGAATGCACAGGCTATTGAACACAATTTCTGAAAATGTTCAATTCCTACCAATTACACAGTTTTGGACAAAAAAATATTCCCCTCAGCAAGACCGATCATACTCTAATAGCTGACCTTTGTCAATGTAAGCAGGACTAGTTGCTTCAGAGATGCCGGCGGTGTGTATCTTTCTTCGTATATGCATCTTATGATAAGATTAGCATGCACAAAGGAGGGGAACTTGAGAAACTAGTTTAAGAAAAATACCTGTAGGGCTTCTAGGTATACTGTACAGAGCTTCCCCCATAATTAGTACAGTAATAGACAGGAAGTGGAGAGAAAAGTTACACCAGCACAAGCTCCCCTTCTGCTTCTTCTTGTTCCTGCTGCTCTGGCAGTCTCCCTTCCCGATATGGGAGAAGTATTCGCCTGATTTCTTCTGCACTAAGTGTCTCATACTCTAATAATGCATTTGCCAGTGCATGTAATGCCTTCTCATGCTGAAGAAATGTCAGACATCACCAGGGTTATGAATTTTCATGTGCTAGACAATAGTAGATTCTAAACATCACATTATTCTAAGCTAACAACTTTTATTAATCAATGTCATTCACACCAAAAAGTTGCTTCTGGCTCTAATTTTCCTGTGTCAGTGATCCCCAGTCTAAAGCAAACCCTAAAGCTTATTCCCACCAGTTAATCCTTTTTTAAAAATAAATAAGATCCACTTGACACTCGTATATTCTGATTCAAAAACTAACCACACTTCTACAGCAAGAACAAAAAGTGTTTTCGTCCATTAGTTTCTTTATTCACTGGAGATAAGTATCAAAACACAAAGAGCCAGACTTATTAGTGATTTAAATAAGTTGTGTTAATCTTATACACTGAATGCTCTCTTAGGCAAGACTTCTCGATTATTACCTTTTCGAGTTCAGGGAGAAGCATAGATTGAAATAGCTTGTATTCCTTCTAATAGATATTGTTGAGATCCCACATCAATTATAAATATGGCTAAAGTAGAACTTATGATAACTTGGACAATTCTCACCTCATTAGCTAGATTTCAGGATTAAGTTAGACCCAACCCAATTCCCTACCTGACCCCACAATTTTCCTTGAGCAATAGAAAAAATAGCCCTACAATCTCCACACTCCAAATGTACTGTCCTAGACATGAGGGAGGGTGATGAGATCCGACATTAACCACAGATATAGCCGATGTGGTTGAGTAAGCCTTTGTGGTTGAGTTACTATACACGAAATGTATAGTAACTAATGTCTTAGTGTTCTAGGCTAACATCAAACTTGTCCCAAAGTAATAACCTTGTTAGGTACAAAGAATTTCCACAGAATGTAACCATATTTAATGATCAAATGCCACTATTGGAAATTCATTCAAGTAGTGTTTGGCTCAGCTTATTTTAGGTTTCTTTTCTCCTTAAAAAAGATGAGCCAAAAATTATTTTTAAAAAAGCTTTTAAAGAAAGAAAGGCTCTTCTAAAAAAAGTTAGTTTTTAAGAGCTTTTGGCTTTTACTTCTCCTTTTTCTTCATTACAAAACCCAAGACACAAAAAACACTAAACCCAAAGTAACTTTTAAGCTAAAAAATTATAGAATTACCAAACAACTCTAAATTTTAAGCTCCTATTTTTAACTTCGGCAACTTCAATTTTAATGCAACTTTAAGCTCCAAAAAGTTAGGTGACACTCTACCTTAAACCTTAACTAAGGAGCTAAATTTGCATTAATCGTATACATTAAGGGCCTGTTTGAGGTTATTTTTAGTTTTTAAGTTTGGAAATTTTTAAAAACTTAAAATCCAGTTTTATGGTTTTGGTTTCAATTTATTTTTATTCTTTTTTATAACTTACAGTTTTCAAAGGCTTTCTTTCATATGATATAGAACTACCTGAGAGTTGAGAAGCATTACACTAACAAACCCCTTTTATGCCAACCATAGACCAAAATCTGATAACTACTGCATTTTTAAATTTTCAAAATATTAAAAAAATAGAGGAAACTTCCGGTTTAGTCCCCAATGTTTTTTATTGGGCAACTCAAATTGGTCCCTGAACAAAGTAATATTGCATCATAAACCCCAACTTGTGCAATCAGTGATCACATTTGTTTTGTCCCTATCATAACTTAGTTATTCTAACAAACACGATCATTTGGCACATCTGGATGGCACATGTGACATTTATTAATGATGTGGTAGTATGACGTGAGTAAGAACCCACAGTTTCTCTCCAACTGGATTCTCAAACACAACCCTCTTCTCACTCCATCCTCCTCTAACCATAAGTAGAAGCAATAGCAGCAATAGAAGACAAAGAGAAAGGGACTAATTTGGGAAATTTTTAGTTTCGGGTTGCAGGGACCAAATTAATGGATTTTGAGGATAATTATGAGCTCGCAGCCGCATCATCATTAAATGACACGTGTCACCCAAACGGCACTTAATGTGCCAAATCAGCATGCCCATTAGAGTAACAAACATCTGAATCAGAGCAAGGATGAATGTGACCAATAATTGCATAGGTTGGGCCATTGGCTTTACTTGCCTTAGAAATGTTGGGGACTAAAATAGGGGTTTCCTCATAGTAATTTCACCTCTGGCTACTATTGATAAAGGTTTCAAGTTCTTTGAGCGGACATATTCTCGCCGGCCAAAACAGCCTTCAGATGATGCCTCCCGTGACTAATGATATTCAAGATGATACTCAACCTCTTCCATTATCTCCTCAAGTGTCAACAGATCCTATGTTTGACCTTGACCTTCCTATTGCTATACGAAAAGGTAAGAGATCTTGCACATATCCTATTTCATCTTATGTGACATCTGCTTATTTATTCTTTACATCTCAATCCTTCATGGCTAATGTAGACTCTCTCTTTGTTCCTATGACCCTTGTAGATGCCCTGAGTCATGATGGTTAGGGACATGCTATGGAGGAAGAAATATTAGCTCTTGAGATGAATGATACTTGGGATTTGGTTCCTCTTCCCGAGGACAAATAGGCTATTGGTTGTAAGTGGGTTTACATTGTGAAAGTTAATTTGAATGGTTCTATGGCTCGTTTGAAGGCACGCCTTGTTGCAAAAAGGTATGCCCAAACTCATGGCGTTGACTACATTGATACGTTCTCTCCGGTTGCTAAACTTTCATCTGTTCGCATCTTCATCTCTCTTGCAACTATGCATCATTAGCCATTATTCCAGCTAGATGTCAAGAATGCATTCTTACATGGAGACTTATAGGAGGAGGTGTACATCGAGCAACCACCTGGCTTTGTTGCTCAGGGGAGTGTGGAAGAGTGTATCGTTTAAAGTCATTATATGGCTTGAAACAATCACTTAAAGTATGGTTTGGGAGATTCAATGACGTGATTCTGGAATTTGGATTAGTGAGGAGTGAGAATGATCATACAGTGTTTTACAAATAGACTAACCATGGTTATATTTTACTTGTTTATGTTGATATTATTATTACAGGTAGCGACAAAGAAGGAATCAGCAACCCAAGGAAATTTCTTCAAACCAAGTTTCAGACAAAAGACTTAAAAATTCTGAAATACTTCTTGAGTATTGAAGTCATGTACTCCAAGCAAGAAATCTTCTTTCACAGAAAAATATGTCTTAGACTTATTGACTGAGACGAGACTAAAAAGAGCTAAATCATGTGAGACACCTATGGAGCTAGGAGTGAAACTGACAGCAGATGGAATTTCTTTTGCAGATCCACAGAAATACAGTAGATTAGTAGGCAAGCTAAATTATTTGACTGTCACAAGGCCGGATATTGCTTTTCCAATTAGTGTTGTTAGCCAGTTTATGTCATCTCCGATGAATACTCATTAGGAAGCACTGATCCGCAGTGCAAAGTATTTGAAGAAAACACTAGAAAAAGGAATTGTGTACAAAGATCATGGAAATACATAGATAGAGGTGTTTTCTTATGCTGATTGAGCAAGATCTATGGACAGAAAATCTACTACCGGATATTGTGTGTTCTTGGGAGGTAATTTAATTTCGTGGAAAAGTAAGAAGCAGAACGTTGTATTGAGATTAAGTGCAGAATCAGAATACAAGGCGATGACTCAGACTACTTGTGAGTCAATGTGGTTGAAACAAATGTTGGAAGAAATAGGATTTGGTAGCACTAAGCTTATGCAACTTTGGTGTGACAACTAACAGTGATACACATTGCCTCAAATTCAATTTTTCATGAACGAATGAAATATAGAGATAGATTGTCACTTTATTCGAGAAAAAGTTCAGCAGAAGCTTATATTCATCTCTCATGTTAGGACAGGCGACCAACTAGCAGATGTGTTTACAAAGCTTTTAAATGGGCATGTAGCAATTATATTTGTAACAAGCTGGGCATGATTAATATTTATGATCCAGCTTGAGGAGGAGTGTTATGAATAGCTATAATAGACATATTAGGATTAGAGTTTATTTAAGTATTATAATAAGAGGCTTGGCCCAGTAGGGTTACATATGTATCTTTATAAATATAAGGGTCTCTACACATTGTAAAGCACCCAATTCCAGCACACTAATCTATCTCTCTCTCTATGCTCTTTCTCTTAATTTCTACATTAATGAAATTATTTATCGATTAAAAAAATAAAAATCTACCACCCCAAAAGAGAAAAAAAAAGGTTTCTTTAAAAAAAATTTGTAGACAATAAAATAATTTGACAAACCTTCTTCAAAAGGGTTTTCACCCGATCATATGCTTCTCGAAGGAGTTTCACAACCTGTAGAACAGGTAAAGAAGTTAAGGTCCAATCATGATTTTTATTTTTGATAAAATAACATTTCTTAAAAGAGGAAATTAAATAATCTAAATATAATTTTTCGTCAGTTGTAAAGAATATAACTTTATAGCACTTGCCTCTTGCATCAAATAATATAAACATAATTATTCATCAGTTATAAAGGGTATAAATTTATAACACTTGCCTCTGCATCAATACGTGACTGCATTTCAGAACTTGGTCGCTCTTTTATATGAACTGGCCCAATGGCATCACTCATCCCACAATTTGATACCTTATGTAGAGATGAAAAAACAACAAATTTAATGATTGCCCTTAAACTTATTTTGTAAAAATAATCTCTTTTTTTTTTATTTAATTTCTAAAAGCTTTTGAAAAATAAGCAATTATTTCTCCAACTTTAATCTTATCTTAAGCTAAGGAAATTTAAGCTCATAATGAAATTAAGAGATATGTGCAGAATTTCAACAGAAATTTCTAAATGTCCAATTACTAATTTTAGTGAGAGGAAAGTTGTAGTTACTTTATTACCAGCACAGATATATAAGCAAACAATTTTTAAGTGATGCAAGACTGCACTTGACACTATACAGGGGAGCAGAAAATTACCATGTATTGAGCAAGTTCAGTAGCAGTGTGGAGATCACTGCTTGCTCCAGTTGTAACATAATCCTGACCAAAGATAAGCTCTTCTGCAACTCTTCCTCCCATACAAACATCAAGGCGAGCTAACAACTGCTTCTTGCTTACTGATGTCTCATCACTTGAGGGGAGCTGAGTGACCATTCCTAAAGCAGATCCACGTGGCATGATTGTTGCCTTGTGAATTGGATGCGCACCCTCTGTGTTAAGGGCAACAATTGCATGGCCACCCTCATGATAAGCAGTAAGCTGAAATTTCAAAAGCAAAATAAATATATATGAGCATACAACAGATTAATATGTTAACTGTAAGCCAAATATTATTAGCTGGCAGACATATACTCATGACTGCAGATCAGTAGAGTACAAACATTTCAGCATACCAGCACAATTTGATTATACCAAACAAAATATATCTACAAGATGCTAAAACAATTGATATAGTTGAGTCATCAAATGGTTAGAAAGAACATATAACGACACAGCAACACACTCTTCCACATACTCAAAGTCAATATACTACTACTTGGTGAATTTCACAAGAATCCCACTAAAATGAGTGTGGCCCAATGAAATTTGCTAACAATTAAAAGTGCACTGAAAAGAATGCATCAAAGATAGTATTGTTTACATTTCTTGCAGGTAAGAATGGTACTTCAG
Source organism: Abrus precatorius (assembly GCF_003935025.1). NCBI lineage: Eukaryota > Viridiplantae > Streptophyta > Magnoliopsida > Fabales > Fabaceae > Abrus > Abrus precatorius. Next base: position 17,935,729 of record NW_020874292.1, read on the forward strand.
TTAAGGTTCAAGATACAGGGATATTTTTATAAAATAACCAGCCTATCCACTCACCAGCTAATAACCGATTTAACAACTAATCATTCATAAGACTGGTTATTTTAAGCTTCTGAGTAAAAGCATTAAAACAACCCTTCTTTTTTAAACATGATTTTAAACATTAGTATTTTGGTCATCTAACTAAGTTTCATTTTCTTCTCTTTTTTCTTTTTGGGTTTAATTTGATTCTTTAAGTTTTCCCTATATCCCATATTTATCCTTCTGCCAATGGTATATCAGTGTTAGATCTCACCAATAATTTGCCAAAAAACTTGCCAGAAACTAGATTTTCACCCTCCATCCTCCTCTCCTCTCTTTCTCCAATATTCCAAAGACAAGGGATTTCAATTTTAGCCCAAAATTGAGAAACAGCATGGAATTCTAAAGACAATAGGAAATCAACAAGAAGGAAGAGAGAAAGAGGGGTTGAGAGAAGACCATGACCAAAATCCACCATCCTCATCACCCTTTTTCCATCATCCCTACCCATCAAAGAACCAACCATCAGTGTCATACCCCCATCCCCACCTCCACCCACCATTTAGGTCATGCCATCACCCTCATCCCCAGCCAAAAACAAACTCACCATTGAGGACAGACAACCACACCATCCCCACCCATCGAGGAACCCACTATCCCCCAAACCTTCCTGAGCCATTCCATCTCCTTTCACTCTTGGTTGCACAACCAATACCAGCAAAGAACCTATTTTTCAAAACCCTCATCCACCCTCCTCACCCACAATCCCATTTGAATTTAACTCTCAATTGTTGGAACCTGATTGGATAAGCAAAAGAGAAAATCTTGTATATTTATTTCAGAAATTGTAAAACAATTGTCTAAAAGCTCTTTTAAGTTGGAGAACAATAGTGGAGAGTTGTTGAAGATTCCTGGAAAATGAGTTATTTTTTCTTCTTTAATTTTTCTTTGACACAAGACATGTGGCGAGGGATATTTTGGATAGTTCTGATTCAATGGTTTAATGTGCATAAATCTACTAGAGTCATCTCTATTAAGAGCCAGGAAATAGAATGGCAAGGACAAACATGGGATGAAAGGAAATTTTAAAGAACTAAATTGAACCAAAAAAGAAAATAGTTAGAGGAGTAAACCAGGTTAAACCCTTAGTCCCTTACACAGTCAAACCTATGGTTTATGTCAATCATATAAGCTGTCCAGATACTTAAGCACACAACCTGGTTTCCTGACATATAAAAATACCTTCTTTGACTCTTCTGATATAAACATTGTTTTCCGCTCAGTACCCATAATTATTCTGTCTTTTGCAAACTCCAACTGTGCAGCTGTTACTTTCTCTGCACCTTCCACTGCAGCTTTGATGGCAGCAACATTTACCAAGTTCGCAAGATCTAGTTTTAAAGGAATATATATTAATAAATTCAGAAACTTGGGGTATAATAATATAGAAAGTCATCTCAAATATATTATATAATAAAAAATAATTCACCTGCCCCATTGAACCCTGGGGTACCACGAGCTATTGCTTTAATATCTACATCATCAGATATAGGTTTATCTTGCAGATAGAGTTCCAATATTTCTTGCCGACCACGTACATCTGGATTTGGTACAACAATCTGGAATAGGAAATTTGTTAGTCTTTTTATCTTCTATATGATGCAGGCATTACTCCAATGTTCTTTTATCCAGGATTCAGTACACAAGGTAAGTTGTCAAGTATTTTAATAGTTATTACTTGTATTAAATAGATTTTGAAATGTGTATTCTGAATAATAATCAATATACACTTGAAAACTCACCTTCGGTATAATACACAAGTGGTTACCATAGCAACTACCATTTTATTTAGCAAATTAACTTCCATGTTCATGACAATAGTTTGATATTTTATATTGTAAGGTTGCTTGGCAGATATTTTTATTTTTATTTCTGGATGAAAAAAGAAAATATTGCTGGAGCAGAGAATGAAAGACGGACAATAAAAAAAAAAAAGGCATGTGATATCATACAAAGCAAGCCTGAACTAGGTTGTCAATACCGCATGATAGCACCACCATAGTTATTCCATCCATATGTGCTAAGTTGTTTTCCAGATGTACACCTATAGCATTACCATCTCTCTAAGAATCTCTGATAGGTAACTCCCGTAGTTAGTTAGAGGTATAATTAGTTAGTGTTAAGAGAGTTAGTTGTTGATAAGTGATAGTTGGCTGGGTTGAGACAAAGAAGTATGGCAGTTTGCTTATAAATAAGAGAGGTTGAGAGAGGGGAGCTTGTCAATTGTGAGTTTGAGCTAACGGCTTGGAATGAGCAGTCTCTCAAAGAACTGCAGTGTTCTATCCTTATAATTGGGGTTTGTACCTATCTCAAGCATCGTTGAGTTGAGAATCTCCAGCAGTACATCATTTATTTGTAGCAAGGTTTTAAAGGTTAGTCAGCTTTATCTTGAGGGGGCGTGTTGGAATATCTCATAGAATAAATATTATATCTTAGTAGTTAGAACTATTTTGAATATCCATTATATCTAGATTGCATCCTAAAATAGTTTAGTGTATCTCAAATATTACTTCTTAAAACTAGTTTTTCTATTTTCTTAGTTTCCATATTACCTAATATTTCATGATTTGTTTCCTTATTTAGTTAGAATAATTAGTATAAACAGGGGTGAGCGCTTTAGGTCTTATTATTGTATGCAAATTCATTGTAATACATCCCATTTAATATCAATCTATAGATTTATTCTCTTTTATCTCTCTTCCCCCTTCTATACCTCAAAACCACATAATTCCAACAAGTTGTCTTTTTACCTATGCAGCTGTTATTGAGTCACTTTATATTTTATTTGTAAGTCTTAATTTGTTAGTTTACAAGCTTTAGCCCGTGCGGGAGTGTTAGAATATCTACATTCTACAGAATATCTCATTGCATCTCTTAAATTTGAGCTAAAGTCTACCCCAACCCCCAAAAATAAACTCGTAAAGTGAGGATTAGTTTAACTTTTTTTTTTTAAGTTCTATTTAAGTCATATCTGTAGTCAATGTAAGACTTCAACAGTGTATTTAAAAAATCTTAAATATATTTAGAACATATTGCAGAATCAATAATTTATGTTTCTTTACTTCATAATATTTTGTTAGGATCCCAATTGTGGTATGGGACTTGAATCCTACAACAGAAGTATGGGATTCTAAGGTAGAGTTTACAAGGCCTTCGGCTCTCCAGCTATAAGGCTAGCTTTAGTGTGGTTCTCCCAAGGTATCAAAGCCTTTTACCGTGATAGGTATTGAATAAAGAATAGAATTCTTTATTGGATCTTCTCTGAACAAGAGAAGAGAATAGGGAACTGTACAACACCTTCCTACTGGAATTTCGAGAGTTCCAGCCTCTCCCTCCAAATCTCCGATTTCTCCCAAAAGATCCCTCCCCCCCCCCTCCTCCCCCTTTCTAACTAACTATTTATAGAGCATGAAACAAAATACAGTTATAACTAATACAGTTATGATTGACAATTCAAATCCTCTGCAGCTGTCCCTATTCTTACACTTCCTCTGATAAACTTTCACTAAAGATGGCCTACGCTTATCAATACCTGGCGCCAAAAGCTTCACCTTGTCCTCAAGGTGGAAGGAAGGAAATGCCACTTGCATCCTAGCTGCAGATTCCCAACTATTCTCACAAGAAGGAAGGCCTTGGCATTGTATCAAAACTTCCACATCACCCATAGTGGATTCTCTAACCTTCAAAACTGCTTGTGGACAAACCCACAATTCCTGATCTTCAGACAACATTTCTGGCAGTGGCTGTGTCTGAACTAACGGACCCACCATTTTTTTTAACCATGAAACATGAAATACCGGATGAATCCTGCTAGTTGGAGGCAACTCCAGCTTGTACGCCACCTGTCCTATCTTAGACAGCACCTTGAAAGATCCATAAAATCGAGGACTCAACTTTTCATTTGCCCTTTTAGCCAAAGACCTTCGACGATAGGGTTGAAGTTTCAAAAACACCCAATCACCCTCCTGAAACTCCACCTTTCCTCTATGTTTATTAGCATGTACCCCGCATCACATCTTGGGCTTTAAGAAGATTGTCCCTCAATTCAACCAACAACTCATCACGGCTTTGCAGCAACTGATTCACTTCTTACATTCGAGAAGGAATCAGAGTCCCCTTTAAAAGTGTTGGGGGGTCAATTCCATATAAAGCCGGAAAGGGAGTCATTTTACTAGATGCGTTATAGTTTGTGTTGAACCAAAATTCAGCCTAAGCCAAACACAAACTCCAGTTTTTGGGTCTTGTCCCAGTTAAACACCTCAAGTAAACTTCCACACTCCTATTAACCACTTCCGTTTGACCATCCGATTGCAGATGATAAGCGGAACTAAACCCTAAACCTACTGCCTTGAACAAAGTTCTCCAAAAATTGCTCATAAAAATCATATCCCTATCCGACACAATAGAACTAGGGAAACCGTGTAACCTCACAATTTCATGCACAAAAATGGCTGCCACATCTCCAGCAGTGTAAGGATGACTCAGCAGTAAGAAATGGGCGTACTTCGTTAGTCTATCCACCACGACTAAAATAGTGTCTTTCCCTTTGGATTTTGGCAGCCCCCCCCCCCCAAATGAAATTCATGGATATATCTCTCCGTACAACCATGGGAATTGGCAACGGCTATAACAATTCAGCTGGAGTCAAAGTAGAATATTTATTTCTCTGACACACATCACAGACAGCCACAAACTCCTTTATATCACTGTTCATACCTTCCCAATAAACCACATTGGCAATTCGCTTGAACGTTCTAAAATAACCAGAGTGTCTTCCAATCAACGAAGAGTGAAATTCCTTTAAAATAATGGGAATCTTAGCAGAAGATTTAGGCAACACCAAACTGTTTTTATAAAACAGTTTCTGATCTTTCAGAATATACCCCTCATGAGAGGCTGGGTTCAGCAATAAATCCTATATAATACCTTTCAACTTAGCATCTTATTGAATCTCCTCTTGCCACTTCTCAAAATCAGACATCTTTATAATCGAAATTGAAAAATAAGAGCTTCGGCGAGACATAGCATCAGCTGCTGTATTATCTTTGCCTGGTTTATACTGCACTTCAAAATCATATCCAAACAACTTTGAAATCCAACGGAATTGTTCTTCTGCCCACAACCATTGATCAGTGAGAAATTTCAAACTTTTTGGTCCGTCTGTATGATGAAATGACTTCCCAACAAATAATGTCGCCACTTTTGCATAGCTTTAACTACTGCCATCAACTCCCTCTCATACACTGATTTCTGTCTGACAAAGCAGTGCTCCAAAAAGCAAGAGGCTTCCCATCTTGAAGCAAAACTGCACCCAAACCTGTTCCTGAAGCATCAGTTTCTAAAACAAAAGTTTTAGAAAAATCTGGAACAGCCAACGTGGGCAGTAAGGTCATGGCGTGCTTGAGTCTATCAAAAGTAACTTGAGCTTCCTCACTCCACAAGAAACTATCCTTCTTTAAGAGTTGAGTCAACGGTCTAGCAATGAGATCATATTGCTGCACAAACAGTCTATAATATCCCATCAAACCCAAAAGTCCCCGCAAGCTCATCACATCTTTAGGCTGAGGCCAAAGCCACATAGATTCTAATTTTTGGATCAGCAGCCACAGTACCCGCTGAAATAATATGGCCCAAATATTCCAAAGTAGACTGGCCAATAATACATATTTTTCCCTTCACCTTTAAATCATTCTGCTGTAGAAGATCCATTACTGTAGCCAAATGCTGTGCATGCTCATCGTCATTTTTGCTGTAAATCAAAATATCATCAAAAAATACCAATACATACTTCCTTAATAATGGTCTCAGCACTTCATTCATCAAAGATTGAAAGGTTGACGGCGCATTAGTGAGCCCAAAAGGCATCACTACAAACTCGTAGTGCCCCTCAAGAGTTCTAAATGCTGTCTTCTCAATATCCTCATTTCTCATTCTGATTTGGTGATAACCGGACCTCAAATCCAGTTTTGAAAAAATTTCAGCATTACCCAGTTCATCAATAACGGGAATAGGGAATTTGTTAGGTATAGTCACTTTGTTAAGGGCCCTATAGTCCACACAAAGCCTCCAACTTCCATCTTTTTTCTTTACCAAAATAATAGGACTAGCATAAGGACTCAAACTCAGTCTAATAATTCCAGCTACCAGCATTTCACTAACCATCTTTTCAATTTCAGTTTTTTGGCAATGAGGATACCTATAGGGCCGGATGTTGGGAATAGCAGCTCCCTCCTTAAGATGTATGGCATGATCATGCTTCCTTGCCGGAAGTAATGTCTTCAGAACCTCAAACAGCTCAGCATAATGTTGCAGAACTGCAGTCAATACTGGAGGTAACTTTGCCATAGCTTCCTCAGGCTGCTGAATCAATTGACATTCTAACAAAAAACCATCCCCTTCTTGCTGTATAGTCTTAATCATAGAGTTCAATGAAGCTCTGCCCTTCGTTAACTCCGGTTCCCCCTTCAATGTGACCAACTGCCCTTCCACCTTTATTTTCAGAGTTAATTGCTCAAAATTTGCTCTGATTTCTCCTAATTGGGCCAACCATTCCAGCCCCAAAACCATCTCTACCCCCCCTAATTCAAATAAATAGAAGTCTTGTTTGATAGGCACCCCTTGTATCATCATGGCAACTTTAGCACATTTACCTTTACACCGAACCTTATGTCCATCACCAAACTCTACCACGTTGGAAGGCGTATCTTGAACTGGTAATTGAGCTCTTCTTACCAATTCATGGGAAATGAAATTATGGGTAGCCCCACAATCAATCAACACTATCACTCTCTCCTGACCAAGTTCACCCCACACCTTAAGGGACCTCTTGGAGGTAAATCCAGCAATACTATTTAACAATATTTGCTTGAATTCTGCCCCTCTCTCCTCACATTCTGAATTGTCCTCCTCACTCCCATTCATACCCTCCATTCCTCCAACAACATCAATTTTAACTATTTATTTTTACAAATATGATTTGGCCCATATTTTTCTTCACATTTAAAGCATTCCCCCTTTCTTATTTTCTCCTACATTTCTGCATTGGACAACCTTTTGAAATCACCACCCCGTCCTCTAAATCCAGACCCACTTTCATTACTACCAGCAGAAGATGCAGCTGAAACGACTTCAGCATGTGTTCCTCCCACTCCCCGTTTCTGCCCTGTATCCACAATCACCGTACGAGAGAAAGAGAATGGTTTATGATTGCTCCCATGCTTCCCTACAGGCCCAACACCATTCTTCATCAATGCTGCATTCTTTTGATCAATCATCAACGTTTTCTTCATCATTGCTGATAGATTCGGAGGTTCGTACAATTTCAACTCAGCTCCAATTTCTTCCCTCAAGCCATTGACAAATATATCAATCAAATGTTCTTCTCCTACCCCACTCAGCATTCCTGCAAACTTCTCGAATTGAGAAACAAAGTCCTCCACCGTGCCTTCTTGCCTTAAAGCCAATAAAGCCGCAAAAGGACTATGTACCATGGCCGGCTGAAATCTACCAATAATAGCTTCTTTAAACTCTTCCCAATTTTGGTGCAGATGACATGACTCCCACCATTGAAACAAACTTAGAGCTTTACCTTCAAGTGCCACCATCACCGCCTGAAGTTTCTCCCCATCCTCAACTCCTTGCAAGCGAAAATAATGTTCCAATTTATTAACCCACCCAAACACATTTTCTTCTCCTTCGTACACCGGAATTTTCATCTTCTTCCATCGTTCACTCACTCCGACAGGTTGCCCACCTATTGCCGCATCCGACCGGGTGTCATCTTCCGCCCGACGCTCTGTTTCTTCCGCCGCCCGACGCACTGCGTCATTTCTCGCATCTTCTCCCGAACGGCAAACCAAGGATTCCACCAACGCTTCCAACCGTCGGAATCGTTCTTCCTCTCGATTCCGATCCTCTTCTCGCTCGCAATTCCAAGCTTCTCGATCGCGGTTCCACAGCTCCATACAATGCTCCAATCATTCGATCCTTGACTCCATTCTGGTAGTTATTTTGCGCATAAACAATCCCAATACCACAGCTCCTAGATGGAGCTCTGATACCAGATTGATAGGTATTGAACAAAAAATCAAGGTAGTTAAATCGGGATTCAAGTTATGAATTGTAAGACCTATTTTTCGAATCATGAATTGAATCGTATCTTGAATCATAAGATTCAAAATCAATAATTTAAAACATAAAAAATATAAATATAAGAGTATTGTAATGTAAAGAAACATCAAAACATTTAATATCTTAACATTTTTAAGTCAAATAATATGTAGCTATCAAAAAGAGGAGGAGAAAACAAATAAAAAATAGAAACTGTTGCAATGGCAAAGGGACCACCAAAAATCTTGAAAACCAGAAATCTTGAAAAGGAAAGCAGTGAACAAACGCTGGAAAATCTTATTTTTCCGGTAAACAGAAAAACAGATATGCCAGAAAAACTATTTCTCCAGTGAACAAAAAACCAGAGGAGATACCGGAAAAGATGATTTCTCCAGCAAAATGGAGAAGGTGAGCCTCCGGACTAACTGATTTATCTAGCAAAATGGAATGGGTACCGGTGAGAATGGGAGAAACCGCTATGCGGAGGTCAGACTTTTCGCGGAGAGTGGAGAGGGTGGGGAAGATGAAATTAACACACGTTTTATAAAAGGTAAATGACCTTTTTTACCCTTAAAAAATAATTCAAACGGTGCGTTTTATAAAAAATACAATAGGTTTCTTTCTTCCCCCAAATCACCAGATCGTGAACATCTCCTTGTTTTCACCCGCACCTGTCGCGATGCCAAACGCCCCGCGATATGGCAGCAGTGGCGGCGGACAGCCGCGCCACACCGCTCCGCTCTGATTCAAGCGCTACCCGGTTTGCGAAGGTATCGTGTGCCGCCATTCAAATTCACGATTCAGCCTGATACGTACAATTCAAGCGATTCCGGCAATGATTCAAAGGTTAAATCGATTCTGCCATACGATTCGTATCCCTGGGCTACAAAATCGAATCGTTAGTATTGTATCGAGAATCGTGCGATACTAACTACACTACAAAGAATAGAATTCTTTATTGGATCTTCTCTGAACAAGAGAAGAGAATAGGAAATTGTACAACACCTTCCTACTGGAATTTTGATCTCCCTCCAAATCTCCGATTTCTCCCAAAAGATCCCTTCCCCCACTTTCTAACTAACTATTTATAGAGCATGAAACAAAATACAGTTATAACTAAGAAAGTTATGATTGACAATTCAAATCCTCTGCAGCTGTCCTATTCTTACGCTTCCTCTGATAAACTTTCTCTAAAGGTGGCCTACGCTTATCATACCATATCTCCCAGCTGCAAATGAGCAACGCAGGTGGTGATACCAGCATTGCGATGTTCACTCAGAACTAATCAAAGGGGATAGTGCACAGCCAGCTGGTGTGGACGCTGAGGCTACAAAATGTGGTGGGATGCTAGGATCCCAATTGCAAGATATGAGACTTGAGTCCCACATTGGAGGTATAGGATTTTAATGTGGGATTTATAAGGCCTTAGGCCTTGGGCTCTCCAACTACAAAGATTAGCTTTTATTGTGTGGATCTCCCAAGGTTCTTACCATATTATCTCATTTTTTCCTTAATTAATTTAATTACAATTAATAGTCCTATTATATTAGTGAACTTGGGGTTTGCCTTTACTAGTAATATTACACTAGTATTAGCTGACCTAATATTAGTATAAATAAGACCATCGTGTTAGTATTTTCCATCACACCATTACATATCACATCAATCTAATAGAATATTATCATTGAGAGCCTCATTTCTCTCTCTTCCTTCTTTTCTACCTAATCACATTGTAACAAGATTAAGAAAATAACTTATCACATAATATAGGCAGCATCATAATACTATCATTCAAAATTCTGGCACAAAACAAAAGCAAATATATATATATCATCAAAGAATATTAGGTTTGTCAAGGCTTTGCAGAATATTTTTGTTCCTTTTGTTTCAAAAGTTTAGGTTGAGTGTAACATCCTTTTGAGTGTATCCACATTTTGCAAGAGGTAGCATGAGCAAAATATGGAAATTTTCATCAGACAATGCTTCTCCCCCATGACCTGTCCTTTTAGCTTCCATGTGAATTTCAGCTTATGATTCTTTCAAAAGTTTCCCTTAATGGATTGACAGAAACTGTTAAAGCAATATAAAGCATGCTTTAATTTTCATTTGTCTCTTGATTAATTTGTTGCTTCTAGTTCTAGGAGTTATCATCATTATTCTTTCTATTTTTATATTATTTCTCTTAATAGATTCTTTATTGAGAAAACAAAAAGAATAGGACTTACATGCCGGTCAAATCTACCAGGCCTCGTTAAAGCTGGATCAAGAATATCAGGCAAGTTTGTTGCAGCCATTAATATTATTCCCTACAAGAAAAAAATGATGAATGAATTTGGAAAGAGGAACAAATTGCACTCCAAAATATTCAAAGATACCTCATTCTGCTCAAACCCATCCATTTCAACAAGTAGCTGATGCAATGTCTTCTTCGTATGGCCCTCCCATTGTTTCCTTGTTGATCCAACAGCATCAATTTCGTCAATGAAAATAATACAGGGAGCCTACAATATGATAAAACAAAAAAATGTTCCACGATAAGAAATAAATATATGACGCATGTGGTACAGTACAAAACCAGAATAACAGAGTTTTGGAAGATCATTAGTGAAAAGCAACAGACCTTTTTTTTGGCTGCTTGAAATAAGGATCTTACACGTCGAGCACCAACTCCCACAAACCTGAGTATGAAAAGAAATATGAAAATGAACATCCCTAACAACCAACATATCACAATATTCCTTATTTGATAACAAATTGCTACAGTGTCTATGTCACAAGCAAAATAGACCATCGAAGAACTTAAACTGCCTGGAGGAAGATTAAATTTTGCATTCTTGTTAAGAGATCACATGAAAACATTTAGCATCTAATCAACCAAGGTAGTGTCATGCATATCACACAGAAATAGGAAATCCTATAATGTTAATAAAATCTTCATTCTGTTTCATTATATTTCACATGTTCCAAATATTTGGATTTATTCCCAACAATAAATATCATAAAAGCTCAATTTCATAGAGTTATCTAAAAAAATGGGGACCCTTGATGGAGATACTATTATACTAAATTCTTTTCATATATCTAATCTAATGGCCAACAAGAAATCCATTCAGTTCTACAAAATGATGTTAATCCTCCCTCCAAAAAATTAGAGGACCACAGAAAGACATCACTTCTTAATAACAATGAATTGACACTGATTGAACCATATTATTTCGTCATATAGTTGATACTTGATAAGAGTATGTTCCCATCAGAAGAATAGCAATAATAAATGAGATCTAGAAATCAATAACAGAAAGGAATAAGAAACCTAATCAGTATTACAATTGACAACTATATTTTCAATAAAAAAAATTGCAATACAACAGCATTCTTTGTGTTGTCATTTCAAGGTAACATATAACAAACCCTCATCATATTCCAGCATAATAGCATGCAATATTCTGTCTCTGATCTCAAGATTATATATAACATGTGCTCAATGCCCAAAATTTAAGCAATTGAAAATATAGAAAGAAAAAGACAACTTACATCTCCTCAAATTCAGAGCCTGCCCGATAGAAAAAAGGAACACCAGCTTCGCCAGCAATAGCCTTCAAGGTCCCAGATAAAGAAAACACTATTAGATCATAATAATTACAATTTTTTTTCAATAGATTAAATCCAAAGGTTGAAAAGATTAAAAGTCCAATGTCAATGAGAGACAAGAACCAAAGTCTAAATTTATATCCTTCCATGAACAGTCCAATAGCATATAGCATATAACAGTGTTGTAATAAGTTGCCAGATAAAATGGAAGTATAAACACAAATGTAGTTTAACTTAAAACTTATGTTTAAATGCAACAACAACAAGCATATATTCAATGAACTGTCAAAACCGTGTTGCTCATTGGGTATTTTAGGAAGTTTTATATTTTATCCTTGCTGTAATTTTATTCTTTATCACAGCTGTATCTTGCTATTAATATTAGGTTTATGTATTTAGAATCAATCCCATAATCATAGGGATTTGTTTCCTTAGAATTAGTTGTCCATATTTCCTAAAATAGCCAGCAGGCTCATGTATATATAGGTCCAATGACCTGATAATTAATATACAATAAAACGGAGAATATTATTCCTTCTAAATTTGAGATGGTATCAAAGCTCCTGATCTTTGGGATCCTCTGACCGTGCTTGTAAACCTGATGTGATCCTAGGAGCTATAGGATCCCTTTATACTCATACCTGTAATTGTATAGCTACAAAACAAAGAGGCTTAGCTTAGTTTAGCTTTGGGCCTTGTATTTTGGCAATGGGCCTGGGAAGAGTGGAGTCTCTTGTAGTTTTATTTGGACTTGTATTGGGCCATGTTTCCAGGCATGTATTCAGCACAATCCCCATCCCCTTGTTACTTGTTGTTTACAGCCCAATAAAGATGTATTTTGGCCTTGAGTTAGCTTGCCTATAAATAGGCTAGCCCCTTGTAAAATGCACCTTGAAATTCATTTGTTTAGATTTCACACTTGTGTGAATTTTGAGTTCTCTAGGAATTCTCTCTAGAATTATCTAGGATCCTTTTCTCTTATCATAGATTCCTCCATGTGGTGAGACAAATAGGCTTATCCCTACTCCTTTAGGATGGTGCCATTCAAGTGTAATCACCTCTCTTTCCCTCCACTTTTTGAATTCTTCTTCTCATTTTTTGTTTCCTCCAATCTGAAAATCTACTCCATCCAATTCTACATCATTTGGTTCATTTTTTGGGACCTACACAAGCAAGGAATTGTTGTTTATCCTCTTGAAGATCCATTTCATAGGACTTTCATGAAGAATGCCTTCAAGAAACTCAACAAAACCCCAAGTCGCAGTCTTCATCACTGCGTTGCCTAAATGGCTGAGGTCATGAATCCTGTTCTACAAACTGGGGACAGATCCCAGACTGCTGGAGAATTGCAAAATGTTCATTTTGCTTATCGATTAAATGGAAAGAATTATCTCAAATGGTCTAACTCATTAAGACCATCTTGAAAGGAAAAGGAAAGGTCAGTCACCTAACTGATAATCCCCCTAAGGCAGAGGATGCCAAGTTCAAATCATGGGATGAAGAAGACTCCATGATCATGGCGTGACTGTGGAATTCAATGGTCCCAAAAATCAGTGATACCTGCATGTTCCTTAAATCAACAAAGGAAATTTGGGAGGCAGTAGAACAAACCTATTCTAAGGCCAAGGACGCTGCTCAAATCTATGATGTAAAGGTGAAAACCGTGGCTGCCAAACAGGGAAACAAATCAGTCACAGAATATGCCAATCAACTCAAGTCCCTATGGATGGAATTGGATCACTATCAAGTTGTAAAAGCAAAGTGTTTAGAAGAGTCAGCAATTCTTGAGAAGAATATTGAACAAGATAGAGTCTATGATTTTTTGGTAGGCCTGACTGAATCCTGAATATGACCAGGTCCGAATCCAAATCCTGGAAAAAGAGAAAGTCTCAAGGCTTAATGAAGTGGTAGCCATTATCTGGAGTGAAGAAAGTAGGAGAGGACTGATGCTGAAGACCCCAACTACTGAAAGCTCAGCAATGATGGCTGAAGGAGGAACAGCCATGGTTGCTAACTAGAGGAAAAGTGGGTTTCCCAATATGGAGAAAAAAACACGAGGAGATCCGGTGTACCTATTACAATAAGCCATGCCACATAAGGGAGAAGTGCTGGAAATTACATGGAAAACCCCCAAGCTGAGAATGGGGGTCCAAAAGGAGGCGCTCCCAAAAAGGAGGGCAAGGGCAAGCACCCATTGTTAATGGAATGGATGAAGAATCTGTCCAGCTGAATCATAAAGAGATAGAAAGGGTAAGATCCTTCCTTAGTAAATTAGAGAAACCCATAGGTTTGTGCTCCTTAACATATTCTAGTAAGTTTTCAACTTCTTTTGGACTTAATGTTTCAAATACACCCTTTACCCATTATTGGATATTAGATTCTGGAGCCACTGACCATATGACCCCTCTACCCAAATACTTCCCCACATATTCTCCATGTCCTAGCAACAAGAAGATTTCCACAGCAGATGGAACCCTTATAACTGCAGTTATAACTGCAGCAGGACACGAAGAGGTCCAAACAAGCCCATCCATAATATTAAAGTGTCCTTCATGTCCCAAAACTGTCCACCAATCTGATTTCTATAAATAAACTCAAAAGATCTCTCATGTAATGTTGTTTTTCATAGCAACTCTTGTATACTGCAGGACAAGCACTTGGAGAGGACAATTGGACATGCTAAAGAGTGGAATGGCCTATATTACATGGAGAACCCTATTCTGCTTACCAAGAGCCACTCTCTCATCTGATTCCACCACGACCAATAAAGAGAAAGCTCAACTATACCATTGCTAGTTGGGACACCCTTCATTTCGAGTTGTAAAGGTGATTTTCCTTTCCTTGTTTAAGAATTTAAATGTGGAGTCTCCATTATGAGGTGTGTGAGCTTGCTAAACACAATCATGTACCTTTCCACATTACCAATATAATAAGTCCTTTCCCTTTTCTCCTTGTTCATACTGATGTATGGGGTTCTACTAATGTCCCTGTTGTCTCAAGTGCTAAATGGTTTTTAACCTTCATAGATGATTGTACCAAGTTGACTTGGGTTTTCCTACTGAAACAGAAATTTGAAGTTAGTTTCATGTTTTTCCAGTTTGTCTCAATGATTAAAAATCAATTTGGAGTCAGTATCAAAAGAATTATGTCGGATAATGCCATGGACTACTTTAATCTTGTGCTCAACTCTTTTTGCCAAAACGAAGGGGTATAATCCATGAATCTTCATGCGTGAACACACTCCAACAAAATGGGATTGCAGAAAGGAAAAATCGGCACTTATTTGATCAAACTAGAGCCCTACTTTTTCAAAATCATGTTCCTATGAAATTTTGGAGAGAAGCCCTTCTTACTGCCACCTACCTAATCAATAGGTTACCCTCTAAAATCTTAGAATCAAAAAGCCCCATGGAAGTCCTATCCTCATTCTACCCACACTTGGACCCTACAAATAAACTCCAACCTAGAATATTTAGGTGTGTATCCTTTGTGCATGTTCATAGTAATGAAAGGGGAAAAGTGGACCCTAGAGCTGTCAAATGTGTATTCTTAGAGTACTCAATCACACAAAAGGGATACAAATGTTTTCACCCACATCAAAAAGATTCTGTGTCAAGATGTTACCTTCAACAAACAAGAGAGCTACTTCAAGCAGCCTCATCTTCAGGGGGAGAATGTAAGAGAGGAAAATGAGACTCTCATGCTTCCAAATATGGCATTTGGACCTGAAATTGAGACAAATAGCGTTGCTGTCCCTGAAATTGAGAGAAGAACAGAACAAGCACCTGGACCAACAGCAGGACCTGCACCTAATGGTGGAAAATTTGAAAAAAATCTGGTATATTCAAGGAGAGAAAAGGCCATTCTACAATCTGTTCATGTACAGGAATCCAACCCACCATCACCAAATGTGGTAATACTTTCTAATCCTATAAACTCCAATAATTCTAATGAGTTTGTTTCTGAAAATCCAGAAGCACAGGTGACCAAAACATGGACCTTCCCATTGCCCTTAGAAAGGGAACTAGAAAATGCACCCAACAATTACTTTACCCTCTATCAAATTTCCTATCCTTTGAAAAATTCTCTCCTACCCATAAAACCTTTCTCACAAACCTAAACTCCACTCCCACACCTTCCTCTGTATCTGAAGCATTATCTGACAAGAAATGGAAACAAGCCATGGATGTCGAAATGGAGGCGTTAAACAAGAACAGGACCTGGGAACTTGGCACCTTACCAATTGGAAAAAAACCAATAGGGTGCAAGCAGGTATATAAAGTAAAGTACTAGGCTGATGGGACCATTGAACGTCACAAGGCAAGGTTAGTGGCCAAAAGATTCACTCAAGCCTATGGAGTGGATTACTTAGAGACATTTGTCCCGGTTGCTAAGATGAACACAATCAGAGTAATATTGTCATTAGCAACAAATCATGATTGGAACTTGCAGCAGTTTGATGTGAAGAATGCATTTCTACATGGAGACCTTGAAAAAGAAATATACATGGAATTGCCCCCTGGTTATGATGGACAGGTTGCTGCTGGAACTGTTTGCAAGCTAAAAAAGGCTCTATATGGACTGAAACAATCCCCAAGAGCATGATTTGGAAGATTCACCAAAGTTTGGACTACAAACAGAGCCAAGGGGATCACACTTTATTTATCAAACATTCAGATTCAAGGGGGAGTAACAATTTCATTGGTGTATGCAGATGATATTATAGTAACTGGGGATGACAAAAAGGAGCAGCAAGTGTCAAGTCAATGCCTTGCCACGGAATTTGAGATCAAAACATTATGGAGACTTAAATATTTTTTGGGAATTGAAGTGACCCATTCCAAGAAAGGAATCTTCATATTTCAACAAAAGTATATTACTGACTTGCTCAGAGAAATATGTAAGACGGCTTGCAAACCAGCAAGTACTCCAGTTGACCCAAATATAAAGTTGGAAAGTGCAGAGGAGGGTATTGCCATAGACAAAGAGATGTATCAAAGACTAGTGAGCAGACTTATTTACTTATCTCACACTAGGCCAAACATTGCTTTTGCTGAGTCTAGTCAGCCAGTTTATGCACCAACCAAAAGAAGCACATTTACAAGCTACCCTTAGAATTGTCCAGTGTTTAAAAAGGACTCCAAGAAGAGGGATATTGTTCAAGTAAAACAAGAGTGAGTCTTGAAGCATTGTGGATAGGAGATCAACTACTGGATACTGCACCTTCCTTGGTGGAAACCTTGTGACTTAGAAGAACAAAAAACAGAGTATAGATAGATCGAGTGCTAAAGCAGAATTTCGAGCAATGGCCCACGAATATGTGAATTTCTATGGCTGAAGATTATATTGGAAGACTTGATAAGGTAGGATGAACCTATGAGGTTATATTGTGACAATAAATCTGCAATTAGTATAGCCCACAACCCGGTGCAGCATGATAGAACTAAACATATCGAGGTGGACACATTGTATCAAGGAAAAGCTAGACAGTGGCATGATTTGTACCCCATATGTGTCCACTCAGAATCAACTTGCAGACATACTTACCAAGGGGCTGAACTGCATTAACTCTGAAAGAATTATATCCAAGCTGGAAATGGAGAACACTTACTGACCAGCTCGAGGGGGAGTGTCAAAACCGTGTTGCTCATTGGGTATTTTAGGAAGTTTTATATTTTATCCTTGCTGTAATTTTATTCTTTATCACAGCTGTATCTTGCTATTAATATTAGGTTTATGTATTTAGAATCAATCCCCTAATCACAGGGATTTGTTACCTTAGAATTAGTTGTCCATATTTCCTAAAATAGCCAGCAGGATCATGTATATATATAGGTCCAATGACCTCATAATTAATATACAATAAAACGGAGAATATTATTCCTTCTAAATTTGAGATAAACAAATATGGTCAAAAACATAAATGAGTACACACTTCACTCAAATACTTTGTAGCAATGTTGTCAAGATCAAGATCTTACCTAAGATCAGAAAGGGGATAAAAGATCGTAAATTGTGGGATCGTAAAATAGATAATAATATTCTACCAAACATATAAAACTATACTTCAATATATTTATATACGCATAGAAAATAACATAAACTATCACAGTTTTAGGTCAAATGTATAACACTGACTATCACAATAAACTATCACAGTTTTTTGGTCTAAACCTAAATTGCCAAGCAAACCTTTAAGCATTCTACTTTTATAGTGGATAATACAATAGTAAACTGTACAGTTACTGCCCAAAAGCATGAAAGCAACCCGTCAAAGATCTTCTCTTACCTACATTTCCAGCATAATCACATCAAGAATGATGACTTAAATTTTGGCTTGATCTAAGTAAACTCCAAACGTTAGCTCATAAGAAAAAGAGTTAGATCAAACCCAAACTTAAAATGGTATTAAATCCTATAATAGATCCAATGTTGAGTCCCTTTTACTATAAAAAAAATTGACCCCAACTTGGGCCCATGAATTTCCCAATGAAATTTATCTAGCTCCACAACTTTCCCAACGCAATTAAAAGAATTAATTCCTACAATTTAGATGTCCAATTTTAAGTATAAGGGGGCATGTTCAGATCCCATATCGATTACAAATATGGCTAAAGTAGAGGTTATATAAGTTAAGACAATCCTTGCTTTACAAGCTAGGACTAAAGGTTGAGTTAGGCCAAAGCCTAATTTCAAGAATAACAAATCCCAAAAGCATATAGAAGAAGATCAATAGGTTATATCCTATAAGACAATATAAAAGAAAAATGTCCAACATTAACTAACCTTGGCTAGTAGAGTTTTTCCGGTTCCAGGTGCTCCTGTTAAAAGAATCCCCTAAAAAGAGGAACATTTAGCATCACTTGGTGCACAAAATATAACAAATACACACTAAATGAATGATATGATATCTAAACAAGCAAGTTCATAAAAATACACACACACACACATAACATTATGATGACCAAAAGCTAACATATTTGCTACTACAGTAACTACACACAACACAATTTGCATTTGGAGATGAATTAAAGGGAATCAGTTCATAAACAGCAATGGAAAGTAATTCTGCCCAATAAGAAATGAGAAGTCTGTACATGCAAAGTAGAAAACATGAAGAAAAGCTGTTAAGACAAGAAAAAGCAGAAAACAGCAACAAAATGCAAAACATGTCTACAAACCTTTGGCAATTTTCCCCCAAGGCGTGTAAACTTAGACGGATTTTTTAGGTACTCTACAACTTCCTCAAGTTCTTGCTTTGCATCATCACAACCTTTTACATCCTTAAATGTTTTTACATTCTGCAAGGAGAGTGTGATACAGTGACATTAAAGAGAGTATATATAAGGTGTAGTGAAACTTTTGGTTTGTTGTATATTCTACAAAAAAGACTAATACAAGAAATGAATGGCTTCATAATGTCACTTATCTTCCACACAGATTTCCAATTTTGTTGTTGACTGGTCCACAAAATAGCAAGTAATGGCATTATTAGCCAGGAAATTTTTGTTTAGAAACAGGAAAGATTATGCAAGCATTACATACAAAGGAATGCTAGCAACATACTCTTTTTAACACACTCCTAACTATTGTCTAAAATTTATTGAAAACTACAAAAATCATGTGGGTCTTACTCTTTCTCATTCTTAAATTAATGTTTCACTCTCATACTTTTGTAGTTTTTAATAAATTTTAGCTAATAATTAGGAGTGTGTTGCTAGCATTCCTCTTGTATATATCATGCCACTGTTCATAAACCCTGTTGCACTTACAATCTTCTCATCCAAAATACTAACAACCAAAATTTCTAGCTTATCCATATGTAAGCTATTGAATTAATCAACTTTCAAGAAATACAGAATAATCCATTAGCCAGATTGTTAAGGAAATCTGAGTACATCTGTCAGAACAAATTAACAAGGTAACCTTTTCTGGCATCACTTCCTTATTTAGCTCCTTTGGGGCATAGGAAGAACTTGAGCCAACACCTGAAGTTCCAATCCCACCCAAGCTTCCAATGTATTTTTGAAGTGCAGCAGCACCCATAAACCTGACAGAAGGTATATTAGCAACTCAACTTTAAAACAGTCTAAGAGTGGATGGTCATACACAAGAGAGAGAGAGAGCAAAGGAAAAAGACTCATACCAGACCAACCCCACAGCAATTGTAAACAAAATAGTTGAGATGAGTTCTTGTGCGAAACGTGATTTGTTTGATACTTTTGGATCAACCTAAAGGTGGAAACAACTTCATGAGTTCCAAGAACAAATAAACAAAAAAGAATCTGGGTTACAACACAAAATTGTACAATTTTATTTCTACAATATTTATGAATGACAAACACTAAAAGCACAAAGCATAGGGAAAACTATTTGCAATAATTGTTACCATAACCACATGTAATGGCTGCTTCTCAGATATCCCAGGGCTAAGAAAAGTCTCATCTGAGTTAACTGATGCACGCTGCTTCAACTCTTGCAACTGGAAAATATGTTTACCATCAATTGCACATAATGCAACAAAAGTAAATTATGAACAAAAAATGTCAAAAGGCTGTCACTATAGTGTAGTCAACAGAAAGTTTAACAAAAGGAAAAATTGCAATCACAGGATGAAGACAATCACACTCCATTATAAATTCTACATCAAATTTAAGAGAAAATAAATAAACCAAATAATCCGTATCCAGAAATGTATGTGGATGAAATACTGCATAAAAATGTGTATATAAGTATTTAAGAAAGTGACAATTTTTTATGCCAACCAAAAAAAAAAAGACAAAAAAACAACCAAAGCCTTTTTCCTACAAGGTGAGTTGACACTATGGATCCAAAAAACAACCAAAGCATTCCATTTCACTTCTACTTAATCTGAAATCATGAGTTTCCAAGGCATTTCTCTACTGCTCTAAATATTATTTATCATAAGATCACGTTCAATAATTTCCTTCAAAGTTCTTCTAGGTCTTTCTCTACCACTTTTCATAGGGCTAAAAGCCAAGCAATACACTTCCTCATCACCATTGATACCTCCAATGACTTTCTTTGCACATGTTAAAATCACCGTAACCAGTTTTGTCATATTTTATTTAAAAGCTGTTATTCCAATATCTCCTCATATTATCCTGCCATCTTTCATATGAGCAAACATTCATCTTAGCATGCTCGCTTTTGTAACTCCTTTTTTTCCTTATTGGCCCTTTGAAACCCAAAATTGACCACCATAAAGAATAGATAATTATATAATAGTAAGATAAAACTTATTTTTAAACTACCAGGTAATACTTTAAGGTCACACATAGTAGCCAAAACTAAAGTAAAAATAAAAGAGAAATGCTAGGACATACTCTCTAACACACTCTTTCAACCACACTTTTTGTTATTGGTTAAAATTTATTGAAAATTATAAAAATTATATGAGTATCACCACTAATTTAATGAGTGTTGCTCATAACTTGTAGTTCTCAATAAAATTCAACCAATAACTAAGATTGGGTTAGAGTGTGTTCACTCCTTGTAAAAAAGTGACCAAATTTTAATAGTCAATAAATCAGGAAAATTTATCAGTGATCAGCAATAAGATTGATTTTCTAACACGTGAATTGACACAAATGTTAAAAATTAGATAAAGAAAGTGCTGCAAGAAACTTGCAAGTTACAACTTGGAAAGAAAAGGGCATTCTTTCAGAACAAAATAATGTCATTCACCAAGACAATAAAACAGAAGTTGGTTAAGCATTTTGATCCAAACAGTCATGGATGGAATTAAAACAGAATAAATTCATTTTGGGACAGATTAATATTAACAAATAGAAACCAAACAATGTGCACAGTGCACCTCTCCACCTACCCTAATGAAAATGCAGCACTAAAAATTTGGTAATACAGACTGAAAGTTGAAAAGCAGAATCACAAGAACAATGATTCAATGTTTTTACCAGGATAGGAAGGCTAGAAGGTTTTCCAGTTTCCTCATCTGGAAGATATTCAGCAATAGCATTGGTGACCACTAGAGCTCGAAGATATTCTGCAACCCCTCTACTATCCACGGCTCGATCCCTTTGTTCAAATCTCTTGATGACAGACTCAGGGCTAGAAACATATTGGTTCCAGGTCAGAAAATATGCTGAGAAACTCCGACACTAAAACTTCCAGGTCAGAAATCTGGGTAATGCTATTTTATATCACAGATAATTTTAGGTACGATAGTATTATTTTACGTGCGATAATATCATCCCTAATGTCATATCTTTTTTTTTCCTCTTCTGTAAAGTATTGATTCTTCAACAACAGTCAAATTCATACAAGTAAACACACCACCGTTTGAACACCAAAGAAAAACAAAATCACATCGTACATAATCTTAAATCAATCGAAGGAAGAGGAATTATTGCGTGAGCATAGTGCTGTAGGCACAACCAATCAAAGCTCAAAATGACACTTCTAATTGGTTGAGGAGAAAGAAAATCAGAGGAAAGAAAGAAATATTTGAATTTTGGATTCTAAAAATTCAATTTTTCCCTCTTCTTTCTCTTCATTTTCTCTTCAACCAAATAAAAAACTACACGACTATCCGCATTTTATTTCCTCTCTGTTTTCTTTCCACTCGTCCAAGAAATAGATAGACGCAAATTTTCTTTCCTCAGCCCAAACTTTACCATTATTTTAATGCTACTTGATTTGTGGCATCACTCATGCAAGAATTGCTCACCAAAGAAGCTCAACCAAATTCACCAAGTATTGCACATTCTACTCCCGATCATTTCATTCATCAAATAACATTTCCAATTTCCAAACGGTTCGTTTCACAGACCTGTGCTTATTGAGCTCAACAAACAGAGCACTCTGTTTGGCAGCATCTTGCGGATTCGCGTCGGCCTCGGCGATCAACCGCGCCAAGCGTTTCTCCTGCCGCCAAAACGGCCACCAATCAAGGAACTCCGACAAAGCCTTCTTCACACCTTCTCTCACCCTCACCCACAGTCCCAGGAAGAACACCACTACCGGAAATCTAGAAACCTCATTCGCAGCCAAATTCGCACTCTTTCCTGCGCTCTCTAAATCCACGTCACTCCTCACCACAGTTTCGGGGCTTTCGGCACCTTCCAAACACGACTCGTTTGAATCTGAATCCGCAACTGCACCTTCTTCCGTCGAATTTATACCCGCGCTGGCCTTGGGTTCGTTATCGGCTGAACCGGGTTCCGGTTCAGAGGGATTGGGTTCGGACCGGGAAGTTACGCTGTCTGGGCGGAAGGTGCAGAGGAGTGTGGAGGGAACGCGGCGCGTAGGGTGGAAGGGAAGGTGGTGAATGGAGAACGGGGAGTGGTTGGGAGAGAGAAATGAGAATGTGAATGGGAATGGAAGAGAAGGTTTGGAGAGAAGGGAAGCTTGAAGTGTGGCCATTGTTAGGGTTTTATCTCAATCTCAACGAGTCTCTTCTCTCTTTTTCTCGTTACGTGGAGAAAAGAAGAGAGGGTGTGTTGTTGAAGGGAGAGAGGGAGGGAGAGAGAGAGAGAGGATTTGAGGAAGGAGGAGAGTGTAAGAAAAGTAACCTTATCCAGGGATTGAACTTGGCGCCGTCTTTGTGTGTGTGGATTTTATTGCAATTTTGCAATCTCGAGTCATGAACGGCTTCGATTGAAAATGTTTTTCTTACCTGTTGGTGCCGTGGCCCGTGGACAATTTCATCGTCACACTCCCCCCTCCCGTTCTAGTGCTGCTTCAGTTTCTGTTCTTGATGAGAAGATTTTATTTATAGAATCATAAGTATAATTTTTTTAAAAAAATTATATTATTTAATTTTATAATTTTTACTATATTATAATATATTTTTAATAAATTATTATTATATATTAATTTATTTTGAGGACCTTCAAAAAAATTTGATTTTAAATTTTAAATTTATAATTGCAGATAACTTTACTTATGATAATATTATTTTTTCAAAAATATTTAATAAATCTTTAATTTAACTATTTCACCATGTTTATAATTATTAATACTAAAAAATATTCAAGATGAATTATCTATAATCATATAAATAAATATTTTATTATTAAATTTTTTAAATTAAAATTAAGATATATTTTATTAAATTAAAAATATATATATCAGTCACTTGCTTTTAACATACTTTTAAAATAATATTTATTTAAAGCGATTCTGTATACAATTTACGTCTATCTATTTATATATTTACACTTATATATCTTTCATCGGAAGTATAACATGATTTTATTTATTTTTAATTTATTATTTATTTAATTTTTATTATTTTATCTATATATATTTTTACTGTGCTTTTAATTTTGAAATATTAAATATTAAATAAATGGTTTAACATTTTAAATAAATTTTAATATTTTTATAAAAAACATTTCATATTATTAACAATATAATATAATTATTAATATTATATATGTCCAAGACTCACTCAAGATAAAATAATTGATATTATAAAAATTATATTATAAAAGTTTTTTATATAGACACTTTCAAATAAATAATAATGACTTTTTTAATATAAGTGTATAAATTTTTAATATTTTTAAATGGTTTAAACTATAAATATATTATTAAATAAATAAGAGAAATAGTACTGTGTCTACAAAATATTAAATTAACATGTGTTATGTACATATGATGATAAGTGTCAATTTCTTATGTATTTATATGAATGTATATCATATATCATAAGATGATATGTGATACACTCTAAATAATTAACTCAAAGTAAAAAAGTGTTATACAGTAATTATAAGATATGTGTTACATCTTGAGAACTAAGTACGTTAATTATGAACCACATTACCAAATTTTAAAATAGATTAATGTTCAATATGTGGCACTGATGCTTTTAATTTGTGAATAAAAAACATATTTAATTATGTATTCATATGATATAATTTTAATCTATTATATTCATAAAATTTATTTGTAGTAATTATTGTATTCGTAAAATTTATTTATATTTTTAGTCATTTATTTTTTTTTACAAAATTTATAAATTGGTTATTTGGTAAATGAGTTTAGTATTTTATTTTTTTTTCATTTAAGCTTTGTTTGAGAATTTGGAGAGAGAGGGAGGAGAAGGATTTGAAAAGAGAAGAAAGAAAGGTGAAGAAAATTAAATTCTTCTCTTATTTGGATGTTAAATACAGAAAGAGTAGAGTGATAGTGGATTAATAATGTACTTGGTAAAATATATTTTATACATTTTATTTATATTTTTTATTTTTTCAAAAAATATAAAAATTAAATATTTTTCTTCTTCTAAAAATTAATATTTTAAAAAACTAATATATTTTGAAACTATCACTCAAAATATTTTTAAAAATTATATTTCTATTTTTTATAATTTTTATAAAATATCACTTTAAAAATTAATATATTGTACACAAATTATATATTTTTCTTTCTCTGAAAATTAATATTTTAAAAATTCATATTTCTATTTTTTTATATTTTAAAAAATTCTCACTCTAAAAATTAACATTTTTAAAAAAATATATGTTTTATTATTATTATTTTAAAAATTAATATCACACATTTTATAAATATTTATTTTTTTCTATTTCATTCATTTAATAATTAATATGAAAAAAATATTCTGATAGACTAAAAACTCATCCAAAAGCGAAAAACTCACAAAATTAAGGATAAGAGAGTTTTTGAGGGTTTAGAAAAACTCCTTAACTCTTTCCCTCCAACTTAATTAATTCTCAAACAATAATTAAATACTCCTAACTCCTTCTTTCTCCTCCTAAACAAACTTTTAAATTAATAACATTCAGTTTTTAGTAAAGATATAAAATTATTACAATATTTTGTTGTTTGACAATGTTTATTATTATTCTTATATTTATATGTATTATGTTGCTTGTTTGATTAATTTTATTTAAGATAATATATTATTAATGTATTTAGTTATATTTTTTATTTTACTAGTTTAATTGTTTATGCTTTTTGTTTAATAGTCTTTAAAATCGAGTTAATTTATTGTAATTCTCAATTCAAATGGTAAAATATTTGAAAGAATAAAAAATTTAATATTTAAAAGAAATAAAAAGATTATGCAAATAAAACGTTGTATTTGTTATGATGATGAACTTAAGAAAAAATATATTAAAATTGAAATTTTTAAACAATCAAAATAGCATGATTAGTAAATTTGTAACATCTCTTAAAAAAAATATAGTGGTTTCTAAATATGTAATAATTAATGAATACCTAAAGTGTATGATAAATACTTTTGAACAATAATTATTTATGATAATGCTTTATTTATATGTTAATATTGATTTGTTTGGCAATTCTAAATTGATTACTTAAAACAATATGACTACTCAAGTGAAAAAAAAAATAGTGTAACAATTTAATTTATTTATTTTACAATTATTTTATTAATTTATGTTACAATATTGTGTATATTTTATTAAAGGTTGCAATGTTAGATATATTAATTTATTAGATGATGATCATCGTCATTATAATTTATCAAATATGTTTAAAACGATCATGATGATTTTGATTAAATTAAAATTCTTAATGGTTGTGAAAATGACCCTTATATTAAGAATGATTTTGATTCAATTTTTCGGTCAAGTAAATTTAATATTCTAAGTGATTATGAACTCCAATAAAAAAGTAAATTAATACATATATGAGTGTTAACTTTTAATAATTAAGAAAATAATACATATTATATAATATTATCATAATTACTAGTACATTAATAAGTAAAATATGCACTTCAAACAATAATAAAGTAGTATTAAATGAAAATACATCAAATCTTTTGTGTACTTAAATTTAAGTTAACTATTTTAAATATTAAATGTCCAAATTATGTTCTGGTTAGTGATGGCAAGTTAAGGCACATCTAGCTAAAGATCAAACATGTGAGTTTATAATAAATGTGTTAGGGTTTAACTATGTCAATGTTATATTATCATAACAAATTAGATTTAAAATTTATTTACTTATATATTTTAAGTATGTTTAAACTAAATTAATTTATTACATTTTTGTGAATTGATTTATTAAACTTCAATGACACCATACTACTTAAATAATTAGTAAAAATAACACTTTCAATTGGTCTAAGTAGGTATGCGAAAGTGAATCTTTTTAACTATTTTTCACAAAGAAGATGATTATTTTACATTATCAAAACTATGTAACAATCACCTCATTTTTATAGATTTACCATGAAATTTATTTTCTGGATGACATTGACACGTGGTCGCACACAGGTCAAAATATACCTAATTACTATAGTACGAGGTAAGCAACTAGGGTCATTTCTCAAAGAATCACAAGGACAAATTAATCTATTTAGAGAGTATATAAAACGGGAGTTTTGTTTATAAAAGAAACCAAAAACGCATTTAATTATAATTAGAATGAAGAGTGAACAAAAATTGAAATTCCAATCCAAAAATTAAGAAGAAAAATGACTACTTTATCACCGGATTTTTAAGAGAGTACATCAACAAACGATTCGGTAATTAACAATGAATCCAAATGAAACCTCAATTCGAACTCAGCATTCACATAAAAACTTTCATGCATTCGATTAGCACATAATTAATTAAAATTCAGAAAACTCTAGAACCTAATTGAATTGTGCCAATTTAATTTACCAATACCGTTAATCGTAGTTTTCAAACCTGAAAATCCAATTCATGTTTCTTAAAACTCAATTACATACATCAATCGAATAATACGTAATCAACCAGATGCATAATCATCAATCCAAATGAATAACTTCAATTCAAAAATATAATTAACAAAAGGAGAAAATAAGGAAGAGATGAAACCGAAATTATTATTGAATTTATGCCAATGTGAGATCAATCCTCAAGAGTGTCATGTCCCTTTTAATCCTTGAATTAGATGAAACTCTAAGCCTCCATGGATGGAGGGAAACAATTCATAAAGGGGAGAGAGAGCGAGAGAGAGAAGAGAAGAGAAGAGAAGAGCAAAAAAAAAAAATTAAATTCAAAAATTTAAAATTTCGTTCGTCAGTTTGTTCTATTTTTTCAGCTATGAAAACAGACTCTTTTTGGTTCGTGGCCTAAGGACAATTGTAGCCTTGGATGTCAGCTTCAAAACGCCACTAGAATGGCTTAATCAGATGTCTGTGGACTGGGATATGGCCTAAATACTGCAACTTGCTCAGGATCCGCGACCGCAGCGTTCTAACTTTTTTCAGGCCCAGTTTCAGCTTCTTATCATCAGAATTGTTTTCTGACCTCTCATAGGAATTGTGCACCTTTCTCTTAGCTTTCCTACAAATCAAGAATCACAATTAAAGGAGTTCTACAACTCAAGATATGGTCCAGAAACCAAAACAGTATTAGAATTTGTCAAATACTGGAAAAATTAAATAAAGCTCAAATAAAATTCAAACATCATAAAATGATCCAATTCAACCAATTAAGCACAAAAGAGGATTAATGAGCTAGGAATTAGAGAAAATAATATTATAAAAATCTAATTGATCAGACATACCTAATAATTGATGTATAAATGGGGAATACAACACACCCAAGTACTTTCCTTTACAAGTGGATCATTAATATGCAAATTAGTTTGTATAGCAACTTATAAAGTCGAGACAAGTGAAAAATATGTTTCTAATATCCACCTTTCTACTATATTAAAATAAGTCCAACTTTAGTATGAAAAGATGATAGTTGGACAATGCATAGAAATCCTACTTGACTTAAGTGGAATGATTTGATAAGAAAAATTATTCTCATTATGACACTGTTAATATATTCACTTTAACATTAAAATATGATTAAGAGTATCATTTCATATGTTGAGAAATGTGAACACTTAAGCTATGTTTAATAAAACGAGTTGAAAGTTGTGAGCTTCTAGCTTCTACTTATAAAGTTAATTAAAATTATAGATTTATAATGAAAGTTTATGAAATTAAATTATTTAGACAACTAGTTATATAATTGACCGATTTATCTAAATGACTTAAAAAATATATAATATTATATTTATATAATATAAAAATTAGATATAACTTATTTTAATATATTATTAATATAATTAATATTATTAATAACTTAAATCTATGTTTAAAATTATCCATTTTAACATATTATATCAATAAAAATTACATAAATTGGTTTAAATAATTTATTTTTATAATTTACTTAATTTTTAAATTATTATTTATCTAATTAATTTATTTTTGTATAACAAAACATATTATTAACTATTAATAATAATAAAATAAAAGAAAACAAAGATTACAGTGGATGAAAAGAACAAAATAATAATAAAATTAACATACTACATTTTAATTGTGTGAATAATAAATTTTTTTTTTTTGAAAAACATAAAAGATACAAATATAATAAAAATATCAATAACTAATTTTTGAAAGCTTTTCTTTAAATAACTTTTGAAAAGTTAGCTTTCAAACATTACAAACTCTTTTTATTTTATATTTATCAAATAATTCTACTAGCTTGTTAACCAATAAACTACAAGCTACAAGTTCATAAATAAACTACAAACTCTTAAATAAACTATATGATACATTTACTAAACACAACGTTAAAAAATTTTAGTAAAAAAAGTATTATCTAATGTATGCCTAATATCACATATTTTGGAGAAAGAAGAAATTATTATTTTTATTAAATAATATATACTTTTTTATATTTCATTAGATACAACGTTAGTTTAAAAAACATATAATAATAAAATAACATTTTTATTTACTAAAATATGTTAAATATTATTTTTTAATACTACAACAAATATTTTACTATCCAAATTTTATATTTTATAATAACTAATAATTGATATATAAATAGACAAAAATATTTACAAAAAATTACTTTACAAAAGAAATACAAATATTCTATTTTATAATAATTATATTTCAATATTATATAATAACTAGTACATAAATATAAAAATAATAATGATAATGAAAATATAATAACATATATAATAACTATTATTATTCAAAATTTTTAATTTTTAAACTATAATTCTATTTTCATTTTATTTTTTTCTAGAATTATTTTAACATCATTATTCATTCGGTCGATATATTTATCAATCAATATTTTTATTCTACAGTATACAAATATTATCATTATATATAATAACTAATATTTTTTAATTTAACAACTAAAATGAACGCTAGCAGAAAAATAATAATTTATTGAGTAACTATTTTTATTATTCAAAATTTTAATTTAATAAAAAATATAATACATTTTTTTTCTTTAGTGATATTTATTTTAATAATATTTACTGACAATAACATTTATAATATAATAAATAATATTATTTAATTTTTTTTATTTTAATAAAATATCTATTTCTTTTTAATTTCTTATACTACATTCAACTTACTTTAATAACATTTTAATTTTTTATATGATAAAAAATTATTCACTAGATATATTAAATCTTGTTATTTATTCGCTACATATATTAAATATTTATGTATTTAGGTAAAATAAAATAAAAAACTTAAAATAGCGATAATAATTAACAAACTTTTAAAATAAAATTCAAAAATTATTTTTACGATGTAAGTGATTATTGTCATAGATTTTAATTTTTAAATATTTGAAAGAGACTTGTGTTCAAGTTTATGTATGATTAAAATTAGTTCATTAGAGAAAGTACACTTATTTTCTTAAGTTTAAAAAAATGACAGTTGTTATTTCTTTTAATTAATACTATTTTTTTATTATATGAACAAAAGTTATGTGTTACTTTAAGACAAATTATGATTAACTTTTTTTTTATCCTATTCTATTAACATATTTTTTACCATTTGAAATTAATTTTTTTCTATTTTTAAAATTTTTTTTATTCAAAAGGATGTAGGATATAACACAACTCTCTCATAACTATAATTTTTGTTCTAACATCCTAAAACACTTCCCATATTTTGCGAAGATAATGTTTTCCATAACATTTTGTTATCACAATGATTGCAAGTCATTTTATTATTATTTATTTAGTTCTTTTGAGCAATTTTCTTACTAAATCTCTAAGTGACAAACTTTTAATTTCTCTCTCTTTAGATGAATTGAGCTTAAAAACTTATTATTTACAATATTTTATCACTTAATTTTTAATTTTAATAATTTTTTGCTTTCTGAATTTTAAATTTTAATACTAAATTTTATATCATAATCAACTAAATGAACTATGCCTGAGATCTTATTAAATATGATTTTTAAAATATATTTAATCAAATATTAATATTATAAAAATATAATATAACAAAACTAATGTATGATTGAATTAGTGATTAGATTTCATAAATCATGGATACAATATAACAAGTTCTTACATAGATACATAGTTATGCACAAATTTTAATAGTTAAATTATACATCTTAACTTGAGGTCATTATAATTCTTAAATGATGTGTTTTATGTTTTAATTTCACTATGATCAAGTTATTTACTTGTTATCATACAATATACACTATTTTACAAGTATTATTATAGAATTTTAAAAAAAATAAATATATAACATTTTAAAATATTTGAGTAAATAATCATAATAGGGATAATATGTTCAAATCATAAAAACTTTCCGTGTATACACTAATAATCTCTCAATTATAGTCGAGTCAATTAAACATATGTCAAATATTTCATGAGTTTACAATATTATCATTTATATGTAAAAAAAAATTATTCAAATAAATTTTACATTTTTTTAGATTTTTAGTTCTATACATATATATTATTAAATTGAGAATATAATTCTCATGAGAATAATGATTTCTATATCTTAAAATAATGAGTGCACTTATCAAACTTTATTTACTTTTACTTATACGAGTCCATCACCTATTACTTATCACATGATTCAAAAATTAAAGTAAAAATAAAAAACTAGAATGATATAAACAAATTTTCAAATATAAAAACAAGAATTAAAAGTAAATGTAATAAAAGATTGATAAAATTGAATTTAAAAGATCAAACACAAATGATTAAGATGAAAATTCAAAAAGAAATGATTATGTATCATACAAAATTTCACTTGATTAAGATAAGAAACTTTAACTCAATTTTAATAACATTGCATGGTCCAATTCTTTGTGTAATAATGTTTAATTTCTTGATACAAAACAATAATTCCTAATTAAAAATTCTTAACTTCTATGTCTAGGTAATAAAAAAATAAAGAAACTTACTTCAATTATCAAAAACTTAAATAAAGAACTTGTATGAAAGAAGTATTAAAAATTCTTGTGATAGTTAAGCATTGAAGTATGTCGAATGGAATAGATCTCCAAGACATCATTGATGATAAAATGGTGATAGTGGCATTGAGACGTCCCTATTATCAATAGTTTCATCTCTATTTTTTTATATATCTTAGGAAAATTCTTAAGTATAAAATTTCGTGATGTATATTAAAGTTAATTACATGTAAAGCTATAAATCTAATTCTAAATAGATAAAATTATTGATACCATAATAGTAGAGTACTTAATATGTGACTAAGCTTCCTAACTTCTCCTAATTATTCAAATTTAATACATCATAAGAGAAAATAAATAGGTTCAAGTAGTAAGCCCACATCCATACACACTTAAGGGTATAATAATTAAAATAAATAACATGAATCATAAGTTCCCTAGTTCATCATCTTCTTCTTTTGTCCACATAAAAGAAGGTCATTCTTTATCCTAAGGTATGCCATTGCACAGAGAATGATAAGTGAAATTTCACCCCTAACCATGTTAGTCACAATTACAAGAGCAAATAAAGGGTTGTTTATATAGTACTATGATATAAATCACATCCCTTGTAAGTATGATTGTCTGGTTGATGGTGTTAAAATTCCACTACCCAACTCCCACAGAGAAGACCAAACACTGCTGAGGCACATTCCCAAAGTTTATTCTGCATCCATAACATTATTAAAGGACACAAAATAAAAAAAAGGATGAGTATAATCATTCATAAACTATTTCACAAGGTAAATACTCAATTGCTGATAAATATAAAGAAATAATTAAACAATTAATAATTAAAAGTTTTCTTATCTTTTAATGATATATTTTTTGTGGAGTAATTAATTACCATCATTTAAGTTTTATGATTAAAAATTGAGAGTTATGTGTTCGCAGTCCAAATAGTGTCATAAGGTATATCATCCCTCATCGGAATTGTAATTATAGTGCACAATTATCATGGTCAATTCTAGCTGTTCATACCCCAATCATGGATGCTCGAGCATTAGTTAGGATAGTTTAGCATGTTACCTTACTTGCAACACAAGTTAGCTAAACCTGGTCTTTATTAGTACTTAGATATTTTACTATTTTCATTGGTAATAACTTAATCAATTACTTTTTACTTCATACTTGTACCTGGCGTTATTCCACTACTTTATTGTGCAATTAGTTTATAATCATATAATCAATCAATAGCAAATTATAGTCCATAATTTAGTTCACATGGTATAGATTTAACTTAAACACATTTCTCTTATAAAAGAGAAAGATTCATCATCACAAACTAAAAATCATGAAACTAATGGAGTTGTTTTCTGTAAGTGTCTATTTTCGTTCAAGAATACAAACATAGATTAAAACACTCACAGAATGTTGTACAAGTTATAGTTTCTCTCTACAGATCACAAAATGTAAGGCCTCAGGTTTTGTAATAATATTTTGATATATTAATATAATTGTATATGTGAATTACCATGAGTTTGTGTGTTTGATTTATATATATGAGGATGTAGATATATGTGTATACATGTGAGAAATGTGAATGTTGATTGTGCATTGAGATTGGATGTGCTGGACTGATTGAAAATAAGCTAAGTGTGTGTTGCAGAGGCATTCCCGCTGTAGCAGAGTGTCATGGGCAAAAAGGTGCAACTGTTGCGTTTTCTCTATGCAAGAGGCTCCTCTTCTGTAGCGAGAAGGCAACAGAGAGGGATGCATTCTGGGTTGCAATCTCACTGTAGCGAGATTTTGCAGAAACCAGAGTGCAAAATTGTTTAAGATTTTTGTTGTAGCAACAAAATGTGTGCTGCAAAGACATTCTCGCTATAGCAAGAATGTCCTAGGTGAAAGGAGTGCAACTGTTGCGTTCTCACTGTAGCGACAGGCTTCTCACTGTATCGAAAAGGCAACAAAGAGGCGTGCATTCTGGGTTGCAGTCTCCATGTAGTAAGAGTGTCTCACTATAGCGAGATTCTGTAGAAACCAGAGTGCAAAATTGTCTAATATTTTTGTTGTAGCGAGAAAGGGTCTCGTTACGGCGAGTAGCGAGAGCATTGCGACTAGAGGAGTATTTGAGGGGTTTAAGGTTTGGGAAATTGATTTCTCATTCCTCTCTTCAAACTCTCTTTGATTCTCTCGACCAAAAACCCTATTTCACTGTTTAAATTGCTTTAAAATCTGTTTGGGAGCTAAATTCAAGGTTGAAATCACGTTTGGAGCTTTTAGATGTGAGTTTTAATGGCTAGAGTTTCAATTTTCGTCCCTCTTCTTTGTTTTCTTAGTTCCCTTTGATTTCTCATGGAGTTTTCTATGTGTTTTAGGGATGAAATCTATGTGGGGAACATTTTCTACCATTAGATTATGTTGAGTCTTCGATTTGAGATAAGGAAAGACTCTACCCTATCTCATTGTGCTTGAAAATTGCTTATTTAGTTGTGTGTTGTAATGCGACTAGGATAAAATGTAGGAAGATATGTATTTTGATAAGAATGATTTGGTTAGAACTAAATCGTGATGGAAATGTGGTGTGCAATATGATGTGATTGATATTTGAGAAATGTGTACGATGGATAGTGGATGTTATGTGTTTGAATACAATGTAATTGATGCTGAATAAATTGAAATGGTTTAAAGTGTATGGAAATGGTATGTTGATGTTGAATATGATTGTGTTTGAATATGTATGAATGGTTCAGCGATACACTGAAGGTGTGGAAGATGGGGGCAGTAGAAATACCTTAGAGAAGAATATTGTTTTAAACCATTTTGGTTAGGGATCTATGGATCCAGATTTGATGTTGTGATGTAATTGTGGATTTGGATCTTGAGATTTTAATTGAATTGAATATATGATTCTATTCTTAATATAATTGTGAACTAATCATTCAATTGAATTTAGAGAAATCTTCATCAATAGAAATTGAGTTTATTTCTCAGATTAAATCATATGCTTAGGTTATTGAGATCTTAAGAATAAGTATCATGATCTAGTAATTCTATACTTTTCAGAACTTAATGTATTGTTTGACTAAATTTCACCTAAGGGATTATGGAAATTTAATTAGGTATTAGGATCAATCAATGAGGCAATGAATTGTTCTTTTATTAAAGAAGTGAAATTGATTATCAATCAATTAAAATTTTCAAGAGTTTAGAACATAATTATATTGCAATTGAAATTCTGGTGAAATGATTCCTAACTATTTTCTATAAAGCATTCTTAATACAAAATTCGTACTTTATTTTTATAGCAAGTTTCTTACCTTTTATTGTTCTTATTTATTACTTTTACATGTTACAAACCTTCCAAACGAATTGTATGACTCAACTAATTGTTAAATTGTGAAGTAGTAATTTAAAATAAGATATTTGTGGACGATACTTAGGGCTCATATTGATTTTCAAATTTTATTACTTGCTATAACTACCTAGTACACTTGCTAGTTAGTATCTCTTAATATATGTAACAAGTTTTTGGCGCTGTTATCGAGAATCTTTATTTTCAATATTATTAGTAACAAGAAGACAACTAAATTGAGTTGTTTGTTTCTGTTTTCTTTTTGAAAATTCTATTTTATCAATTGAATTTTGTATTACATTTTCTGCTAGTTTTCCTGTACACCTTTGCTGTCTAGTTTTGTATAAATTATGTACCACTGTATTTTGTGTAGTTACATGTTTAGATGTTATGTTTCTTTCTTAATTCTTCATAGGATATTTTGCTAGTAAATTTTCTATATTGTTCTGTATTTTCATCACTTTTTTTTAATGTTTATGTTGTGTTTAATTTTTCTTAGTGTTATATGCGTGGAAAAAATAAAAACAAGATCGCTCTTGTGTTTAATCTGGACATAGACAAAACATTGAGGAGCTGAGAAACAAATTAAGAGCAAGAAATTTAGCAAGCAAAAAGCAAGAATTAAAATCTACACCTTCTACTTCTAAATCGGAAGAACTTCAAATTCCTTATCCTACACTACCAACACCTCAAGAGAAGATAATGGCTGAAGAAAACATGATGAGAACTTTAGGGGATTATGCAGTGCTTAACATGTATGGATACAACTCCTCTATAGTTAGACCTACCATACAAGCCAACCATTTTGAAATAAAACCAACTTTATTTCATTCAGCCTTTCTGCGTGTTCACTTTGATAAGAGGGAGCTGAACATACTGGTAAGAAAAATATGGTGGCCAATGCATTGAGCAGGAAATCATTGCACATGACAACAATGATGGTGAAAGAGATGGAGCTGATTAAGGAATTTTGGGACATGAATTTGGCTATAGAGGTAAGGCTAGAGAGCTTGTATCTTGGAGCGATGATGATTCACAATGATTTCTTGGTATACGTTTGAGATGCATAGTAGGGGGATGTTTTCCTCCAAGACATGATGAGGCAGAAGAGTGAGGGAAAAGACTTAGAGTTTTACTGTGATGAGAACGAGGTGATTTAAGTTTTAAAACCGAGTGTGCATTCCTCAAGTGGATGAGTTGAAGCAAATGATACTTGAGGAAGCGCATAAAAGCAAAATGAGTTTTTACCACGATGCAACCAAGATGTATCAGAACCTTCAAAGAAACTTCTGGTGGAATAGAACGAAAAGGGATGTAGCTAAATGTGTCAAAATATTTGACTTGCTAGTAGGTGAAGGTGAAGCACCAACGTCCATCTGGGATGTTGCAACCTTTGGAGATTCCTGAGTAGAAGTGGGACAACATTTCCATGAACTTTGTTTCTGGATTACCGAGAACCAGGAACAACTATGATGCCATTTGGGTGACAGTGGATTGGTTGACCAAGGCTGCATACTTCCTCCCGATCAACATGAAGTACAAATTGAAATGATTAGCAGATTTGTATATGAGGGAGATAGTCAGGCTGTATGGATTACCGACTAATATAGTGTCTAACAGAAACCCGAGGTTTACCTCAAGGTTCTGGGAGAGCCTGCAGAGGGCATTGAGTATTAGATTAAAGCTTAGTTTGACTTATCACCCACAGACTGACAGTCAGACGGAGAGGATCATCCAGTCCCTGGAGGATTTGTTACGAGCTTGTATACTCGAGCAGCAGGGAACTTAGAAAGAATGTCTACCACTGGTGGAGTTCACATATAACAAAAGCTTTCACGCCAACATTGGAATGGCACCGTTCAAGACTTTGTATGGGCAGTGGAGGTGCAAAACCCCATTGTATTGGTATGAAACTAGAGAGGTGACCTTGTGTGCAACAAACATGATCCAGAAGCAGAATGAGTAGATCAAAATGATTAAAGAGAAGATGAAGGTTGCACAGGATCGACAGAAGAGCTATTATGCCATTCGTTTGATGAGAAATAAAAAGGAATATAAAAAATTCAAGTGACTTGTGATTGGAGTTGAGAGAGCTCTAAAGTTCTGAAAGTTGTCTCATAAGTTTATTGGACCGTTTGAAGTGTTGAGTAAAATCAGTCTTACAGCGTACCAGATAACGTTACCTCCAAATTTCTCGAAACTACATCCTGTGTTCCATGAGTTACAACTCAGGCAGTATGTGCCGAATCCTTCTCACTTGATTGACCTTGACCTGGTTCAAGTGAAGGAGGACTTGTCCTATGATGTGTACTCAATAAAGATTATAAACCACCGTGTTAAGCAATTGAGAGACAAGGAAATCTCATTAGTGAAAATAATTTGAAACTCGAGTGATGAGAGAGATGCCATGTAGGAAACAGAGAGTAAGATGAGAGAGCTGTATCCGAAGTTATTTGTTTAGTTAAGTTGAATTTCGAGGACAAAATTCTTTGAAGTAGGGGAGAGTTGTAACGCTCCAGATTGTGTAATAATAATTTGATATATTAATATAAGTGTATATGTGGATTATCATGAGTTTGTGTGTTTGATTTATACATACGAGAATGTAGATATATGTGTATATATGTGAGAAATATGAATGCTGATTGTGTATTGAGATTGAATGTGTTGGACTGATTGAAAATAGGCTAAGTGTGTGCTATAGAGGCATTCTCACTGTAGTGAGTTTCTTAGGCAAAGGAGGTGCAACTGTTGTGCTCTTACTATAGCGAGAGGCTCTTCACTGTAGCAAAAAGGCAATAGTTAAGGGTGCATTTTGGATTACAGTCTCACTGTAACGAGATTGTCTCGCGGTAGCAAGATTCTACAAAAATTAGAGTGCAGAATTGTCTGAGATTTTTGCTGCTGTAGCAAGAAGGGGTCTCGCTGCAGCAAATAACAAGAGCATCACGACCAGAGGAGAATTTGAAGGATTTAGGGTTTGAAAACTTCATTTCCCATTCTTCTTTTTAAACTCTCTTCGATTCTCTCAACCCAAAACCCTATTTCACTGTTTAAATTCCTTCCAAAACCTTTTGGGCGCTAGATTCAAGGTTGAAATCACTAGAGTTTTGAGTTTTGTCTCTCTTCTCTGTTTTCTTGGTTCCTTTTGATTTCTCATGAAGTTTTCCATGTGTTTTAGGAGCAAAATTCGTGTGAAAAATGTATTCTACGATTAGATTGTGTTGGGTCTTCAATTTGAGATAATCATGACTTTACCCTATCTCATTATACTTAGAAATTACTTATTTGATTGTGTGTTGTAAGGCAATTAGGATAAAATATAGGAAGATGTGTATTTTGATAAGAATGGTTTGGTTGGGACTGAATCTTGATGAAAATGTGGTGTGCAATATGATGTGATTGATATTTGAGAAATGTATATAATAGTTAGTGGATGATGTGTATTTGAATACAATGTAATTGATGCGGAATAAATTGAAATGGTCAAAAGTGTGTGAAAATGGTTTGTTGATGTTGAATGTGATTATGTTTAAATATGTGGAAAGACATGAAAGGTTTAACAATACACTCAAAGTGTGGAAGATGAGAGCGGTATAAATATCTTTGAGAAGAAAGGATGGTGGTGACATCAACAATGAGCGTGGGTGCACCACAGGCCACATGCTCTCCTCCTGACTCGACTTCTACCTAACACCTTTGTTAAAGAGCCCGTGAGGCGAGAGTTATCCGACAACCATCCATGGTATGAAACTGAGTAAGTTCCTGAGGTTGAGAGCATTAGAAAACTGTGATTACATAGCCACAGCGAGCGTGAATACGTATAGTGAGCGCACGTGTGTGATTTGTTTGATGGTGCAATGAATGCACCTATGTATAAATGAGAATGGAATATTGAATTTGTTATTTTATGTTTGCCAATGAATGATTTGACTTATGTCGAGAATGTATGGAAGCATACACAGTGAGTCTTTATGTTTGTGTATGTTTGATAGTATAAAGTACTCACTCTTACATTTATTTTTCAGGTGACCAAGACAATCAACACCGAACTTAGTGAAGAGATAGATGAGATTGCTATAGGACCTAAAAATTTATTTAAAAATTTTAATGTATTTAAATTAGTCTTGTAGCATTGATTTGATATAAATTGTAATTCATCCTTATTTTAAAAGACTTTACTAAACTTATGCACTGAAAATCTATTTGAATGATTTTTTTTTATTATTCCCATTTTGTGAAATTTATTTATTTACTCCTAAAAAGTCTTCTATCTAAATAAAATGCCTATATTTTATTTTAAAATAATCTACAATTTACAAAATTTTTAGTCTAGTCCCTAAACTTTATTATTTTGCAAAAATGTTCTTTTTATAATAGTTGATTAATCTTAGCTGCGAGACATTTTTCTCAAGATTCCTAAACATTTTCTAACCTCAAAGAAATATTGTATTGTGGTCCTATCAAACATATAGTCAAAATTCATGTATTTTTTAAGTCAAATTAAAGTTAAAAAGTATACTTTCAAATTTACTTCATTCTTTCTTAAAATTTCATTTACCTGATTACCTTTAATTTAAATTTTATTTTCACTTAAAAGCTTATTTAGAAATTATCAAAAATTTACTTAAAATATTATTTAATATTAAAATAATTAAATTAAGCCCAAAATTATAAAATATATATTTTGGTCTAACAACATAATTTTTATAATTTTTGAAAAATATTAAGAACAAAAATGACATCAAAATAGTTCTATGTGCCCAAAACTGCAAACTTTCATGAAAATCTTCTTATGCACAATGAAAGGCATATGGGTGTTAAATAACAAAATTAACATTAGTACTACTATATTTACACCACACATATAGCAAACAAAGATTTTGAACTCATACCACACACTTATTAAAAACATTTATATAGTAAACAAGATTAATTATGATATAGAAAACACTAATGTTTGCAAAAATATCCTAAGTTATTGTCCAAGGCATTCTAAAGCATAGGTTAGTATGTAAACTCAATATAACATAAATATATCATATATCAAAACAAGTCCATAAAAAAAAATTCTCTCAAATTACATACCCATTTATAGTTTTAATGAAATTTCATTATAGAAATTCTTGTTTGCTTTATTTTAAATGATTTTTTTAGTTTTTTCTAACAATTTATTTTTTAAATAAAAAGATTTAAGGATTCCCCTTGACATAAAAATTCATTTAGCAAAGTATTTCTTAAGGTTATGAATCAATACTCCCCCCTTGTTTTTGTGGTGATTTTTGTGAGTTGTGTAGCTCTTCTCCCTCATCCCACATGCCTAATATCTTTCTTTTAGAATGTCCTCCACTCTCTCTTTGAGTCTCCAACTCCACGTGCTCTAAAGCTTCTTGCAAGAAGGTTGATTGTTGATTGATTCTTTGTGAGGTAGGCTTGCATAGTAATGATTTGTTGTCTTAAATGGGGTCTTTATGGTTAGTTGGTGCAAAGGTCCATATTGTGAAGTATTTGAAGAAAGTACCAGGAAAAGGAATTGTGTACAAATATCATGATCATGCACAGATGAGACATTTTCTGATGCTGATTGGGCAAGATCTATGGACAAAAAATCAGCTACCAAATACTATGTGTTTTTGAGAGGTAATTTAATTTTATAAAAAAGTAAGAATCAAAACGTTGTATCGAGATCAAGTGCGAAATAAGAATACAAGGCGATAACTCAAACTACCTGTGAGTTGATGTGGTTGAAACATATATTGAAAGAGATAGAATTTGGCAGTACTAAGCCTATGCAACTTTAGTGTGATAACTAAACAACGATATACATTGACTCAAATTCAATTTTTCATGAACAGACGAAACATATTAAGATAGATTGTCATTTAATTCAAAAAAAAGTTCAACACAAGCTTATATCCATCTCTTATATTAGGACAGACAACCAACTAGCAAATGTGTTAACAAAGGCTTTAAATGAGACACTTAGCAATTATATTTGTAACAAGCTAAACATGATTTATATCTATGCTCAAGCTTGAGGAGGAGTGTTATGAGTAGAAATAATTGACTTATTAGAATTAGGGTTTATGTTAGTATTATAATAACGGACTTGATCTATTAGGTTTGCATATATATCCTTATAAAATATAAGAATCTTTACACATTGTAGAGTATTTATCTAATTCCAGTAGATTAATCTGTCTCTCTTTTCTATAATCTCTCTCTTAATTCTACAATCTAGATCTTTGCCCCAGGAATCAAGCATCCTCATTTTATGCTTCAGTCACTGCTCTACTTTGCTTTTTCTTCCAAGATCCTTTGCAAATTGTCACAAGCTCTTCGCTGCATATTCCTTGATTCTGACAAAGAAACTAGGTAATTTTGTAGTTTACTCTAAGGATTTGTATATAGTCAGGGTGGAATTCAAAAAAGACCTGATTATCTTTGGCAAATTTAGCAACACTAAGAAGATTTTTGGTGACTGAAGGAACATGCAATATATCATCGAGTTTAAAGGCAAGGTTAGATAAAGTGAAATGCAACAATGAACTGCCAATGTGAGTTATTTCCATACCTGAATCATTCCCAACGAAGACCTGATCTTCTCCTGCATATTTTGTTCCTGCAATCAAGTTGTTTGGGTCAAAGGTGAGGTGATGAGAGGTTCTAAAATCAGGGTGCCATGACTGATCTGTCATAGTGGAAGAGGTAGCCATGATAGCTTGTGGAGGGTTTGAGTTTGTTGCCATCGAGGAGTTGTGAAAAGAGGTGGAGGGAGGAGGGGGAGGATGTAGACCAGAATTGTTAGGAGTGGGGAAGTTTTGATCAAACCTGCAATAGCATTCCCATACAATGTGGCCTATCCTCCCACATAGTTGACACTGAGGATGATTTCCTCCATTCCAATGGGATCTACCACCGCAAAACCCTCTTCCACATCCCCTTCTTGCACTGTTTTGGCCTTTACCGCAGATTTGTCCACTTTGAGCTAAGTTGGCTTGAATCGACACAAGCTCAGTTTTTCTGAATTTTTCAATCAGATCTTCTTGCACAAGAAGCAGGGATTCAAGCTCAGTGACTGACATTGTTTCAGACTTTCCCATTGCCATGGTGATAAATGCATCTTAGTCTTCACTGAACCCTTCCAAGACTGCTTCAATGTAGTCCTCTCTTGCAATCGGTGCTCCCAGTGCTGAAAGTGAATCTGCAAATTTCTTGATCTTGCCCAGATATTCAGCAGCAGAAGAGCCAAGTTTCTTGATTGATTTCATCAAAGTACTCTTCTAGATGCTCCCAGATCTAGTGTGCAAACTCACAATCTATTAGGCGATTTGTGAAGCTCATATCCATAGAGGTCACTAACCAAGCTACAAGGTACTGCTCTTGTTGCTCCCAGTTTTGGAATTCTTCACTTACATTTTCTGCTTGTTCATCTACAGCGGTGACAAATCTTGATGGCATTTTTCTTTGAAGGAGATGATCCTTGAGCTTGTTGGCTTTGATACACGCCATGATTTGCTTCTTTCATGGAATGAAATTGTCATCGTCTAATTTGAGCGAAATTAGGTTCACGAATGTCTTTAGAGTAAAGCTCGTTTGAGCTGCAGAAGGTATTGAGGTCCCCATAGATCATTGCAGCTCTGATACCATGTAAGGTACCAGAGACTTATGCAAGACGCAAAGGAAAGTTTGAACAGAGAAGAGAGAGATGAATGTAATTGCTTTTTTTTTTTACCTGAACTAAGAGAGATACAAATGTAGCTATTTAGACTACATAACAATTGATAATAGAATTACAAGTGAAACTTCCCAATTTTGGGCTGGGCTTTATCTCCTACAGGGAGGAAGAGAGAGAGGTCAGCTTGTCAATTGTGAGAGGCAAAGAGGTGAAGTTCCTCGAAGAACTGTTAAGTGTGTGTTTTATTCTGCAATGCTGGAAGTTTCTTCTTGTATTTCTTCATAAAGATATCAGTTTCTATCAACTACAGTAGTAAAGATAAAATATCAATGTATCTTGTGGAACAGAAAGCATGAGCCATCTTGATGATATTACCAATAATCGCCGCAGGAACACGATCCATCTTTAAAATGGTGGAATCTATTAATATCTCTGACAATAATTTCCCTTGAAACAATTTTACATACAAATTTGAAAAAGGTGTGGCAGTCAATACAAATTCGTAGATTCTTCTTCACCCTTATTGGGACTCCAGGTGGTGTAGCAATTAATCCGAAGGCCACAGCAAGTTTCTCACTATGGTGATATAAGAGCTGCCCCTTTTCACTTTCATTCACATTATGTATATCAATCTCTAGGATGGGATTATATCCAGCTTTACTTAGAAGGTCACCCAAGTGATCCAATTTAAGATATATTTCATCACTTCTAGAATGACTTCTATCTCCAACAATGAAGGTGTATACCTTGTCTTTCACTTCAATCCAACTCATTGCAGGCTCCTTTTTCACCTTGCTATCTTTCATAAGCTTTCTAACGTTAGCAACATTATCCCACATCCCTGCTGAGGCATAGATGTTTGCAAGGAGAACATGGGTACCAGATTTCTCTGGCTCAAGAGCAAAAAGCATCTTTGCAGCTTTCTGACCAAGTTCTATATTTTTATGGATCCTTGCAGCTCCAAGAAGTGCCCCCCAAACTGAGCCATCAGCTTCAAATGGCATTGAATTTACAAGCTCCACTGCTTCATTTAATTTCCCAGATCGTCCCAGGAGATCAATCATGCAAGCATAATGCTCTTGTGTGGGTTTAATCCCAAACAATTCCTCCATTGTTTCAAAATATTGTCTTCCCTCATTTACCAAACCAGCATGATTACATGCACAAAGAACACTAACTAAGGTAATATGGTTGGGTTGCAAACCATCTCTAAGCATTTGATTGAACAATTGAAGAGCCTCTTTACCATGGCCATGCTGAGCATATCCTCCAATGATTGCAGACCATGAGACTAGTCCTCTATTAGGCATCTCAGAAAAGGCATGATCTGCATCCTCTATGCTTCCACACTTTGCATACATGTTCACCAGAGAACTGCTGGCAAAAATATCAGACATAAGTCCAAACTTGATGGCAAGGACGTGTAATTGTTTCCCTTGCTCATAAGCAGACAAATTTGCACAAGCATTTAAAAGAGAACTGCAGACAAATGGATCTGGTTTGATATCTGCATCTTGCATTTGTAAATATAGCTTTAAAGCCTCCTCCCCATCCCCATATTGGGAATATGCGGTTATCATGGATGTGTAA
This sequence comes from Abrus precatorius, assembly GCF_003935025.1. NCBI lineage: Eukaryota > Viridiplantae > Streptophyta > Magnoliopsida > Fabales > Fabaceae > Abrus > Abrus precatorius. The sequence goes on from NW_020874292.1 coordinate 17,980,334, forward strand.
GCCACCAAATCTTCCCAAGTGCGCTCTTCAAATATTTTTGAAGCTTCATCTATATGCTTACATTTTCCATATGTGTCAAGAAGACTGTTTATGACATAGAAATCCGAATAAATTCCAGATTTGATGGAAATTGTATGAATCTTCTTACAGACCTTAATTGCTTGCAAGCTGGCCACAGACTTGAGAACCATTGACAAAGTAGTTTGGTTGAAATCTACATCTTCATTGTACATTTTAGAAAAAAGTGAGACTGCTTCTGAATCATCACCAAACTGAGAATAACCAGAGATCAAAGCATTCCACACAATAATGTCCTTCTTTTGCATCAAATCAAAAGCTCTCCTTGCATCATCCATCATTTCACACTTGGAATACATATCTATTAGTCCAACAGCAGCAAACAAATCTAAATCAGTATCTATCTTTATCAAATTAGAATGTAACTGTCTACCCAAATCCTTGAATCCCATTGCAGAACAGGCCTTTAAAGCACTAGATAACGTAAACATATTGGGATGAGTTCCTGAGCTCTTCATCTCATCCAACAGCATCAAAGCCCAATCATTACACTCATGAAGAACACAACCAGCAATAATTGCATTCCAAGAAACAACATCAGGGTGCACAATTTCCTGAAAAACAGCCACTGCATCATCAATTTCCCCTGCTTTAGAATACATGTCAACCAACGCATTCGCAGAAAACTGATCCAAATCAAGCCCCAACTTTAGCAAAAGCCCATGAACCATCCTTCCAAGACCGCCATCCCTCAACCATGAGCAGGCACTCAATATGATAGAAATGCTGAACTCATTAGGCATAATTCCACTGATCACCATTTCCTTAAACAAATCCACAGCCTTGCGACACAACTCCCTTTGCACATAACAAGAGAATAAGGCATTCCACGAAACAACATTTCGCGCCGCAATGCCACCAAACAACCTCCTAGAATCGTCTAGCTGCCCACACTTGGCATACATAACAACCAAAGTGTTAGCGACAAAGCCATCAGATTCAAACCCTGTGACCACAGCCATCCCATGAACCTTCCTCCCCATGTTCAAATCCCTCTTCATTGAACATGCCTTCAGCACACTGGGAAAAGTAAACTCATTGCACTTAACACCCAACATGCACATCTCATTAAACGCCAAAAGTGACTCTTCCACAAACCCATTTTGCACATACCCAGATATCAAAGAAGACCATGAAACCAAATCTGGCTCAGAACTTTCATCAACCAATTTGCGAGCATACCCAAAACGACAACACTTGGAATACAGAGTTACCAAGTGGTTCCTGAGGCTTGGTTCGCGGGAAAATCCAAACTTGATCAAGTGGGCATGTAGTTCCATGCCTAAAGTTACGGACTTGGAAGCAACACATTGTGATAAGAGCTTGGTGTAGCATGTGGGGGGTTCTGTGAGGCTTTGTGAGCAAAGAACAACGTTGGTAATGGTTTTTGAATCTGATAAGGTGGCACGAGAAGTGGTTTGTGTAGTGGGGAGTTTGAATGGATGGTAGAGACGTTGAAGATTAGTGTGTCGGACGAAATTGATGTACCAAAACCTTGGCGACGTTTTGTTGATTGACATGCTACAAGCCTACAGCTGTTGTTAATGCACGCTGTTCCTCAAGTTAATATAAATAAGCAAGTGCTTTAGAAAAAATAAAATAAAAACAACAAAGTGTGTGTAAATTCCTAAACCTAAAAGGCCAAAAATCTAATTCGAATCACCTTAAACTAAGGGTGAGTTTTGTATAAAATTAAATTAAATTTATTTTAAATTTAATTATATAAATTAGATTTTAAATTAATTTAATTTAATTTGTTCTAAAATTAACTTTAAAATTTAAATTTAATTTAAAATCATATTTAAATCTAGTAAAATATACAATAAATATTTTTATACTATTGTTAAATTATTATATTAAAAAAATAAATTTCATAATAATTAATATAAAATTATATCTACATATATTTTAATAAATTAATTATATAATATTTTTATATTTATATTTTTTATTTTGTACTATCTATCTTCGATATAAAAATTAATTATATAGATTAGATTTTAAATTAATTTTTATTTAACTTTTATTGAAATCATTTTTAAATCTAATAGTTTATGTTAAGTTATTTTAAATCTAGTTTTACTTTAAGGTAATCTTAAATTTAGTTTTAAATTTAATTTTTAAGATAAAATTAATTTTTAATATATTTATAAATTTAATTTTTATTGTAAAACTACTTTGTTATACTGTATTTTTGTATTAAATTAGTATATTTAAAAAAAATAGTAATTTTATTAATTATATCATAAAATATATTATTTTTAAAATTTATTTTTATTAAATAGAGTTAATGATTAAAGTTTAAATTAAAATTATAAAAAATATTAATATTAAATAATGATAAAAAAATATTGTTATAATATTTTTTTAAAATTTAAAACATAAATTTAAATATAAAAATAATAGGCCAAATTACTCCTTTCATTTTGTAACTTTAAGATAAAATTTGCTTTCATCCTTTAACTTTGTTTTTATTCAATTTAGTCCTCCTAGCTTTTTTTTCTCACGTTAGTTCTTTTCGTGAGCTCCGTTAGAAAATGTAACAGAGTCATCCTATATGGCACTAATGATGTTTATTTAATCATACCTGAAAATTTGTATTTGAAAATCAATTAAAAAAATGTTATATTAGGTATCTTTTCCTTCCATACGAGTTAAGGCATATGAATTTGGGTTCTACGTCTATCAGAAATAGCAAAACAAAGACTGAAGCTTTCATAGACTCACAATCTTCGTCGACGACGTCTGCTCGCAGAAGGATTGAGTATCAATTTTGTTATTGTGGTGTGAAGAGTGTTTATTATATAACAACTACAACAACAAATATCGGAAGAGATTTTGGGGGATGTAGAAACTATGAGGTAATTTTGTAAAATTAAATAACTGAGTTTTATATTTGTGTATAAATAAGTTCAACCTATTTGTATTACTAATCTATTATATCATTTTTTTGTTTGATGAGAGTTGAAGATAATAAAATTGTTGTATTGAGGCAAAAGAGAAGAATTGTGCATCTTGTGAACTCACTCAAAATTAACAAGAAGAAGATTAAGATTTTAAGTTGTATTTTAAGTATTAGTGTGGTTATTAATGTATTAGTACTAATGTTGTTTTTCACGTTGTTTAACAGAAAACCAATATTTTTAGGGATGTAATTTTTGCAAATGCACTATGAAAGAGTACTTTGATTAAGTCATGATCTTGTTGTTGTGTTATTGCTTTTTTTTTTTTTTTATGGATTCTTTTATTTTTAATGAAATTATATTTTCAGTATCTGTATTATCTTAAAATATGAATATGAGAATAAGAAATCTTTGCCTGAGACTAAGAATAAAGATTGATTAACATATACTATTATGATATTAACAAAAGAACATGGATAAAAAGTAAAGCAAAAAGCAAAAGAACATATTGTCCCTACTCTACATTTGTTGCAAAGACTAATTAAGTATGTTGATATCATCGAGTACATATCTTCATTCTTGTTTAACCATCAATGGAAACTTGAAAAGTGCCTAAACTTTGAGTATAAGTTGTTGATGCCTCTGTTCCAGCAGGCTGTGTTGCTTTGCAAGTAGCTTTGTTATAGTCACTTATTCCATATTTGCTGCATTTAACAATCATTCCTTTCCTACTCAATTTGTTTCCCTCAACAACCTTCTCAAATTCATCTTTATTTTTTGACTTCTTTGGCCTTTCAAGTTGTTTCTTGAGTGGTAGGGGCAAAATGTCGGGGTAGTTAGTAGATTCCCACAAATTAAGTCCATTTGCTGGATATATGATAGACTTGTAAACTGCTGCATAATGTTATTTCCTATAATAAATAGGAATATAATCTAAAGGATTGATATTAACATGGTTCATAGCAGCAATTGAATGACACTAAGGTATTCCAATAAGCATCCATATTCTGCAAGAACATTCTTTTACTTTCAAGGTTCACCACAAACTTATCTCCCTTGAAATTAATATGTCAGACCTCAAGCATATGTTGTCCAAATCACCTTGCAAAAATGAAAGTAAGTGTAAGTTGTAATGCGAGATATAGTAAAAGACTAGTGCAATTGATTGTAAAATAGTTAAAGAACTAAAATGAATCAATTTGAAATAGTTAAAGGACTAAAATGATTCACTTCAAATAATTTGAGGACTGAAATAAATCTAATTTAAATCTTAGAGGACTAAAATAAACTATATTACCAAGTTAAAGTATCATAAAAGTTATACCTTGACAACCATTATCTTGATTCAGTTTGATGTTTTTGTAACCTTTTTTGTATACTTGGTAGTATGTCTAAAGTTACAATATTGGCTTTTTCCTATTAGTGATGTAAAATATTTTAGATTTACATTTATAGTTTTATTTTAATTTATAAACACTTTTAATATGCTTTTTTTCAAATTTTTTTTTTACCATTTTTTACTTATTTGAATAAATTAGGATTGTTACAAATAAATACTTTAATTTCGTATTTTTGATTATTCTGACCTCTGGCTACTTTTTCGGTCATAACTTTTTTTTATAGATATTGTTTTTGGCTTATTCTAGTTGCATTGGATTATACACATCTAGGGCTTCAAAATGCATATATGGATAAATGGATTTGGAGTTATTTTTGTTTTTTTATGATTTTTTGAAGTTCAGACAAATTTGCTAAATATTGTTGTGGGATTGTATTTGGGCCCTTTGTTATTAGATAATTGTAATTGAGCTTATAGTTATGATTAAGGCCCAAATTTTGGCCATTTAGTTTACCATAATCAAAACCTATAAATAAATTACTAAGGTTCTGAATTAGGGTGTGCGATTAGACACTTTGAGTTTTTGAGATTTGGCCGAAATTAGGGTGGGGGAGCTTGAGGTCCAATCCACACTTGCCTCGACAAACATCTTAGGCTCATGGTCATGGATGGAGCGACCCACCTAACGAGCTGCCAGACTTAACAACTCTAGATGACGCACCAGCTGGCGAGGAGGAGGAGATGATTTGCCAATTCTTGGACTTCCGTGCCATTAAGCCAAGTGATCCCTCATAGTCCAGAACCATCAAGTTTGACGGGGAGCTATTAGAGTACCCAATCCTCTTGCTTCTGGATAGTGGAGCGACTAACAACTTTGTCGTGCGCAAGCTAGTAACATCCTTGAACCTACCAGCCATAACTCTAATATTGCAATAAACTTAAATATACACATCAATCAATCATTCACACATATATAGATACATTTAGTTCATATAATTCAAACAACTCATACTTAATACACTATGAAAACAAATAATCACTTCATATTCTAGTAAAATAAGGATATACTAGCACACAACACAAATGTACTAATCCCATACCCCAGTCTGGTTTGGATGAACTACTCTGATACCAAAATTGTAACGCCTTATATTTCTCTTCCCAATATATGATAAATTTTCATAAAAATTTAAATGATAAAGTAAATTTCTTTCAAAAACTCTCTAATGAGAAAGAAATAATGAGATGATATAAGGTTCATAGAGTAAAGTTTCATTAATTTATAAGTACTTTAGAAAACAAAGATTCTAAACTTTCATCTGCAATAAAGAAAATAGTAGTTTTACAACTGTTTCAGAAGAATGCTATAGAACTGAAAATATCCATTACATAACTCAAAATAACTAAGTCTTATAGCAGTTCTCATCCATCCATGCACTGTGAGCTTGGTACTACTCGTCCTGGTTTCCTGAAAATATTGTGTAAGGGCGAGTCTTTACCCTACTACTCATATATAACACATATTTATTATAACATACATCTTATTACAATTAAAGAAAACATCATGGTATTGTATATCACAGTGTCACATAAAGCAAGTTATCATCTCAGCACATAAACACATATTATATTTCATAGATTCACAATTTCTCTTTCTTTTATTTGCGCTCACCGCGCCCTATGACCATAGTTATCTGATGCCTCTATCCTGAGGTCTTACACTTTCATGTAAATAGTCGCCGGATGCCCAATGTAATACGGATACAACACATGCAATAGATAGCCCCTTAGCAAAGGTAATGCTTAGGAGTCAAGTCAGGAAATAAGTGTGCGGTTATGTATTGCATTCATACACAATATTCTGTGCACAACCCTGAATGTCACTTACCACCCTATATTTCCCCAAGATATCCCATATTGTCTGCATCTTCCACCCCTTAGTGTATCTCTGTAACTATTTACATCATATCCATTTTCATCTCATACTCTTTTTGAGTATATTCACATGTTTACATATGCCATTTTTCATGTTCACACATATTTTTCATTATATTTCCACATTACTTTCATCATATACATCAAACCATGGCATATTCACAACATACATCAATTTTTACATCAACTACGATATATTCAAACATGAAGCATCCACCTCTTTGAACATTTCATATTACAAATTCATAATTTCATATTACTATTCACATCGACTTACTGTTCACTTTTTTTTAAAAAATAATTTCAAACTTCATATAAATCTACTACAATCACACTTAATATCACATAATTTTTTAATTAATTAATACTTAAATACTGGGTGGTACAAGAGACAATCGACAGAACCACCATAGATTGGCGGCGAAAGACAATATGATTCGAGGATGGTAAGAAGCAGGTTCTCGTGCAAGGACACCATATGCTTATCACCATAAAGATGAGATTGAAAGGCAAGTTCAGGACCTTTTGGTTAGAGGAGTAATTCGCCACTCTAGTAGTCCCTTCTCTAGCCCAGTGATCTTAGTAAAAAATAAGGATGAGACCTAACTATGTGTGTTAACTTTAGAGCGTTAAATAAGGTCACTATTTTGGACAAATATCCTATCCCCACCATCAACGAACTTATCGATCAGCTCCATGGTTCACAGGTGTTTTCCAAAATTGACCTCGAATTGGGATTTCACTAGATCAGGATGAGAGACAAGGATGTCTTTAAGACTGCTTTTCGCACCCACAAAGGCCACTACAAGTATCTTGTAATGCCTTTCAGGTTGGTAAATGCTCCTACAACTTTCCAAGCTACAATGAATATGGTGTTTCGCTCTCGATTACGTTGTCATGTGCTAGTTTTCTTTGATGACATATTGATTTTTAGCCGAGATTGGTTTGCCCATCTCAAGCACTTGCATGAGGTGTTGAAGCTTCTATCAAAAAATTCATTTGTGGCTAACAAGAAGAAGTGTTCCTTTGGTCTCAGTGCTATTGATTACCTAGGACATGTGATTTTTGGATAGAGTGTGCAAATAGACCCTGAGAAAGTGTAGGCTGTTGTTGATTGGCCAACCCCTCAAACAGTGAAAGAAGTCCGCAAATTTATAGGCTTGGCAGGTTATTATAGGCAGTTTATTCAGCATTATAGATAGATAGCCCAACCACTTACTACTCTAACAAAAAAAGAGGGATTCTATTGGGGCCCAAAACAAGAGGACGCGTTTAGTCAATTAAAACAAAGCCTTGCTTCATACCCGGTGATGGCATTGCCAAATTTTACTGAGGAGTTTATAATTGAGTGTGATGCTTTTTAGAAAGGAATCATAGCTGTCCTTATGCAGAACAAGAGACCTATTGCTTTCTTCAGCAAGGCTCTTGCCCTAGCTACCCAAGCCAAATCTGTCTATGAGAAGGAGATTATGGCCTTAGCACTCGTGGTCCAACACTAGAGACACTATTTGCTTGGGAAAAATTTTAAAGTCTTTACTGATCATAGTAGTTTAAGACATTTACTCCAGCAGTGTTGGTTAGTAAAACTTATGGGCTTCCAATTTGAGGTAATCTATAAACCCAGACCAAAGAACAAAGTTGTTGATGCCCTATCCTGGCAAATGGAGGCCAACACCATTATTATGAGTCTGAGTTGGATCAACATTGAGCAGATACATGAGAAGACTCAAGCAGATCCCATATTGAGCAATTTGTGTGACCAGCTCAACAAAGACCCAACATCAGTTCTGCAGTATGTCTTTCGAGATGGCTTTTTAATCCATAAGGGGAGATTAGTGTTGCCTCAAACCTCTTCCCTCATTCTTACTCTTTTGCGGGAATTCCATGACACTGTCACAGGAGAACATTCCGTTTTCACCAAGACTTAATAAATGTCTATCAACAAATTTCTCTTGGCCCAGGATGAAAAAACCATCATGGAATATATTTGTGGTTGTGACACTTGCCAGTGTAATAAATACCAAACCATGACCCCTGCGAGATTGCTACAAGCTATTCCAATTCCTGAGGGAGTGTGGGAGGACATCTCCCTTGACTTCATTACTAGGCTGCCTTGTTCAAATTGGTTTGATGTCATTTTGGTAGTCGTAGACAAGTTATCAAAGTACACATATTTCTTACTGCTTAAGCATCTTTATATTGCATGAACAGTAGCAGAGGCGTTCATTTGAGATGTCGTAAAATTGCATGGGTTCCCAAAGTCTATAATTAGCGATTGTGATCCTTTATTTTTAGCAAGTTCTAGTCCGAGCTCTTCCGTTTTCAAGGGACGGTGTTAAGGATGAGTACCTTTTACCATCCTCAAACGGATGGACAGACTGAAGTGGTTAACTGCTGCCTTAAGACCTTCCTGAGGTGCTTTGCTTTAGAGCAACCTGCCAAGTGGCACATGTGGCTGTCCTGGACTGAGTTCTAGTATAATACTGTATACCATTCTGCAACAGGTACCACCCCATTTGAATTTATGTATGGTCGACTCCCTCCTTCTCTTGTGCTTTACTTTTAGGGAGAGACACAGGTTGATTCTGTAACTGCTCTCTTGGTGGACTGCGACAAGGCCTTGTGGCAATTGAAATTCCATCTCCATCGAGCCCAGCAAACTATGAAGAAGCAAGCTAATAAGCATCGTCGTCCCCTGTCATTCAACATTGGTGATTGGGTTTATGTTAAGCTTTGCTCTCATCGCCAAATAACGTGGCCCACCGAATTAATCCTAAGTTGTCTTCTCAATACTATAGGCCATTCTAAATCCTCTCCAAGGTGGGAGAGGTAGCCTATAAGCTGCAGCTCTTGGATTCCGCTTGCATTCACCCGATCTTTCACATTTCTCAACTTAAAAGCTCTATGAAAGCTGGCACCACAATGGCCTCTCTGCCACCCGGGCTTAATGTTAATGAATATGATTCCCCAACACCAGAGGCTATTTTAGCTACACATCCAAGTAAAACCAATGGTACAATAGAATGGTTAATCTTATGGAAGTCTCAGCCAATTGAAGAAGCCACATGGGAGTCTGCCGCATCCATTCAGTCTCGCTTTCCTGGCTCCAACCTTGAGGACAAGGCTGAACTAAATGGGGAAGGTATTGATAGGAATTGTACCCCGCCTTCTAGGTGGGGAAAGGTCTACCAGCTGAAATCAAAGACTATTCTGCCTTAATGTGTTAGGGGCAAAGGGGAAATTTGTAATAAGTTAGTTAGAGCTAACTCTGTTATATTGAAAGTTGTTGTATGGGGTGGGCATCAGTTGCTAGCTGTGAAAAAGCTCAAAAAGACCCAAAGTGGAAAAATGCAATGGAAGAAGTGAGGTTAATGATTCAAAAAAACAAAACATGGGAGAGCTGGTTGACAAGCCTAAAGATAGAAAAATCATTAGAGCTAAATGGGTTTTTAGAACTAAACTCAATGCAGATTGCTTAATCAATAAATACAAGGCCAGACTCATTGTTAAAGGGTATACACAAATTTTCAGTGTTGATTATTCTAACACTTTTACTCATGTGTTCAGATTAGATACAATTAGATTTGTGTTAAATATTGCTACTCAAAAGGGCTGGAAAATATTCTAGCTAGATGTTAAATCATCCTTTTTAAATAAAGTCTTATAAGAAGAAATATATGTGGAGCAGTCAGAGGGATTTGTAAAATAGGGTGAAGAAGATAAAGTGTATCAACTCAAAAAGGCCCTTTATGGCCTAAAACAAGCACCAAGGGCCTGGTACAACAAGATATATGATCATCTATTGAGCATTGGCTTTGTGAAAAGCTTATTTGAATCCACTCTTTATGTGAAACATAAAGGAAATAATCTTCTCACAGTTTCCCTCTGTGTTGATGATCTTTTGGTGACCGAAGATGATATAAGGATGATTGAAGAATTCAAACAAGAAATGATGCAGGCTTTTGAGATGACAGATCTTGACCATATGAGCTATTTTCTAGGACTCAAGATCAAACAAAGTAAAGATGATGTTTTTATTTGTCAAGAAAAATATGCAAAGAAAATATTAAAAAATTTCAAATGGAGGGATGCAAAGCAGTTAGCACACCAATGAATCAAAAGGAGAAGATGAGCAAGAAAGATGGTACCGATAAAGTTGATGAAGGATACTATAAGAGCTTAATTAGGTGTCGATGTATCTCATTGCAACAAGACCAGATATTTTGTTTGTTGTGAGTTTCTTATCACGATTTATGCATTGTGCTAGTGAAATGTATTTAAGAGCAGCAAAGAGGGTATTGAGGTTTATTAAAGGCAAATTGATTATGGAGTCAAGTTATAGAAGTGTCAATAATTCAAGTGATATGGACTTTTTGATAGTGACTAGGTTGGATTTGTTGATGATATGAAAAGTACCTCTGGATATTGTTTTTTCCTTGGGTCAGGAGTTTTCTCATGGTGCACAAAGAAGCAGGGGACTGTAGCACAATCCACTGTTGAAGCTGAGTTCATAGCAGCAATAACAGTAGTAAATCAAGTTTTATGGTGAAAAAATGTTTTATGTGATTTGGATATGCAGTAGAATCATAAAATTGAAATCTTCATTGACAATCATGAAACAATTGCAATTTCAAAGGATCCAATATGTCATGGGAAAACAAAACATTTTAACATCAAGCTCTATTTTTTAAGACAGATGCAGCGAACCGAAGAAGTGGCTTTATTTTTTGATTTTTTTCTTTTAATATTTCACTTTTTATTTTTGACTCAATCAATAAGTGGTTCCTACACTTAAGCAACCAGTAGTCGGTTATCCAAGATTGCTAAAATCTTGATAACGTTAATTTTTCCTGTTCTGATTGAATTGCGATAAATGTATTGTTGTTTCTGATGAATAAATACACTCTCGTCATTCAAATCTTTCTGAGAATTATAGCTTTTTTGTTTTTCTTTTTTCCTCATAAAACCAACACTAAGGATGTAGATCCTAAGACTCTAATTTTGGAGGAAGCATATAAGAGCAAGATGAGTATTCACCTAGGAATGACTAAAATGTTTTAGGATTTTAGAAGTCTATTTTTGTGGCCTAGAATGAAGAAGGATATTGTTAAGTATGTTGCTTCATACTTGAATTGTCAAAAGATTAAAGTAGAAAATCAAAGACCTTTTGGAGAATTGCAATATTTAAGTACTCTTGAGTGGAAATGGGATAACATTGCAATGGATTTTTTGACAAGATTACCAAAGACGCCTACTAGGCATGACGCTATTTGGCTAATAGTGGATAGATAGACAAAATTTGCTCACTTTTTGCTGATCAAAAGACTGTCGCTATATTTCTTAAAGTATAATTATATTAAATGTAGTACTAGGCTAAACTAACACAGGTCATCTCCTATGAATCATTGGATAAGTGATTAAATATCAAACATATAGTGTTCATGAGCAAAATTACCTAACCTATGACCTCGAGTTAGCTGCTGTAGTCTTTACTCTAAAGGTATGGCGACACTATCTTTATGGAGCTCAGTTTGATGTGTATAGTGACCACAAGAGTTTGAAGTATTTGTTTGACCAGTGAGAGTTAAATATGAGGCAGAGACGTTGGATGGAATTCCTTAAGGATTATGATTTTAAGCTCTAATACCATCCAGGAAAAGCTAATATGGTGGCTGATGCATTAAACAGGAATGTGGTTCAGGCATTCTTCTTAAGAGTTAGTGAAACTCTTTTGATAAAGCAATTCTGAGACCTAAACTTACATGTTGACTTATCACCTGGAAAGATTAGTTATGGCAGAATTGTGGTAACTAACAATTTCTTGCAGGAAATTAAAAACAAACAGCTGATGGATCCTATGTTATGTCAGATTTATTTCTCTTGGGGACAGATAAGACAAAGGGTTTTACTAGAGATACTAATGGTATTCTCAGATGCCAAGGTTGAGTTTTTGTCCCTAGAAATGCTAAATTAAAGAGAGCAATTTTTGAAGGACATAAGGGTAGTCTTAACATTCATCCTAGTGTTACGAAGATGCATCAAGATTTGAAGCAGAAGTTTTGGTGGTTAGGCATGAAGTGAGAGAGAGCTGACTTTGTTAAAGCTTGTTTGACTTGCCAGAAGGCAAAGGCGGAACACCAGAGTCCTCTAGGAGAGTTGCAGATGATGGAAATTCTGGAATGAAAATGGGACCAGTGACTATAAATTTTGTGTCTCGTCTACCTAGAACAGTTAAGAATCATGATGCTGTATGAGTCATAGTTGATAGGCTGACCAAGAGTGTTCTTGCCAATCAACATGACCTATAGCTTGGAGAAATTAACAGAAATATACAATAGAGAGATTGTCAGGTTGCATGGAGTACCTTTTAGTATTATCTCTGATAGAGATCCTCGATTTACTTCTCAGTTTTGGCAAAGTTTCCAGAAAGCTATGAGCATGTAGTTGAGATTGAGTTCTACATATCATTTGCAGACAGTTGGTCAATCTGAGCGTACTATTAAGACCTTAGAAGACTTGTTGCGGACTTGTAATGTGGAGTAGAGGGGTAATTGGGAAGATATGCTTCCTTTGGTAAAATTTACTTATAATAATAGTTATCATTCGAGTATAAACATAGCACCATTTGAGACTCTATATGGCAGGAGGTGTAGATCTCTTATCTGCTGGTTCCAAGATGGAGTACATTTGATGGTTGACCTTGAAATGCTGCATGAAACTAAAGAGAAAGTTGAAATTATCAGAGAAAAGTTGAGAGCTACTCAGAGTCAACAGAAGTCTTATGCTAACTGACGTAGAAGATCCTTAGAATTTGAGGTTGGTGATCATGTATTCCTGAGAGTGTCACACACTACAGGTGTGGGGTGAGCCTTAAGGGCCAAGAAGTTAACGCAAGTTCATAGGACCATATCAGATATTACATCATAGAGGACCAGTAGGTTATCAATTAGCGCTACTACCTCAGTTGTCAGGACTTCATAATATTTTTCATGTGTCACAGTTGAGAAAGTATGTTCCTGATCTGTCTCATGTAATTGAGCCAGATATTGTAGAGATATGAGATGATTCGTCTGTGAAGGTCTCAGTTACTTGTATCGAGGACACTAGAGTTAAAGAGTTTAGAGGCAAGTCTATTTGATTAGTAAAGGTTGTTTGGGACCTACTCACTGGTAATGCCACATAGGAGTTAGAGGAAAGAATGACAGAGTTATAACCTTATCTTTTCTTTGAGGGATGAAATTTTCAAGGACAAAAATTTATTTTTAGGGGGAGAATTATTAGGCCTGTAATTTATTATTGAGTAATGTATAGTATTTTGTACTTGTTAAACGTTAATTGAAGGATTATTTGGTATTGAAATAGATTTAGATGGAGATTGAAATTAAAAAAAAAAGAGTGAACAATGTCGGTGAATAGTACAAGTGAATAGTGCCAACGCGTGGACAATTTCCGTATGAACAGTAGGGCGGTGTGAACAGTAATTCTGGCGTGAACATTACCAAATTTTTTTTATATAAATAGGGGTCCTTGCACGAAATTCTCACTTATTCACACTTCTCAAAGGTTCCAAGGTCATATATCACTATTTTAGTCGCACCTGGGTGGAAACTCATCCTGCTCTTATGCGCTTCCTCTAGTATCATTTGCTTTAACTCATCCACTTGGGGAATGCATACTCAGTTCTGAACCTTAATCACCTCATTCTTATCACAATCGAACTCCAAGCCTTTCCTTCACCCTTCTGTCTCATCATGTCTTATAGGAAGACATCTCTCTGTTGAGCATCTCAGACATACACAAAAAAGTCATTGTGAATTGTCATTGCTCCAAGATACAAACTCCCTGGCCTCACCTCTATCGCCAAGTTCATGTCTCTAAATTTCTCAATCAGTTCCATCTCTTTCACCATCATTGCTGCCATGTGCAATGACTTCCTGCTCAATCCATCGGCCACCACGTTTGCCTTGCTAGAGTGGTAAGACAACGTGAAGTCGTAGTCCTTAAGGAATTCCATCCACCTCCTCTGCCGCATGTTCAGCTCCCTCTGATCAAATAAGTACTTCAAACTCTTGTGGTCGTTGAACACCTCAAACCTCGCTCCATATAAGTAGTGTCCCCACACCTTAAAAGCAAAAACTATCACGGCTAACTCCAAATCATGCGTCGGATAGTTGACTTCATGTGGGCGTAACTGTCTTAAGACATAAGCAACCGCTCGCCCATCTTGTATTAGAACACACCCAAGTCCATGCCTGGACGCATCATAGTACACATCAAACTTCTGCTTTGGGTCAGGCAAAACCAACATAGGTGCTGAAGTCAACTTTATTTTTTGCTCTAGGAAACTAGCTTCGCACCCCTTTGTCCATTTAAACTTCTTCCCTTTACGAGTCAACTTCGTCAAGGGTAAAGCTACCTTAGAAAATCCTTCACTGAACTTTTTGTAGTAGCCTGCTAGTCCCAGAAAACTGCGCACTTCACTCACATTCATTGGTCTCGGCCATCCAGCCACTGTATACTTAAGTATCATATGATCAATACAAAAACAATAGATTTAGCTAACTCTCTCTCACTCTGATGAATCCATGTTTTTACTGATATTTTAGCATAATTCTAACTAAATTGATAATAAAAAACACATGAGAAAAGTAGAAAAACTCAGAAAAATATAATGAATTTGAGTTTTATTTCAATTTGTAGTTATCTTAGCAAATTGTGTAATTCTGCTTAGAAATTAAGTTTTAATCTCGTTTTTGTAGGAATAATCTGAGCAAGGTTTATGGAATTAGAAACACAATGGAAAGGAAAAGCTAAAGTAGCAAGTCTGGACTCCAAAACATTAGAATAAGGAAATGTAGGCTGGGAGTGATCACTATTGTCAGTGAAAGTGATCACTCTAGAGCTCAAAGAAGAAGTGAAGCCTGGGCGTTACCACTTTTATCAGTAAAAGTGAGCGTTCCAGAGAGGCAAAATATCAGGAAAGCTCCGCGTAACCACTATTGTCATCGAAAGTGATCATTCCAGAGAGCCTTCAACTTGGCAAGTTGCGCGTAGTCACTTTTATTCATAAGAGTGATCACGCGCAACCACTTGGGCTCTGCGGTGACACTTTTATCAGTAAGAGTGATAGTTCTAGAGAGCTCTCAATTCAGCAAAGTTGCGCGTGGCCACTTTTTCTCCTAAAAGTGTTAACGCGCAACCAATCAACCTTCTGCGTAGCTACTATTTTTGAGGAAAGTGATAATGCTCAAATTTGGGAATTTCTATAAATATCAGAAACGCTCAGATTTTTGGGGATTCGGTTCATTTTCAGTTTTGTTAGTTAGATTGTCGTTGAGAGAGAGTGAAAGAGAAGATTAGGGTTAAGTCTCAAAGCTGCCAAAAAGAGGAATCGGATTGGAGCTTGCGGCCATGGCTTCTTGGAGTTTTCTTCTTCTTCTTCTTTCTCTTTCTCTTTCTCTTCATCTATGTCTGAGTAGTTTCTTTGTAGTTAGGAGTTTATGGAACTCGAATTGATGTATTGATTTGATTCTTGCTTCTGAAATTTGAGTATTTGGATTAATTGAGTTGTTAATTCTGTACTTTACCTAATCTTTGAATGAGAATTCATATGATTAACCTTAGAGGAACATTTGCCAATGGGAATTGGATTTGATTCTCTGATCTAAATTAACAACCAAAATTAGGGGTTTCTTAGGGATAAGTACACTTAATTCTGCAATTCTAATTTTGTAAGTCTTAATGCAACATGAAATTGAGCTTCACCTAAGGGATTAGGGTGGTTTAGTTGCTTGTTAGGGTCAATGAGTTAAGGGATTAACCTTTGGCCATTAATATGCGAAACTGATTGTCAATTAACGAAGTTCTTGAATGTTCAGAGGCATAATTGAATTAATATTGACATTCTTGTGAAGTAAATTCCTAACTATTCTTCATTCCTATCTCAATCCATCACAACTTTATTACTCTATTTTTACTGCAAGTTAATTCTTTGTATTGTTCTGGTTTATTGCTATTATATGTTACAAATCTCACTCAAAATTCGTATGGCTCAAATGGTTGTAATTTTGTGAATTGATACTTGAAATCTAAATTTCCTGTGGAGACGATATCCTGTTCTTAAAAATCACTTATTACTTGCTGCAATCCTAGTGCATTTGCTAGTGTTAGATTGTAAACAACACACTCTATTTCTAATTTTTCTAACTTGGTGTCAGAGCTTTGAGCTTTGAAAGCAATTCGATCAATTCTACAAGCCATATAATCCACTGCCAAAAATACTCTCACCTCCTTATGTTCTGTTAAGTTGAACAAAAACAACTAGTAGAAATATGATCTTCAATGAGCAAAACTTCCTCTTCCATGATGGTTTCCTTAATACAAGAAAATTAGTAGAAATATCTACTAAACCTATCCTTTTTTTTCTATCCTTTTGTCTCTATAGGAAACATTAATCAGGAACTTAAACCAGATAACTATGGAACTATCATTCCGGACAACTCAGACTACAACTCACAACATAATGAAAACCAGTCTTAACCAAGCAGCAATTCACTAGGCACTATTGAGAGCTTAAACTCAATCCATGATCAACAGACTGAAGCAGAGTCAACAGATACATCAAGAAGGATAGAAGCCGAAAGAACCATACAGGGAACAAGCACTGTAAGAGCCAACTCACAACATACCACAACAGATGTCAATCCAACTGTGGCTCCAAACCTTCACAGAATGTGCACTAGAAGCAAGGCAGGAATCCATAAGCCTAAACTTCCTTACATTGGAATATTTGAGAAGTAAGAAGATGAGAAAGAACTAGAAATAGCAAAGTAAGCTCTTGATAGACCCAAGTGGAAAGAAGCAATGAATCCAAAGTTTAAGGCACTAATTTCCAATGACACTTGGACCTTGGTGCCTCATGAAAGATAAGAAAATGTCATTAACTCAAAGTAGGCATTTAAAACCAAATATACAGCAAATGGAGTTGTCGAAAGAAGGAAGGAAAGATTGGTTGCTAAAGGGTACCAACAAACTGCAGGTTTAAATTTTGAAGAAACCTTTAGTCCTGCGGTCAAGTCCAGCACAGTGAGGATTATTTTAATTATTGTTGTCCATTTTAAGTGAGATTTGCGACAACTAGACATTAATAACTCATTTCTTAATGGATACTTGAATGAAACAGTGTTTATGCACCAACTAGAGGGATTTGTTAACCCCAACAAGCCTAATCATATCTATAAGCTTACAAAGGCAATATATGGGCTCAAACAGGCACTGAGAGCATGGTATAATAGACTTAAGAGAGCTCTCCTAGATTAGGGATTTCAAAACACAAAGAGTGACTCATCTATCTTTTTCCTTAAAAGCTTAAATTATATATTACCTTCCTATTAATTTATGTAGATGACATAATTGTGACAAGGATTAATCCAGATTTCTTATAGGTATTTATTTAGCAGCTTAGTGTAGGCTTTACACTAAAAGACCTTGGAAGGCTACACTAGTTCCTTGGAATTAAAGTTCATAGGGATTTAAGTGAAATGTATCTTAAACAAGGTAAATACATCAAGGATATTTTGAAGAAGTTTAAGATAGATCAAGCTTCTCCATGTCCAACACCAATGGTTATAGCAAAATCTTTCACTGATCAAGGAGAGCCAATGATGAATCCCATTATTTTTAGGCAAGCAATTGGTGCACTTCAATATCTCACTAATACAAGACTGGATATCACATACTCGGTGAATAAATTGAGTCAGTTTATGAGTGTTCCTGATAAGTCTATAATTAGACCCTCTTTTACAGCCCATATATTCATGTTTAGCCTTTATTTTATTTGAATTTTACACTGATTTATATGTTAATTGTGTAGTTTAGTATATGTTTTGAAGTGTGTTTCAAGCCCAAATTGATGGAAGATCAGAACTTCATAACAACTCCTCTGATTGCAAAGCCTTTGCTCCACTTATGGCAAAAACTCTACTAGGAATGCTTGGCTTTGGCCCTGTACTCGGCCCTGTGCTTCCTCTTAATTCTAGTCTCTGAGCTGCACTAGCACTGCCACTCCTCTTCCTGATTCTGATCCGCTTCCACTGCTCTTCTCTTGTAATGAAGTCCCTCTGGACTGTGAATTACTTGAGCCCGAATATGGCACCTTGGAGAATCTAGAGGGTCTTCTATCTTGCTCCACTGGACCAGCTCCCCTAGTGTCCACTGTCTTCCCCTATGAATTGGCTTCAAATATCCTGCTCTTGCACACCAGAGTGGGCAAGTCCGTTAGTTAAAAGACACCGACTGCAACTTAGTTAAAACTTAGCATTCAGCTGGCTCTCCACCTTGGTTTTGTGCCAAGGTTTCCAGAATTTTGAGGAGGTCATTGGCTCTTCTAGCTCCTCTATGTCTACCAGCCATTCTAAGCTAGGCTAACCACAATGCAACAAACCGAGACTTTTCAACATGCTTTGTCCTCACTCACACACTTTCTGGGAACTTCCCAGAAGGTCACCCATCCCATAATTTTCCTAAGTTAAGCATGCTTAACTTTAGAATTCTTAAGTGATAGGCCACCGAAAAGTAAATGCATTTTGTTGGTATAGGTAGTCTTAATCAATTCATTTAAGTTATCCTCAATTGTATACACACTCTCTGAATCCCTTTCATTCTAGTGTAAGTTTGATTCATTCATTTTTCCCATACCGTTGGAAGCCTGCAGGAGCCGCTCCTTGTTAGTGCCACACATTGCAACGACGATCACTCCTCGCCCTCGCCTAGAAGCCTGCCAGGAGTTGCTTATTGTCCGTACTACAATGCACCAGTGATCACTCTTTGCCCTCGCCTAA
This sequence comes from Abrus precatorius, assembly GCF_003935025.1. NCBI lineage: Eukaryota > Viridiplantae > Streptophyta > Magnoliopsida > Fabales > Fabaceae > Abrus > Abrus precatorius. The sequence goes on from NW_020874292.1 coordinate 17,999,428, forward strand.
TGCTTAGGTGTCACATGCCCACTAGCTTTCGCTTGATTCGTTCTCGAACCACACCGTACTGGGAGAAAGGCCTGCTCTGATACCAAAATTGTAACACCTTAAATTTCATTTCAATTAATGAATTTCACAAAATAGGAATAATAGATTTTTTCATTTAAATGCACTTTCCCAAAACAGTTTCATCAAAGTATTTCAAAATAAAGTGAATTACAATTTGAATCAATAATTGCTACAAGAATCAATTAATACATCAATTTTCAAAATAAATTCCTAAGTCCTATAGCAGTTTCATCCACCCTGATAAATCTATATTTTACCATAATTTTTAGTATGATTTTGTTAATAAATAAGTAGTAAAGTGCTAAGTAAACTTGAAAATATCATAAAATTTGCATTAATATTCATAATTGTATAAATAGTTTAGAATTTTAGATTTTAGTGCAATTCTGAACAATTTAACTCAAAAGTGACTTAATCCTTGTGTAGAAGCTTGAGCTGAGAATTTGAGTTGATGATTGAAGTGAAGAAAGTAGAGGAATTTAGGTGAATTTATATGAAGGGAGTAATCACTCTGAGTACATAGAGTAAACACTTTGAAGAAGAAAATTCATGAAGATCATCAGAGTAGCTACTTCAAGTGTTCAGAGTAGCTACGCAATTGAGCGCGTAGCCACTTCAAGTGTTAGAGTAGCTACACACAGCGCGTAGCCACTTCAAGCATTCAGAGTAGCTATGCCTAAGGCTAATTCAGAACTGTACAGTGCCTAGAGTAGCTACGCAAAAATAACAAAATTTTAAATATCATTTCTAAGTGTCAACTTTGGACGATTTGAGTTCATAAATCAGTTTTAGAAGCTTCTAGAAGACCTTTGATGCTAGAATTCTCAGAGATTAACATGTAGAAAAGTAAAAGGTGGGAAAAACCATATAAATAGAAGTTAGAGGTTCAAAAAAAGGACTTTTGGTTCATTTTTGTTATTTTTTACTTTGTAACTGTTTTAACTTCCAAGGGAAGTCAGAGAGAGAGATTGGGAGCGACTTTCAAGCTTCATTTCTAGAGGAATCAGGGTGAAGATTGGGTCTTGGAAGATGTTCTTCTGTTTGTTGTTTTCTTATTCTCTTACTTCTCCTTTCTCCATTGTAATGTTGTTCTAAACCTTTTTGGTTAGAGATCTATGGATCCAGATTTGATGTTGTGATGTAATTGTGGATTGAATTTTGAGATTTTAATTGAGTTCAGTATGTGATTCTGTTCTTAATGCGGTTGTGAACTAATCCTTCATTCAATTGAATTTAGAGGAATTTTCATTAATAGAAATTAAGTTTATTTCTCAAATCTGAATCATATACTTAGGTTATTGAGATCTTAGGAATAAGTATCATGATCTAGTAATCCTATAATTTTCAGAACTTAATGCAATATTTGATTGAATTTCACCTAAGGAATTAGGGAGGTTTAATTAGGTATTAAGATCAATGAGGCAAGGAATTGTCCTTTGGTTAAAGAAGTGAAATTGATTATCAATCAATTAAAATTCTCAAGAATTCAGAACATGATTATATTGCAATTGAAAATCTGGTGAAGTAATTCCTAACTATTTTCCACATAGTATTCTTAATACAAATTTCGTATTCTGTTTTTACAGCAATTCCATCACCTTTTATTGTCTTTATTTCTTACTCTCACATGTTACAAACCTCTCAATGAAATGTTTTGTTCAACTAATTGTTGAATTGTGAAGTGGTAATTGAAATAAGATACTTATGGACGATACTTGGGGCTCATATTGAATTCCAAATTTTATTACTTGCTACAACTACCTAGTACACTTGCTAGTTAGTTTCCAAATTTGTAACACACCCCTTCACTGAACCCGGTGCTGATCGTCATGGTCACCTAAAAAATAAATGTAAGGGTGAGTACTCTACACTATCCATCATACAAACAACATAGAGGCTCACCTTGCACACTCACATGTTTTCTAACACATTCTACTCAAGTATAGGTAATTACAGGTAACCCTTTCAAACATTTCATTTTAATTCACAACCGATGGACTCACGACACCAAAACATTTTAGACACACATGCACTCACTGCACGTAGACACGCTCACTGTGGCATTATGATCACAGATTCACATCATGGATGGTCGCCAGTTACCCCTGCATCACAGATACCACGTGTGCGGTTGTGAGTCATTTGGCAAAGGTGTTGGTAAGAAGTCTAGTCAGGAGGAAAGTGTGTGGCCTGTGGTGCATCCATGCTCATTGTTGATGTCACCACCACTCTCTCTTTCCCAAGGTATTTCTACTGTCTCCATCTTCCACACCTCAGTGTATCGCTGAATCATTCATAGCATATTTACAACCACATTTAACGTGCTTCATTCACACACGTTTCAATTGTATACGATATTCATATTTGCACACGGCCCACAGGCCCACATTCATTCATATTACACTTAAATGTTGAATCCCCATTAATCAATGGCATGTCATAATACACAATCACCCTCATAAGTTCAACCATCTCATCACACATCATATTGCATTCAAATACAATAATTTCCATCAACACACATTTCCTACCCTCTATCTCAGCCACATTGCAATATTTTAGCAAAATAAATAGAAATCAAAACACAATGAGATAGGGTAGAGTCCTCTTACCTCAAATGAAGACCCAACTCAATCTAACGTTAGAAAATTTTCTCCACACGAATTTTGTCCCTAAAACACATGGAGAACTCAATAAGAAATAAAAAAGAACCCAGAAAATAGAGAAGAGGGACAAAAACTGAAACCTTAACCATTAAAACTCACCTTCAAGCATTCCTAACACAAATTCAACCTTCAATCTAGCTCACGAAATGCTTTGGAGGCAATTTAATAAGTGAAATAGGGTTTTGGGTTGAGAGAATCGAAGTGATTTTGAAGAGGGGAATGAGAAATAAATTTCCCAAACGCTAACCCCTTCAAATACCCCTCTAGTTGTGACACTCTTACTGCAAGGATACTTGATGAAACGAATTTAGCTACTCGTCATGCAAAAGATTGTCGTTAATCCTCATCAAATATGCAAAGAAATAAATGCAGTACTAGGGTGTTGTCCTAGGTCGTCTCCAAGGAATTTTTGGTTGGGAACATACATCGAACAAGTGTGAACATATATTTTAAAGCAAGTAAATTGGGGAGAGGTTTGTCAATTTTCAGATTTTAATCAAGAGCAAAATGTAAACTAGTGAAATTTAATCAATTAAAATGAGTAATTCCTAGTCAATCAATGAGTTCCATCATTATTCTTTCAAATGATTCAATAATCCCCTTTCTTTCCCTTGAATTAAGTTAATCTAACAAGCGAAAATTAACTTTAACATCCCAATTAAAATTAAGCATCTTAATGGGCTCCAATCTCTATCCCTAAGATTAAGCAACCTCAAAGATTAATCAAAATTAAGCAGTTTTGAATTAGAACTTTGTTGGGTAATTTAGGGTTCATTAAGCAATGTTCCCTTCATGCAAATTCCATTTCATTCAAAGATTGGGGTCAATAAATTCAAAGAAAGAAAGAAAGATTTGTATTGCAATTAATCCCAAGAATTCAAGATTCATGTGCATTTACTAGGAATTACAAGGAAGTTTAGCCCTCCATGTGGATGGGCTTCACAAATGAAAGAAAGAAATGCAAGAACGTAAGCAACATTAATGTAAATTCAACAAAAATCAAAAGGGAAATTGGAAATTAAAACCTATAAAGGACCCTTGGCTGTCACCCAAGACTCCAATGTTATGGGAAAATGTCTTAATTTGGCAAAGGAAAAAAATGTGTAAAGTGTAAAAGTCTCGTACCCTAATTCCTAAAACCTATTTATATTGGATACCATGTCAGCAAAGTGTCCACTTTTTGCTTTGAAAGTGTCCACTTTGGGCCAAAAGGGTGTCCACGCGCAATTCACGTAAGTTTGTCAATTCTTTAGAGTTGCCACTTTTTGTGCTAAAAGTGGCTATTCTGGTGCGCGTGGCCACTATTTGAACCAATAGTGTCCACGCGCAGAAATGCTTCCAAAAGTGGCGTCCTGGAGCTTCTGGAGTTGTCACTATGAGAGGCAATAGTGGCTACTTTGGGTCCTTCAATTTCCAAACTTGCTATAGTTGCCACTTTTGCTCTTGAAAGTGGCTACTTTGAAGCCAACCTTCATCCAAGGGCCAAGATTTCTCAAAAATTAACTTGGGGACTCTGCAAAATTATTAATCTGCAAAATTATTAAGAAAATTAAAATTGCAGTCTATATCTATGTAATTAAATGCAAATTAACTAAAAATTAATAAACCTATGATTTTTACTCAAAATGTAATTTTTGTACTATTTACACTATATAAGTCTAATTTTTCTATTAAGGAAAACTAAAAAGACAAGTAAAAACATGATAAAATGTGGATTCATCAATGCCTCTTGTCACTACAATGAAAATATCAGAGAAAACTGCATGCTAGTTTTTGTAGAATCTTGCTACAGCGAGAAGGCAACAGTTTCATGCCTTCCTCCTAGGGTCTTCTCGCTACATCGAGACTCCTCTCCCTACAACGAGAATACCCTGCACCAGACACTTAGCCAAATTTTCATCAATCAAACCAGTCACAGTCCAACATTCTTAACACACACACACACACACATATACTCTTATAATCGCATATTTATCCATACACATTCATACACATCATCATTCAATATTCATCACGCACTCAAGTGCACATTCCAACATCCATTCATATTTACAAATAATAATAATAATAATAATAATCAGTATTACAAAAATTTGGGGCGTTACACTATCTATTGGGTGTAGTCCTTCGTAGAAATATTATATTAGAAGCTAGTCACTAATCTAGTGGTGAGGGTAGCTAGAACAAAGTTTTTTGAACTTTTCCCAATATAGAGGGTCTCCCATTCTAGTTGTTTTAAACCATATATTTCTTTCCTCATCGATGTAGCTTTGGATGCAGGGAAAATTTTCTCCAAAAAGGGTTTCTTGAGGTCGTCCCAACTTGTGATGAATACAGGTGGAAGGTAATAGAGTCAATCCTTCGCTGTAACCATCAAGGAAAAAGGAAAAGCCTTTAGTTTGACATGCTCTTTTGGGACTCCCTTGAGTCTCATGGTTGAGCACACTATGGAATTCCTTGAGATGTTTATGAGGATCTTCACCTGCAAGACCAAGAAATCTAGGTAACAAATGTATTCAATCAGTGTTTAACACAAATGGAACTTCTACATCTGGATACTAGATGCACAAAGTTTGGTAAGTGACATCCGGGGCAACAATTTCCTTAAGTGTTCTTTCATTATTAGTCATTTCTTCAAAATCAGAATCAAGAGAATGTGTAGAAGAATACATAGATGTGGGGGAAGTGGGACTATCTAAATGTTCAAAGTGAGTCCTATTTGCTCTAATGTTACTGTAAAAAGTCCTTTTTATCGCTAGATTAAGTGGATACAAGTCTCCAAATCTTGACCTGGTCATGCAATAAAGACTAACTATGAAAATTAAAAAGGATTCTAGAAAGTAAGATGATGCAGAATTCAAATTATGCATAATGGAAATTATACGAAAAAAATATATAGCAAAAATAGAATGCAGAATTTATGTAGAAAACAGAAAATTGTGTAGTAGAATGCAAAAAAATTTAATCAAACATGCAAAACAAGTCAAGGGTTGTACAAAGTATGTTACAAAATAAAATTCCACATACTTTTGCAGAATTACGTAGATTTTTGCAGTAGGAAACTAGAAACAAGGCAAAAATAGGAAAAAATGCAGAAAACAAGTGCAAAAGTACGCAAATTGTGACAATCAAAGTGCAGAAAATTAAAATCAGAAACGAAATGCAGAATTTAAATGGACAGTAAACATAATTAAGATGACACTAATCTATATACCATGCAAGAATTAAAACAAAACTAACATATTAAAATGCAGAAAATTAAGAACAAAACACAAAAATAGAGTACACAACATGTTTAACATGTAATCAAGCACCAATGTTCTCCAGCAACGACGCCAATTTGATGAAAGATTGTCGCCATCTTTATCAAAATATGAGTAAATTAAATGTAATACTAGGCTAAGTCAACCTAGGTCATCCTCCTATCTTCTAATTGAGAATCTATTTATAGTAAAATTAACGTTTTCTTGGCGTAATCACTTTGAATGGTGGAAGTGATTACGTGAAGGTCCCATTGTAGAATAAGCATGTGTGTAATCACTATGAATGTTAGGAATGATTACATGTAGCTTCGCTTCTTGGAAGTGGCTCTGGAGTGTTCACTTTGAATGCTGGAAATGTTCACTTTTAGTTGGCTTTTGGGGAATGCTTACTAAAACAATTACTTTGGGTGTTAGAAGTGATTACTTCCACCTAGTTTTCTCTTGAAGGCTTAAATTCCATGGATCATTGCCTAAAATTTTCTGCACATTTATTAGTATATTTACAAAAGATGATTATAAAACTATGTGAATTGAACTAAATTAGGGAAATTAAAATTAATAATAGAAATGACATTTTTATGGTAATTACTTTTTCTAACTTCATTTTACTATTGAAAATCTATTAATAAGATAAGTAAAATATTAACAAAATATGGATTGTATAGTTTGATGGAGTAAGTTGTGCAAACTTTTTTGATCAGTGTAGATATGAAACTTGCAGCCTAATAAGTATTGTCTACATTTCTTAACAGCTTCCGTGATGGCATACATCTTGCGCACATAGGTGGAGGAAAACTAAAGTTGAGGTGACATCTTTTTACTGAAGAATACGACAGGGTGTGAGTTTTGGGAGAGAACAACACCCACAGTGATGGCTAATGAGTCAGTATCAATCTGAAAAGGAAGACTAAAATCAAGCAACTGTAAAACTAGAAGGGTTGTCATGGCAATTTTTAATTGATGAAATGCTATTGTCACCGCTGAGTTCCATAAGTAAGGACTCTATTTGATTAAGTCAATAAGAGGGCTATTAATAGTGGCTCACAAATCGTAGGTAGGCGAGGCCTAAAAATCCTTGAAGTGTAGTGAGAATTTGAGTTGACGATTGAAGTGAATAAAGTAGAGGAATTAAGCTTTAAAGATGAAGAATCAAGTGTTATGTATAGGGCGTAACCACTCTGAGTACATAGAGTTAACACTTTGAAGAAGAAAATCCATGAAAACCAAGAGAGTAGCTACTTCAAGTGTTCAGAGTAGTTATGTAGTTAAGCGCGTAGCCACTTCAAGTGCTCAGAGTAGCTATGAAGTTAAGCGCATAGCCACTCCAGGTGCTGAGAGGAGCTACGCGTGAGGCTTTTCCCATAAAAGACACTTGCACGTAGACACTTCAACCACTTAAAGTGTCTGCGCAAAAGTAACAGAATTTTAAATATCACTTCTAGGTGTCAACTTTGAACGATTGAAGTTCCTAATTCAGTTATAGAAGTAGATGCAACACTTGCTACATCTGCTCACATATTACCGTACGATCATCGCAGTACACACGAACACAACAACATAGATAGAAATGCAAGGGTGAGCTTACAAAAATAAAATAAAATCATATATATATATATATATATATATATATATATATATAGAGAGAGAGAGAGAGAGAGAGAGAGAGAGAAATATTAATCACAGCAATAGCCCCATGCATTTTCAGGCCATCTAATGCACTGCATAAAAATGATTCCAACTAGTTTCACAACCTAAGTAATCTAGAAGGAACCGAGCCGGCCTAGGAGCGACCAATTTCGGTATCTGGATCCAGACAACACAGCATAGCACAATTCAACATGCTCTATCATTACACGTCTACCTATCTAAACGTGTAACTGAACTCTATAATGATGCAAGACATATATCTCAGCATGATGCAGCATAAACAAAATCATATCCTCAATAGCTCAGCTAAAACAATTCATAATATTTCAACCAAATCTCAGCTTTTAAATCAGTTAACAGCAGTTACAACTTAAAAAATATCTTTTATCTAAGAGATCTGACAAAATCATCTCAAAACATCTTGTAATAGCATATCAAATCGTTCCATAAATTGTTTAATAGATAAAGTAAACTCCTTTTATGTTAGAACAACAATTCACACCAGATCTACTGAATATTACTTGTTTTAAAGCAAGATCCACTGAAGATTTAGCTTTACAACGAAGTTTCTTCTAAGATATCATCAATTATCTATAAGAAAGAGAAGAAGAGAAATGAATGATAAATCTAACTTCAAACTTATAGAAACTTACTTCAAATCCTTCAAACTAGGCGTATAATCTCATATCTGGCAAGAAATCTATGTTTAGGAAGGTTTAGTATGAGAGAAAATGGTAATATATGGCATTAGGTCTCTCTAGAACCTTTGAAAAGTGTGAAGAAGTAAAAATTTCATGCAAGAACTTATATTTATAGGCAAATGTTTGAAAATTTTTTTTGCATTGTTCATACCGCCTTACTATGCATGCCAGAGTTACTGTTCACACTACCTTATTGTTCATGCTGGAATTACTGTTCATATTTTTTTTCAAACTCCATCTAAATCTATTCCAATACCAAATTATACTTCAATTGACATTTAACAAGTACAAAATATTATAGATTACTCAATAATAAATTTCAGGCTTAGATTATCAAAATATGAATAATTTAAGTGTAATACTAGGCCAAGTTGACCTAGGTCATCCTCCTAAAAATCATTGGGTAAGAAACTAAATATCAAACATATAGTGTGCATTAAGTTCAGAAAATAGGGGGTTTGGTTTTGGTTTAAAGGTCCTTAATCATTCAAGCAAAAAATTCAAAATTAAGATAATCAATCAACAAAATAGATTAATCCCTAGTTCATTTACAATTGGTTCAATCATTAGTCAATCAAGAATTAGTTACTAATTCCCTAACAAATTTGAATTAATTGGAACAAACGTCAATGAACTCTTTGTTCTTATGTAAAATTAAGCAAATTACATGAACTTTAATATTTGGTTCTTAGAATTGAGCAAACTTAGAACGTATTTCAGAATTAAGCAAACTGAACTATAAAATCCTTGTTGAGAAAGGAACTTGGATTGAATTAAGCAAATAATCTCTATTCAATTTCTAACCTAGTTTTCAAGAGATTAGGAAAAATAAAATCCATGCAAGAGAAATTTTGTATTAGTAATTAAACCCAAACTTCAAGATTCCATTGTGAACTACAACAAAGATTAACCCTGAAGACTTAACCTTCCATAAAGGTTGGATTCAATATTACAAACAATCAATGTTCAGAAAGAGAAAAATAGGGATAAAGAGGGAAAAGAAATAGGAACCCTAAAAAGTGAGCCCTTGGCAATAGCCCAAAACTCCTACCCTAATTCTCTAAGAGTGTAGAAAATGAAAAATTACAAGAAATGGCAAAAAGGTACCTCTATCCTAATTGGAGATCTATTTATACTAAAATTAATGCTTTCCTTACGTTATCACTATGAATGGTGGAAGTGTTTACACATAGCCGTCGTTCTGAAAGTGGTTGTGGAACACTCACTATGAACGTTGCAAGTGATTATGCGCAATTGGTCTTTGGCCCTCTGGAACACTTACTTTGGACATTGGAAGTGATCACTTTCACCCAGTTTTCTCTTTCAAAGCTCAATTCCCTTGGATCATTGCTCAAAATTTCTTGCACATTTATTCTAATAAGCATATTTACAAAAGATGATTATCAAACTATATATTTTAAATTAAATTAGAGAAATTGAAATTAATTACAGAAATGACATTTTTATGGTATTTACATTTTCTAACTTTATTTTTCTATTAAAAATCTACTGAAAAGATAACTAAAATATTAACAAAATATAGATTCATCAATTAACAACTATTTTATAGACTGATAAATTTAAGGTTTCTTATCTTAGAGTTCTCATTTTCTTTTCTTTTCTTTCTTTATTTTCTTTCATTCATCTTTTTTTATTAATTTTCATTTTAATGTATAGGGTTAATCCAATTTTAATGGCCACTAAACACATGTCATGTAACGACAGTCAGTTATTTTTTAAAGAATAGAATACTAATTTTTTTAAAGAAATTTAAGCTAAATGATTATATATGTTTACTGCACCATATTTTTAACACCATATTTTTAAGATAAGTGTATTATACTATATTTTAATTGTATTCTACTTAATCCTCAAACCTATAAAAAAGAGACAATTACTAGGTGCACTGCACAATTATCCTATGTAGAGCACTACCATACCACCAAAAAGTTATCATACATGAAAAAAAATATATAACTCAATTAAAAATACAAATAGAAAGACTTAAAAAAATAAGAAAGGTCAAGAAAAGTTATAAAAAGTTTAAAATAATCAGGCCTAAAAAAGTTTATGAGACCTTAGACTTCAACAATAGTTTCCTACAATCTTATATCATTGACGAGGGATTTCAATATTTTCTTATCATACCTTCCTGTTGCCAGCTATGGTACAAAGGTTATAAACCTAAAGTTTGTATCAGACAATAAATAATTTGTACCTACAAGTTAAAATTAACAAAGAAAGCAATAATGTTGAAATAGCTATCAACTTTCCCACCCTCACCAAGTAAGTGAAAATTGTTGCAAGAAAAATAACCGTTATGACAGAGTTAAACATGAAAAAGTAAAGAGTAAAATGAATGAATTGCTAATTGATAAATATATGGCAGGAGTATGAAGGTTTTTGTTACAAGTAGGAAGAAGTTGTTTCGGTGTAATATAGCATGGATGAAGAACCATGTTTGTAACATCTTCTTTTCATTTTTCAGTAAATATTGCTTTGACTAGTGTTAAGTAGTATTAGAATACATTAAGAATTTTAGGAGTTTTGGTGTAAGAGATCTCGCTCAGGTGAGGTAAATCTAGCCCAGGCGAGATTGAGCGTGCAGAAATACAAAGTTGCAGAGCTATCGCTCAAGCGAGATTATTCTATTTCAAACGAGATAAGTTAAATGTGGCCTAACTGTCACCTCACCCAGGCGAGTGTGATCTTACTCAGACGAGTTGGGATTTTCATCCAGGCGAGGTGGGTCGCTCAAGCGAGGATCCATAGGAGAAATATCATGCTCCCTGGACACCATCTTGCTAAAGCGAGATAGAGCTCCCTCAAGCAAGAATATCAGAAAAAAGGGTGCGAGACCACTGTCTGCATATCTCACTCAGGCGACACACCCGTCGCTCAAGCAAGATGTTCCTCGGTCAAGCGAGAATGCGCGAGGCTGAGGGGTATTTAAGAGATTTCCCACATGAGAAATTCATTCTATTTCAAACTCACGTCTTTCTCTCAAACTTTCTTTGAACTCTCTCTTTCTTTTACCTAGATAAAAGCCTTAGAAATTCTATTTTCTCTTCAAAGTCAAACTTGGACATTGAATCTAATTGACTCTAAGTAAGTTTCTTCAGATTAAACTTGAGTTTCTCTGATCGTTTTTCCTATTTTTGTTTCTTATGGATATCTCTTGGTATTATGGAGAACCTCTATAGTTGACTCTCAATCCTTTTCAATATTTCTTTGTGAGCTCATCTTCGAGGTAAGGAGAGCTTTATTTTATCGTTATATTACAATATTCATTTTATGCTCATGGAGCACTGTTATGTGAATACAGTATGAGAATAAATGGTTGAGATATCTTTTGTGTGAATAATGGATGAAAAGATATTTGTTTGATGAGTTGGACTATTTAGTTGTTTAGACTAAGTGGTTGGTACATGTTCATATGTATTATGTGATGATTATTCAATGTGAAATATTATGAAACTTGCTGAGTGATTTGTTTGATTTTATGAAATATGTCTGAGTAAAATGATATGAGGATATGATGTGGAAATGAAAGATTACAGTTGAAATTGTATCAATAAACATATGAGTAAAATGGAATTAGTCTGGAAATGTTTTACTAAGCACGATCTTATGAATGAGAAAAAGAATGACCTAAGAGTTGGATATGAATGGAATCTAGTGTGAATAGTTATAGAGATACATTGGGGTATAGAGTCCGGAGACGATGAAAATCTAGGAGAAACGTAAGGTGGTGAGCGACATTCATGTATGTGTACATACTCTTTATGAGAGCGAATGGATCACATGGCCTCACACTTATTTCCTGACTAGACTCCTGATTATGCCTTTGCTAAGGGGCTCGATTATTGTACGTGTTGTATCCGTGTGCATGGGCTAACCGGTGACTATTTACCTAGTTGAGTAAGACCTCAAGAAGTGTTAGAGGCATCGATATCTGTGATCACAGTGTACTGGGAGTGCGTGTTGGGATGAGAAAGCAAATAATAGATAGTGAATTATGAATGATGTATGTGTGAATATATTTGTAATGTGAATTTAGTGTGAAAATGAATTATGTTGCCTTTATACTATAACTTATGATTTCATGATATAATGTTTGAAAAAGGATAGAATAGATGCTCATCCTTACTAATAATTTCAGGAAATCAGGATGGCAAAACCTCAAGGAAGATTTAGACTAATAGATAGTTTTGTACATTTTAGATTAAATTATGTATTTAATGAATATCAGAGAGTAAATTATTTTAAATTTGTTGTACTTGTAGAAGATGAAAATAGGATTTTTGTTATGATAAAGATGAATTTCTCTTGTAGTATCCCTTTTGACTTTCTTAGAAATAGAATACACCAGACCTTGTGTGTATATATGTACAGAGGTACCGTTAGGACCCCAACAGCTTTCACGTATTTATTTACCTATCACGACCATGACTCTCTTGGAAGACTATTTAGATAGACCTTTGAGCACGTCACTGGCACATAGGTTAGAGCTAATTCAGGCAATCACTACCTACGATCAGACAAGGATCTGGATTTGGAAGACACAACTGAGATAGAAAGTAGGGGTGTTGGAGATGAGTAGGACTGGTCTTTAGTAGTTGGTTTTGGGAAAGACTACTCTGGGACTTATATTTGTGTATGTAATATAAATATTTGGTGATGTAATCATTATTTTGACAAATTGTTTGTAAATTATTATACTTGACATATGGAATGTATGGTTAATTACTTAACTAGAATTGTTTGGTTATGTTTTAAGTTCAGCCTTTTAAAATTACTCCCGTACCATTTATATTGATTTATATCGAACTATCTGTATATCTTATAGAAAATTTCATTAATTTGCTATAATTAATCCATTAAATTCTATAAATTGATGTTTATTTTTAACGATTAAGAATAATTTATACATTGTACGGATTTTGAAATAAGAATGTTATAATGTTTATCAAATATTTTTCATAAATGGATTGTTTCAATTCAAGAACAATGTTTAATTGGTGTAGGGAGCTTATTTTGCAATAGTGTGAATATAAAATTCAATGTGCTGATTATAGTTCTATTGACATGCCATGTACTATTTTCATTTCTCATCATTCTGTTTAAGATGCAAAGCAAATACTCAAAATTATTTGTTATTTTGAAATTTGTTTTGATTATTCTTTAACTTATATATGACATTTATGCTATTTTATGTAGAGATTTATGTCAAACAGAGATTTTAAGATTGAATATGGAATTAAACTATTAAAATTTGATATCCAAAGCATAGTAGAATATGTAACTTAGAGTTGTTGAAGATTATTTAGATACTTGATTAGTTCACTCTTTTTTTTAGTCTTTTTTCTTTTTGATCTTCTTTTTCTGTTCAGTAATTCTTTTTTCTTCTTGGTAAGTTTTCTTTTTTGTACTTTTGTATTAATTTTTTATTTTTCATGGTAATTTTATTTCTTTTTTTTAATAGTTATTGATTCCTTATAGTAATTTTATTTCTTTTTCTTTGTAATTCTTCTTTTTCTTCTTGATATTTATATATTAGCTTCTTTTAGGTAGTTATTGATAAATCTTCTTTTGTCATATTTTTTTTATTTCTTATTTCTTGTTCTTCTTCTTGCTATTTTTTCTTTTCTTTTTGATTCTTCAATTTCTTTTTTAGTAATTCTTTTTTTTTCTTGATATTTTTCTTTTTTCTTCTTTTTCTTGATAATTCTTTATTTTTTTTAAATTTTTTTTTCGATAATTCATAATATTTTTTCTATGATAATTACTTTTCTTTTTCTTGGTGGTAATTATGGTTCTTGGTAAGAATTTTTTTATTTTATATTTTTAAAAATATTTTTTCTTTTTAATAGTAAAAAAATTTATTTGTTAATATGTTTTATTTTATTTTCATTTACTAATTTTTAAAAAATTAAAATAGAAATAAACATCTTTTGTGATATTTTTTTTCTTGCTAATTCTTCTTCTTTCTCCTTTTAATCTTTCTTCTTATTTGTTAGTTTTCTTTTTAGTGATTCTTCTTAATAGTAATTTTTCTTTGTAGTAATTTTCTTTCTTTCTTTGGTAATTTTTCTTCTTTGAAACAATTCTTTTGCTTGTTACTTCTTTCTTCTTTGTATTATGTTGTTTGTTCATATTTTTTTTATTGGTAATTTTTTTCCTCCTTTTTTTTCTTCTCTTTAAGATAAATGTGTAGAACAACTCATCTTTGTCTTCTTGTATTTCTTGCCTATAAATATATGTTTGAATGATATTTAAGTATTGTGAAAATTGATGATGTATATTTGATTTGCTTTGGCCTTTGGGTGATTGTATTGTATTTTTGTCATATATGTGTACTATGGATTTAGTCTGAAAGTGCCATACTTAGACACAATTTTTTAGCTAAATAATGAGAATGAAATGAAAGAAAGTATATTATGAGTAAAAAGTGAGGAAGAAATTGGTGTGAATAGTTACAAAGATACACTGAGGGTATCTAGTTCAAAAATGATTTTAAAAATCTAAAACAAATATAGTGTAGTAAACGACATTCACATATGTGTATACAATTTATTTGATAGCGAATACGTTATATGGTCCGGATGCCAAACGTGGTAAATTATGTGTACACCTTCAATGATCAGGACCAGATAAGAAGGCCAAGTACTTTTACTTGAGAATTATGACAGGCACTAAAGTCGTTGCTCATACTGAAGACCTTGGTGATGACAAGAACTTGACATTGGAGGAGCTGCCAGAGATAGAGGGTTGGTTTGATGACGACAACTAGGATTATGACCTCAATGTTTTGGTGTGAATATTGATTACTCTTAAGATTTGGACTATTTTGATATTATAAATATGTAAACTAAATCTTAATATATTTTGATAATGTTCTATAATTATTAAACTTTTGCATATATATGACATACAGTTTATGTATATTTCTTTATTGTTCCATTGTAAATTTATTTATTTAGGTATAATTTACCAATAACTTTCTTTTGCATATAAAAGAAAGTTTTAATTTTATCACATTTTCATTACTATATATATATATATATATATATATAATGAATTCATTTATTTCTTTTATCTCATCATAAATTATTATATAAATTAAATAAGAAATTAAGAGTGTCACAGGTCTATTTTTTTTAATGATTCTTTTCTTCTTGATATTTTTATCTTTTCTTCTTTTTCTTGATAATTCTTAGTACTTTTTCTATGATAATTACTTTTCTTTTTCATAGTCATTCTTCTAAATGGTAATTATGCTTCTTGGTAAGAGTTTATTTATTTTCTATTTTTAAAAATATATTTTTCTTTTTAATAATAAAAATAATTATTTGTTAATATAAGTTTTATTTTCATTCTCTTTCTTAAATTTTTTTAAATTTTAAAAAAAATAAAAATAAAAATATACAATCTTTGTGGTATTTTTTTCTTGTTAATTCTTCTTCTTCCTTATTATCATTCTTCTTATTTGTTAGTTTTCTTCTCAGTGATTCTTCTTAATAGTAATTTTTCTTTTTAGTAATTTTCTATCTTTTTTTTTGGTAATTTTTCTTCTTGGAAATAATTCTTTTTTTTTTCACTTATTTTTTCTTTTTATACTATTTTTGTTCATATTTTTTTTATTAGTAATTTTTTTCTCCTTTTTAATAATTATTCTTCTTGTTCTTTTTTTTCTTTTAATAATTCTTTTTTCCTTTAACTGTTGATTTTTCTTTTTGTCTTATTAGTTCCTTATAGTAATTTTCTTTCTTTTACTTCGTATTTCTTCTTTGTTTTCTGTAACATCTTATGCTTTGTGTCATGCCTGTAGTATATTAATGAGAAAAATCTGTAGTACTTTGTGAGCAGAAAGAAATCGTGTATGTACAGTAACCCCTAATGTCAACAGTGACATAACGCTGATGTCATCGGTGACATAATCGCTTACATCATTGCTAACCTCATGCTGACATCATCGCTTATGTCATCAGTGATCTCACGCTGATATCATCGCTTACATCATCAGTGACATCATGCTGATGTCATCGCTTGGATCATGCTGACATCATCGCTTACATCACGTTGACGCTGACATCATCGCTTGCATCATGCTGACATCATTGCTTACATCATGATTGACGCTGACATCATCACTTGCATCATGCTGACATCATCGCTTACATCACATTGACGCTGACATCTTCAAAAAATTTTCTATAAATAGGGGGGCTTCACATGAAATTTTCATTCCCACCCAAGGTTCTTGAAGGTTCTAAGGTCATATCTCGCCATTTTCTCTCATACTAAACCTCCTAAACTTAGATTTCTCTTCAGATCTGTGATTCTACGTCTTTTCTAAAGGATTTCAAGTAAGTTTCTCTAAGTTTGAAGTTAGATTTATCGTTCGTTTCTCTTCTTCTTCTTTTTCTTATAGATATTCATGATGTTCTTAGGAAAAACTCCGTTCTAGAGTTAAAATATTTGGTTAAATCCTTGCAAAAGCTCTGTTTTGAGGTAAGGGGGACTTTATTATTTTGTTATGTTTATTACTTGTATTCTCATAGATCTTGTCATGTATGTGATTATATGTGGAATAATCCTTGTTTTATGAAAAATAATCGGTGAAAAGTGAGAATAATTAGCTGTTTATGCGATTTATGATGAATACATGGTGAAAATGTGATAATGTCCAAATAAGGCATGATAAGGTATATTGAGGATGGTTGATATGGTTTTATGATTTTGTGATATGAAATATACAAAGAGATGGATGTTTCATGTTTGAATATATTGTGTTTTATGTAAAAATGATGTGTATTGTGAATATGCCATGGTTTGATGTATATGATGAAAAGTATGTGGAAATATAATGAAAAATATGTGTAAACATGATAAATGGCATATGTGAACATGTGAATATGCTCGAAAGAGTATGAGATGGAAAAAGATATGATGTAAATAGTTACAGAGATACATTGGGCAAGTGGAAGATGGAGACAATATGGGATATCTTGGGGAAATGCAGGGTGGTGAGTGACATTCGGGATTGTGCACGGAATATTGTGTTCGAATGCACCACATGGCCACACACTCATTTCCTGACTTGACTCCTGACCATTACCTTTGCTAAGGGTCCGTCTATTGCATGCGTTGTATCCGTATTGCATTGGGCCATCCGGCGACTATTTACATGAATGTGTAAGACCTCGGGATAGAGGCATCGGATAACTGTGGCCACAGGGCGCAGTAAGCGCGGATGAAAGTAAAAGAAATTGTGAATCTATGGAATATAATCTGTGTTGAGATGAGAATATGCTATATATGACACTGTGATATGTAATGCCATGATGTTTTCTTTAATCGTGATAAGATGTGTGTGATGAATATGTGTTATGTATGAGTGGTAGGGTAGAGACTCACCCTTACACAACATTTTTCAGGAAACCAGGACGAATAGTACCAGGCTCACAGTGCATGGATGGATGAGAACTGCTATAGGACTTAGTTATTTTGAGTTATGTAATGAATATTTTCAGTTCTATAGCATTCTTTTGAAACAGTTGTAAAACTACTATTTCTGTTTGTTGCTGATAAAAACTTTAGAATCTTTGTTTTTCTAAAGTACTTATGAATTAATGAAATTTTACTTAATGAAACTTATATCATTTCAGTGTTTCTTTCTCATTAGAGAGATTTTGAAGAAAAATTTATTTTACTATTTAAATTTTTATGAAAATTTATCATATATTGAGGAAAGAAATATAAGGCGTTACATTTTCTCCTTATATTCCTATACTTATTGGCTTCTATTTGGTAGTTATTGGTAATTCTTCTCATGATATTTCTTTTTACTTCTTAGTTCTTGTTATTCTTGCACTACGCTAGAAATCAGATGTTAGAGTGGTTCTAGTTGTTCATAGAGAGCGGTTATAAGTGCTATCAAAGCCTACAATATACAATGTTTTCAATTTTGGAGAGCGGTTATGCGCATAACCGCTCTCAGAAGTTACCAAAAGAGAACGGTTAATCATGTAACCGCTCTCTATTCGTAAGCACTTTGGAGAGCGGTTATGAGTGAACCACTCTCAGAAGGTGGACCAAAGAAAACGGTTCACAATTAACCGCTCTCTTATCTTGCACTTACAAGAGCGGTTCTTTAGTAACCGCTTTGCAAAGTTCAATTTTGAGAGCGGTTTCCTTTAACCGCTCTCTTTATGGTACTTTTGGGAGCAGTTATTTGGTGAACCGCTCTCATAAGTGAACTTTCCAAAGCGATTTTATGTGAACGACTCTCCAAAGTTAAGAAATTTATTGAATTTTTTTAATAAAACTACCATAATTTCAATTTTAGTATACCTAATAAAGCATACAGTATTCAGAACTAGTTCAATTAGAATACAAATTACAAATAGAGCCTGATATACCAGAATTTCAAAACAATTGCACATTACATTATTCAATTACAATTCACATGTATAAATTACAATAAGAGGTTTACATTGACAGGACAAAAATAATCTCATATTTACAGTTTTTGCCTAATGCCTTGAAAGAAAATTGTCTAATTATTGTAAAAAAAATACTACAAATCTATTGTGCTTAATGTCTCCTTTAAATATCTATGGTACAGATATGCACACCACTCCTTTTGCACTTGATGAATTCTGTTGTCAGGAAAAGTTGACATCTGCACCTCTGAAAAGTACTGAATACAAAATAATAAAACATAAAAATTAATTAATTAATTAAGTTAAATAATAAGCATATGGCAGACAGTTAGCATATGTAAGGGTCTTATATTAACTGGGATTACAGTTTGTCCATGATGCAAAGCATCTCCAATGAATAGACACACATAATATCCACAGTCATCATTATTTGTTTGCTTTGGACACTGTATGGAAGATAAAAACAAATAAACCACCATGAACTAAGATAGATATACAATGTTATTAATATTTACCTAAAAATTAAAAACATATTGTATGATATAGTGTTACCTGTACAGTGACCCATCTTGTTTGATTCATCTTTATCTTAGAGGGCTGCACTTCCCTCTCTGCTCGAAATGTCACAAGAGCACTAACAATGGTGCATGAAAGAACTTAGATACATTTGAACCACTTAACATTAATCATAGTTGTTTGACATAAATGAATGCTTACTTATTAAATAAGTTCTGCATATGTGTTCTGATTTTCAGCTGCTTGCGTAGAGGATCCAAATAATACATTGTCTCGTCAGAGGTATTGATTGCAACCAAGACCCAATGTTGCCTACCAAGAGTATAAATATAAGGTTAAGATTACAAGAATTAAAAGTTATATGCTAATTTATAAAACATAAAGCAGAGTCTCAATCAGTAATTGACTCACCCAACATTATAAGGTGCAAAAATCAAGTGATCTTCACCCATATGACGCTTCAATATTTCAGCTATATGTTGATATGGGTTCGGGTTGAGCTTTTGTCCCATGCAAGTAAGCTTCACACAAATATCTTGTATTGCAAAAGTAGAATTGAAATGCATTATACAATGAAATGTACAAAAAGTTATAAATTGCTAAAGAATTACAAAATTTATAAAGTAATTTACTGTATGTGAAGGTTAATGCTAGAGGCACTATACCAATGTTGACTATGACCTCTAAAATGTTTTCCTTCCTCACAATGTCATAAAACTCTTTACCCAATGCAGAGTTGTCATATGAATTGTAGCTATATCAATGGCTTGATCACTTCTCACAAAAAGCTTCATCATATCGAAACATGCAGCAACTTGGGCTTCTACCAACTGAAGAATCTCTGATGATACACAAGCACTGCTACCTTTATTGGATGGACCAGCAATGGACTCTTTTGAGTAGCTTGTCTCTTTCCCTAACCCTTACTTGATGAAGGGGAAACCTGAAATATATATGTATTAATTGTAACATCTAGTGTTCCAAACTATAAAGAACCTTGCATACATACCTTGAGTCTTAAAGTGATTAGAGAAAATGGCCAAGCAACATAAGTACCAATTGCATCTCTCAGGAAAATTAGGTTTGCTTGTTCATTTAGGATAGACAATGCAGAGTCCTACTCATGTCGTTGTACTACCTCTAGTGAAACCTTACCATGCTTTGGAGAAAGAGTCATATTATGTAAGGAGTCCCCAACCACTGTATGATATACTCTCCCTCTTGCAACCAGGCAAAAATGAGTGTTCAAGTATAGCAAACAGTCATGATCACCCTACAAAAACAAGTTTGTTATATTTTTTTCTAATTAAATAAAAAAATGTGTAAACATTAAAAGGTAAAAATAATGAAATTGTGGAGTTTAAATACCTTTGGAATGTCAACAGATGCAATTGGTGTGCAGCTGCCTCTATGGCTGGTAGAAGGTGCATCTCCAGTCATTTTTGGACCAATGTCCACCATTAGTTGCATTTGAGGAGCAATATTGAAAATGGGTGGCATACATGGTGGTGGGGGGCAGTAGGGTTGAACAGCATCTGACCTGACATGAATGGGGGCAGTCCCTAACCCCCTGTCAACTGTATCACTACATTGGTCAAATGCACTACCCAATGCTTCATGTTTAGCCACTCGATAGATAATGGATGTGGACATGATGGTGTTGGCCCAAATGCAGATTGTTGGGTCACCCCAAAACCTACAACCCTCACACGACATGGATGCTCTCTTACACCAAGTGCTTGAGAGAGTATGTCATTTCGGGCTATTGATTCAGACTCAGCGTTTGGAGTGACCTATGAAAGGGTTTCCTACATTAAACATAACATAAACTTGCACGCCATTAAAGGAGAATTCATACAACTTTATGTATAACGAATATACTAACACATTAGCAGTAACCCCTTACAAATTCATGAACCAGTTTTTGAACTCTTTCGTCATCAATGCCACCTTGTTTGTTGACCCTAGCAACTTTTCATAAGACATGACGAGGTATTGAGGTCGAATTAGACCCAGAGGTAGCAATCTACACAAAAATTAAGATTAAAGGCCCTTGTTAAAGAAAACATAAGAGTCAAAAAATTGTTACAAGGTTACATATGATACAAAATCACATACCAAATCTTGCTCTAACTAAGCATATCCCTTAGCTGACTGTCTGTATCTATACAACATTCCTTTTTCCCTTACTGCATTAGCCTCGCTTTCTTTTTGAAATTAGGCATTCAGAGGTAGTACCAAATCAATAACCATGTGTACATGAACTGATAATTGAAGTATTAGCCCGAGACAAATTACCTTAAAATCTTTTGTGCAGGATTGGTTGAGAAAGTCCATCCAGTGATCAGTGATTGTGATGAATCTCTGATATTTCTCTGGAGGTTGGGGGACACAATTTCCATCGTTGTTGAAGATATGTGTTCCTCATCCGTGTGCGGAATGCACGAAGATCCTGTCTTGCTAATGAAAGAACAATATCTCTTTGTGGATAGATTCCACCTCAAAAGTTTGCTACAATGGATTCAAAAAACATATCAGATACCACATAAACACTAAACCAAATAAAATTACTGAATGTCGTATGAGTACCTCAACTTGCTCCCAAATGTGTTCTTTAAGATTACTAGGGACATTTCTCCAATCAGAATAACTGATTGGCACTGTGCTCCTCGTAACAAATCCAATGAAATGTGCAATTTTGGATCTGTTAGGGTCAATCGGTTGAACTTTTGCATTCCAACCAATCTATATGCAAATTAATGAGATGAGACATACAAGTGTTGCTAATATCAGCATAAAAGATCAACAAAGATCAGTAATATTAATTGGACATTTCAAATTACCTGTAGCTTTTGTCCTAACTTTCTTGATTTGCTAATGAACTTCAGTTTCGTAATTCCTCGACCATTTTTCTTTTTTGCCTTTGCGCAGTGATGTGGGAGACCTCCGTCCATGTTATCTGAATAAGTCATCTCTACAAGCAATAACAAAAAGTTGAACATTAAATAATTACATATAATTAAGACATAAAATCATAAAAGCATA
Source organism: Abrus precatorius (assembly GCF_003935025.1). Taxonomy (NCBI): domain Eukaryota; kingdom Viridiplantae; phylum Streptophyta; class Magnoliopsida; order Fabales; family Fabaceae; genus Abrus; species Abrus precatorius. The sequence goes on from NW_020874292.1 coordinate 18,021,774, forward strand.
ATATAATCAACTCAAATTTAGTTATAGATGCACCTTTTTCTTTTTTTTAGGAGCCTTACTAACTTTCTTATGACTTTTTATGGAATGAAATGATGGATTTAACCAAATACCCTCTTAATGATCATGTCTTGCATAAAAATCCCCGTCATCAGTCAGTGTATCTATATTTAACATGTGTTCAACACTTCTCAAAGGATCGTCCTCCACATTAACTTCTTCTTCCGTTAAATCTCCATTGGTTTTAGCATTTACTTTATTAGACAGCAAGACAATTGACCATGACTTGTCAACAGGATCATCAATGTAGAACACTTGTTGAGCCTGTGATGCAAAGATAAACAAATCATCTTGATAACCCACCTTTTTAAAATCAATCCTTATGAAGCCTAAACCGTCAATTCGAACCCCACTGTTGTTATCCACCCACTTACACTAAAAAACTGGTACTTGGAACTTAGTGTAGTCCAACTCCCATATGTGTTCAATGACTCCAAAGTATGACATATTCGCATATATTGGAGTTCTATCATTTGCACTGGAGATATGTAATGATTCAGCAACAAGAGTTACCCCACTATTCTGCATTGTGCTTTAGTCATCATGTTATTTTGTAAAAAAATGTGAACCCATTAACTAAGAAGTGCATGAAAAAGCATCAATACAAGGACCTTTTGACAACCATCGGATCTTTCTGAAACAGAATTATTTTGGTGTATCAACTATTCGGCTACATGTTGTTGTAGCCATCCAATTAATCGCTGGTTACGTTCTTTTGTAATCCAATTCTCACCCCTGTTAGGATTTCTACGCTTCAGAATATCTTTGTGCATACTTATATAAGATTCAACTTCAGGGGTGTTTTGTAATACATACAAGTGTGCTTGATCCCATTGCAATCTAGGTACCTCTATTTGTTGACAACCACTACTACCTTCCCCTACAGTTCTTCTTGTGTGACGTGATTTTGAAATACCACATAATTCAACATTTGACAGATATTCATTGCAAAATTCAACTGCTTCTTCCACTAAATATCATTCAGCAATACAACCCTCTGGTATGCTTCTATTCTTAACATACCCTTTTAAAATCTTCACATATCTTTCAATGGGATACATCCATCGCATATATGAATGGCCACACAACTTTGTCTCTTCCACCTAGTGAATGGTCAAATGAACCATGATATCAAAGAATGACAGCAAAAAATACATTTCAAGCTCACCTAAAGTCACTACTATTTGCTTTTGCAAAGCTGGTAATCTCCCAGGATCAATCACTTTGCTACATATTGCTTTGAAAAAGAAACTTAACTACGTGATTGCCACGCGAACCTTTTTAGGTAGAATAGACCGTATAGCAATAGGAATTAAATTCTCCATTAGGATATGACAATCATAAGACTTCAATCCTTTTAACTTTAGCTCCTTAAATGATACAAGACTTTTAATGTTTGATGAATACCCCTCTGGAACCTTAACTGAATAAAGAGTCTCACATAAAGTACATTTCTCATTTCTAGACAGGGTACATGCTATGGGCAGTAAAAACGTCCGCTTTCCCTTCTTCACTGGAGTCAAATCGGATCGTATTCCCAGCTTTACCAAGTCAAGTCTTGCATTGATGGCATCTTTCTTTTTTCCTATGATATTCAATAATGTACCAATTATACTTTCACAAACATTTTTTTCAACATGCATAACATCAACAAAGTGTCTTACGTATAAAGATTTCCAGTAGGATAACTGAAAGAAAATTAACATTTTCTTCCAACCTGCTGTTGGAATTTGTTTGGCAAAAGGTTTTCTGAATGTTGTTCTAATATGCTTAACCTCATCAAAGATTTCTTCTCTACTTTTCAAATAAGGACATCGTCGTTCTTCACAACTTCCATTAAATTTTTTTTTCATTTTTCTGAAAGGATGATTTCGTGTCAACCATCTACGATGCCCCATGAAAACATTCTTGTGACAATGTTCTAGTCTTAGGTAATATGTGTTTTCCTCACATATTGGGCATGCACATTGACCTTTTATGTTATAACCAGAAAGATTTCCATATGCAGGAAAATCATTAATTGTTCTATACAACATTGCCTTGACTGTGAAATATTCATCTCTAAATCCATCATATACTTCTATGCCATTATCCCACAACAACTTCAAATCTTCAATTAAAGGAGAGAAGTACATATCAATGTCATTTCTAGGTTGTTTAGGACCAGAGATTAACAAAGAAAGCATCATATATTTTCGCTTCATGCAAAGCCATGGAGGTAAGTTATACATTATTAAAATCACAGGCCATGTACTATGGGTGCTACTTTGCATGCCATGGGGATTCATTCCATCGGTTGCTAACGCAAAATGTATATTCCTTGTTTCAGTAGCAAACTCTTCATATTCATCATCAAATTTTTTCCACTGTGGAGAATCTACTGGATGCCTAAGCTTTCCATTTCTAATTCTGCCTTCAGCATGCCAAGTTATCTGCTTTGCATTTTCTGCACTGTAAAATATACGTCTTAATCTAGGTATTAACGACCTTCGCAAGTGTTGATTCTTTCTTTAGGTATCGTGATACATTACACTTTGGACATTGACTTAGTAATGCATACTCATTTTGGAACAAAATGCAGTCATTAGGACCAACATGTATCTTTTCAGGGGTTAATCCAATGGAAGCAAGTTCTTGTTTAGGGATGAGCGAAAGATTTGTTAGAATCCTCATCAAACTATAAACAGAAATTAATGTAATACTAGGGTGCTAACCTAGGTCGTCCTCTTGTGAATCATTGAGTATGTAACCAAATATCGAACATGTAGTGTGCAATGTATTCATAAAGCAAGTAAAAATAGGGGTTTTATGGTTTCAAGTGCAATATACTTAAGCAGAAAATTAAATTACGAAGTTCAATCAATAAAATGTAGTAACCCCTAGTTCATCCATGTAAACTATATCCCTATTCCTTTCAAGATTTAATACTCTTCCTCTCATCCTAGAATTAGGTTAATTTAACAAGCGAAAATCAACCTTATGTTTCCATATGAATTAAGCAATTCAATGGACTTCAATCTCTCATCCCAAGATTATGCAACCTTAGAAATAAACCCAGAATTAAGCAATTCAAGTTTAGAATCCCATTAAAATGAATTAGGGTTAATTAAGCAATGTCCCCCTCATTCAACCATTAATTCAATTCAAGAGATTAGGAAGAAGAAATTCATGAAAGAAAAGGAATTATATTAACATTCAAAACCTAGGAATTCAAGAATCCATATGAACTCACTAGAGATTACAAGAAAATTACCCCTCCATAAGGATGGGTCTCACCATTACAAGATGAAAATAAAGAGAAATCAATAACATCAAGATGAAAATCAAAGAAAGTGAAGAAGAAATGGAACTTAAACCCTAGGTTGGACCCTTGGCTATCACCCAATGTAACGCCCCAAATTTTGGTAATATTAATTATTATTATTCTTATACATATATATATATATATATATATATATATATTCATATGTGTGTTGATTTATTTGAAAATGATGTTTTGTGTATTAAGTACATGGATGTATGTATATATGTGTATGTATGACTGGATAGGCTGAAAATGGGATAAGTGCCTAAGTGCGGGGCGTAACACTGGGCTATTCTCACTGCAGCTAGAGGATTCTCGCAGTAGCGAGAGGGCCCTGGGAGGAAGGAACAGAACTGTCACCTTCTCACTGTAGCGAAAGACGTCTTACTGCAGCGACAGAGCGCAGTTTGGGGTGCAGTCTCGCTGTAGCGAGATTCTGCAGAAAGCAGAGTGCAGTTTTTTCTGATTTTTTTCGCTGTAGCGAGAGGGTGTGTCGCTGCAACAAGAATATCTCGCTGTAGCGAGAGTGTTGCGACCAGAAAAGGATTTAAAGGGGGTTAGGATTTGGGGAGAGTTATTTCTCCCTCTCCCTTCGATCCTCTCATTCCTCAAAGCCCTATTCCACCGATTAATTGCCTCTGAAGCCATTCGAGAGCTTAATTGAAGGTTAAATCCGTGTGGGGAACGCTTGGAGGTGAGTTTTAATGGTTAGGGTTCCGTTTCTCATCCATAATTCTCTGTTTCTCGGTTTCTTAGGGTTCTCATGAAGTTCTTCCATGTGTTTTAGGCTGCAATCTGTGTTGGGAGCACATCCATGGCCAAATCCGAGTGTGGGTCTTCAATCTAAGATAAAGGGGGGACTTTATCCTACTCTTTTGTGCATGAATTGTTGTTATTTTGCTGAATATTATGTTGTGGCTGAGTTAGTGGGTAGGAAATTGCTAAGAAATGTAATATGGGCCATGTGCCGTGATATGTGAACATGATGTGTGTTGATCCGAAATTGATGGATGTGGATTGTATGTAAATGTTGTGTGATAGAATGAGTATGGGCACTTGTGCCATATATTTGAATGAATATTGTGAAAATGTGGGCCCAAAGGCCGTGTAATGTGAACAATAATTGTGGGCTGTGTGCCGCGTGTAAGCATGATTACTGCATGCATGAATGAAATATGTGTGAATGGGCATGTTAGCGCCGTTGTAATGTGCTGTGAATGGTTCAGCGATACACTAGGGGTGTGGGAGATGAGGATGGTAGAAATACCTTAGGAAAGAGGGAGTGGTGGTGACACCGACTGTGAAACGGGTGCACCACGAGCCACACACTCTCTTCCTGATTAGACCTCTGACCGCTATCTTTGCTGAGCGACCCGTGACTGCCCATGTGGTATCAGTAAGGCGGGGGTAACCAGTGACCATTCATGGTGTAAATCTGTGATCACAGTGCCACAGTGAGTGTGGTTGGTGTGTGTGTATGCACGAGTTTTGTGTACTGTACCTATGGATATGGAATGTTGTCTGTGATTATGTTTGTTTAATGTATTGGAAATGTGCTGGAGGTGAGATTCTACATTGATTGTGTGTTTTTAGGTAGTATAGAGTACTCACCCTTACATTCATTTTTCAGGTAATCAAGACGATCAGCACTAGACTCAGTGAAGGGGTGGATGGAACTGCTATAGGACTTAGGATATTATTTTGGAAAACTGTTGTATTTGAATAAGTCTTATTGCAACTATTTGAAATAAATTGTAACCCCTTCCTTTATTTGAAATGGTTAATGAAACTTGAATTAAAAATGAAAATTTTATTATCTCAAAAATTTACAAAATTTCTTATTTATGGAAATTAAATTTAAGGTGTTACACCCAAGGTCGACCTAGGCTCTCCAAAAGTATCCTAAAAACCCTACAATATCTAAAGGAAAAGGTTCTGCAAAAGTTCCCTAACCCTAATTTTCAAAAACCTATTTATAGTGAAATGGTCGATGTCCATAGTAGCTACTATGGTTTCATAGTGGCTAAGCGCAGGTATCCCTTGCTGTTGACCTTCTCTGGAGTGTTCACTTTGGGTTTATAGTAGCTACACGCAAGTCTGGGTAAAATTGGCTTTCTCTGGAGTGTCCACTAAGGAATCGGAGTATCTACGTGCTGGTCCTCTTGCAAACTGGGGTCTCTGTAGTGTCTAATATCACTTTGAAAGTGATCACTTTGGTCTGCCCTCTAGATGTAGCTTGCTGTAGTGCCACTATCACTTCTAAAAGTGGTCACTTCCAACTCAAAATTTCTCAAAGGCTAAAAATCCATGGAATAAGCCTAGAAATTCCTGCATAATTATTCAAATGATCAAAATTGTAAATTATATCTATGTAATTCAATGTAAATTAACCAAAACTTAAGAAACCCATGATATTTGACTAAAATGATGTTTTTATGTTATTTACACTTCCTAAGTCTACTTTTTCTATCAAGGAACACTAAAAAGACAAGTAAAAATCCAATAAAATGTGGATTCATCATTTAGCATCATATGTTCTCTTTGGTAGCACATTATCCTCTGGTAACATCTCATGTAATAAAATTAGCAAGTTTGTGAAGCTCTTATCAATCCATCCATTCAAGGCTTTTAAGTTATAAAGCTTTAAAACAAAGCTCAATCTTGTGAACTTTGTGCATCCATTATATAATGGTGTTTCTACATCATCTTTCAGCCTCTCAAACATCTTTGGACAATCTCTAAGATCTTCTTCAACAATATTTGGAATTTGTTCAGTATGACCACTCTCATTTGTTCTAAATATCTTTGAGTAATTGACACTCGAATCCATGTTAGTTGATGTACTTCCACCTTGTATCTCACTGTGCTTTGTCCAACAAGTATATTTTTCATCTATCCCATTGCACATTAGATGTTCTTCCAATTCTTCCGCATTTACTTATAACATATTCAAACAACACCAACAAGGACAGGGAATATGGTTGAGATCAGTTGCATGCTTAATCATAAATCTAATAAACTCTTTGACTCTGTCTTCATATTCTTCACTTAAACGATCAACTACCATCCAACTTCGATCCATATTTGCTCCAACTACGGTAATAATATTTACAAATGTGAATGTCTTATTAACTCTCACATGATAGGGCCCTATCCCATTTAAGAACAAACTTATTCATAACTTAATTAACAATTACCACTTAAATGTTGTATTTTTTACTTGACAAAATTTGGGTAGCATTTCGCATTAGTCTCCTAATATACAACTTGAATATGAGATGATTTACCTCAATCAAGCATGCACCAAGAGACAATGAGAAAGCTTCAAACTCAAATTTTGTTAAGTATTAATTACAACATTATGAGAAGCAAATGCTAACCAATGAATGAATAAGTTTGTTCATAAACTGTCCAACTTGAACAATTTGAGATTGAAAATAATGATTTATTAAATCATTATTTTCAATCTCAAATGAGAAACTAAGGTTTCACTCAATTTTAGATTTCAAATCATACCCTACAAATTTAATCACTAACAATAATCATGCATTCATATCATTCTATAAGACAGAACATCAATTTCATTCATACACAGAACAAATATACATAATAGGGGCAAAACAAACAACAATATCTTGTTCAATATATAAACTTATTTCAATTTCCCCAACAACATATATAACAGCATGTTCCCTGCTTTTTGTTTTTATTAGAACAACAAAAAAAAAAACACAACAAAACATGATACTTCAATAAAGAAAATCAATTTTCACAACAATCAAATGCATTTTCACATTAATCATCTGCATTACAGTCAACCAATACTGAATTTTCACATTAATCTCTTGCATTATAATTAACCAGTGTCCTATTATCATGTTCAACAAATCCTAAAAAACCATTCGAACAATATTTTAGAGGTTAACTAACCTAAGGTTCAACATTTTCAAATCAACTTTTACAAAATAAAAACTAATTTCATGCTCTCTGTCAGGCAGCAATGGTTAAAATTTGAATATAATCAGTTCATACAAACACAACAACACTAACTTGGAATGAAAGAAGTTCCACTAATTTGTGCAGTTCACCTAAAGCCACTTATGGACGACGGACGTCGGTAACTGTTGAACGTTAATAATACAAGTGCGGTTCAGCGAATAGAGAGAATGAGACAGTGTGAAAGTATAAAAATAGCCAGAGAACAAAGAAATGATTATGAATATACCTTAAAATTCTAAATGCGATGTCAATGGTACTTGTTCTTTTGCAAAAATTTCTCAGAAAACACTGAACACAAACAAAAATTTGAAATACAAACTTGGCACGACGACAAGGACAACTAGATTAGGGCTTAGGGTTTAATTTAAAAATTATAACATTTGAGAGCGGTTAAGAAATAATTGTTCTCTAATCTACACTTTTCAGAGCGGTTCCACGTGTCAACCGCTCTGTAAGGTTGTAAGAGCGGTTCCATGTGTCAACCGCTTTCTAAAGTATAGCGCTTCTGAGAGCAGTTATTTAACAACTGCTCTCCAAAATATAACTACCAGAGCGGTTCCAGATGAATCGCTCTCAGAAGTACATATTAGAGAGCGGTTCCAAATGAACTGCTCTCTTAGTGTTTTATACAAAGCAGTTTTTCCTAACCGCTATCTACTTTGATGCTCCAAAAGCCAATTTCTAGCGTAGTGTTGGTGTTATTTTTTCCTCTCAGTTCTTCTTCAAATTTTTTTACTTGGTAAATCAACCAACGTACTCTGATGCCATGTATCGACTATAAGAAACGAGTAGTGTTAAAATTTTATTACAGTAAAAGTTTCATCTATAAGAAAATCCATGTTTTTACTTTGCCAAAATGAGAGTGATAAAAAATAGTATCAGCTATATTTTTACGAACTTTGCAGATAAAATAAACACAAAGCAAAAGTATCCCGCCAATTGAAACTGTAGTGGCAACAACTATTGTTATGTTCTTGCGACCATGATGAGGCTCTTGAACCCTGAAGGGAAGTGATTTAAAGATATTGTTGATACAGTATTGAAATCTTTGATGTGAGAAGAATGGTGGAAACAAATAATAGTCTTTAGTTACCTATCTCTGAAGCAGCCATTCGGAAATATATATGACTCATAAGCTGGAAAGTGTTTAATATCAATGAGATCTCCAAACCACAAGACACAACCACTACCTCCTTCTCTTATGCTGAATTTGCATATGCTGTGCAAGAGCAATTATTCAAGCACTTTTCTTTGTATTCTTCTAAACCAACATTCTCATCTAGCCAATTATGTGAAGTATCTAGTGGTTTATGTCGTTCATATTTTACAAATTGATCTGAGTGTTTGTCTTTGCAATGTAATGATTCATTGCGTACACATCCTTCAGTCCAATCAGATGAGTTCCATGCTTGATGGGACTTTGGACTGAATGCACGGTGGCGATTTTGTGGCAATGCAATTGACGTAAGCTACATAAGGACTATATAAGTGTCACAATAATCCCCTGGGAACGTTAAAGTTTTCTCCCGAGTTTGAGAACCTTTGTCCCAAATAAAGCCATTATAAGTATAACTGGTTTGATTTATTACTCCTCTTGTTAGGAAAGAAATATTCTTCAAGATAAACGTGTAGAACAATTCATCTCTAGCCTACCACTAAGCAATTACCAACAGAAAATATATTTTCCCTTTCTTTCTTGTCTTTCTATCTATCGCTCTTTCTTTTTAGCTGATTTTCTTTCTTCCATGCTTCTTTTTTTCTTTCTTGATCTTTCTTACTTGCTTCCTTTCTTTTCTGTCTTCCCATTATTTTTGTTTTCTTTCTTCCTTTCTTCTTTCTGTTTTTGATCTTTTTGTTCTCTTTTTTTTCCCTTTCCTTTCTTTTTTTCTTTCTTAATTTATTCTCTTCTTGGTAAATGAATTAGGAAATGTTGTGTTTTTTGTTCATTTTCTTTAAAATTTAGATAGACATAGATGCTCCTTAAATAACGCTGTTGCCAGATCTGTTTTTTTTTTCCCCTTAAAATATTGGTGTATAATGTTAAATAATATATATATATATATATATATATATATATATATATATGTTTGTAGTATGTATATCAAATATTAATATTTTTATTATAAAAAAATGCTTATTAATAAATTAATTTTGATATTTAGCCCCTGCTATAATATATATTTTAAAAAAATAATAAGTTATTGGCACGGACATTTTAAATTTATATTAATAATATTTATTATTAATAAATAATTTTATTAGTGTAAAATATTAATATCATATATATAATATAGAAACACTAATATACTGTATTATTTATTAACATAGACCTATAAAATTTTTATCAATCATTTAATTTTTATTAAACAAGAAAAGTTGTTCTAACATTTAATAATTTAATAAATAATCTTTTTTAGTAGGATTTAATTTATAATTACAACATCAATCCTTTGGTCACGTGCTTTCTGCTTTCGGATCATCTCACAGTCAGACATCAACTTGGATTCAGAATCATGGCCCAATACTAATAAATGCGGATTGGTTACGTGACAGGGTAATTTTTGTGTTGAAATGGTGTGAATCATTGCACTTGTACTGTTAGCAATTTTCGCTTATTTTGATCAAGCAGTTACTTTCAGAACATCTAATCATACATAAATTATTAATGTTAAATTTAAGTAAATTTAACCCCAATCATTAAGATATACATAGAGAGAGAGACACACATCAAGATAATGACAGGGTCTATACTCGACGATGGCTGTTATTGCTTTCACAATTGGACTGGGCTAGCTTCTCCATTGTTGAGCAGAGAAAAAACAAAACAAAAGAAATAGCTACATATTAATATGCATAAGTAAAACAATTTTTAAGTATATATTCTGTGATATGTATAAATAATTGAGAATTTTATATATGCAATAGAATGAAATGATTATTCCATACCATAGGTGATTTACTCATACAGGGTGATGTTATTGAAATTTTGAGATATATTCTGAGAATCATGAGATTTTCTATGCACGAGATACCCGTAATTTTTATAAAGGAAATGAAGTCGAGTCAAACGATAACCTAAACACTAGAGTTAAGGGAACAAGATCTAGTCAGTATTAGGTCCATAATAATTAGATCATGGACACAAGTGTGTGGGGCACGCACGTGTTCAGGGTGGTGAAACTGTGGATACAGAGTGAGCGTGTGCATGTGCGTGGGGTTGCACGATGTGCAGGATGGTGAGACTAATTTTAGTGTTTGTGCCCGCTCACGTGTGCAAAGTTGAGTCTATAATGTCGTCTCTCTGTATTCGAGTGTGCATGTATAATAATACTGTGAAATTACAACAAACTCTTTGACATATTTTTTTTAATATATTTTTAATATAAAATTAAAATTTATTAAAATTACAAAATTATATAAATTTTATTCTTTTATTATTTTTAAATAATATTATTCTTTTATACTTTTTAATTTTCAATAAATTTTAATTAACTATAAAAAACATGTCAGAGAAAGCTAGTTAAAGAGTATGTTATTAATAATTTTCAAAATACACGTGATTTATAAATATTATATTATTCTTTTTTATTACTATAAAAAATATTATTTAATTTATTTAACATTATATAAATTTACTAATTTACTTTTTATTTTTATTTGTACTATGCTAGTTCGTAAAATATTTTCATGCTCAAACTTTTTAATGTTAAAAGTATAAATTATTTATATTTTATATGTTTTTATCAAAGGTGAAATTTTTTCCTTTTTTTTTCACAATTTAAGATTGAGACTTTAAAACTTTTATGACAATATTTTTCTTTTTTATTATTTAAGGTTAAGACAAGCCTTTAAAATTCTTATAACAATAATAAGTACTTACTATTTTATGAAAAGCACTTTCAACTTGTTAAATTTTTAAAAAAAAATTAATTTATTAAAAGAGTACTTTGATAAAAAGATGTCAAACAAATGTTAATGGTAATTTGATGAAAAACTTAAAATCTATTAATTGTAATGCATGTTAATGTTTTAAAAAAAGATAGTTATAGATAATTATGATATTTTAAAATGTGTAATATATATATATATATATATATATATATATATATATAGAGAGAGAGAGAGAGAGAGAGAGAGAGAGAGGAAGAGAGATTGTCTTTCATGTGAAATAATAAAAAATACTTTTTTTATCTGAATTATATAAGAAAAGACTTGTTTTTATATTATTAATTACTATTTAATATTTTATTATATAATTTATGCTAACAAAATATTTAATTATCTTTTATTTAATTATTTAATATTGTGAATTTTTTAAAATAAAATTTAAATTTATGATATATAATAATTTTTTAATTAATTAATTATTTCTTTATAAAATATATTTAAAGTAATATACTATTCTAATAAACCAAAAAATTGAACCCAATTATTAGATAATTGAATTTCTTATCCATCTTGAAAGTAAATATAATTCTATTGATGACTTAAAAAAGAAATAGACAAATATTAGTAACACATTCTTTAATATTAATTAAAATATTAAAAATTATTAAAAATAAAATTCATATAATTTTAAATATATTTTAATTAACAACAAAAGATATATTACAAGCATTATCAGCTTTACTCGTAAATAACCCAATTGAATCATGTTTCCATATATTGTCTCCTTCCTTCCATGAAGCATTAGTTTAAAATCTACTTTCAAAATATGTAACGTGGGCCCAAGATTTGAAGCAAAGCCTACATAGCTCCCTAGTCAGTGGAACACATTATAAAATCTTATCCATGCACAATTCGGAACAAATTAACCTCATCTTCATGTCAACTTTGTGTGGCTTGGAAACATATAAATATTTTCGAGCAATAGAATATGGAAAATATTTCAATAAGATAGAATCGGATGGCCACACGCCTTTACAGATAAAATATATTTTTTAAATTAACTTCTGAAAATAAACTAAACTTAAGTTTTAACATAATATTGAAATTTATTTAGTTTCAACGTTGAGTCACGTAAAAATGTCAAATTTTACAGAACAAATATTTAATCTTATGCATAAAAAAGAAAAATGTGTTAAGATACTGATATTATATATTAGTTTTACTGTTGTTTTAGGCCTGGTATCCCTGGTTAGGCACTTACGTAGGGACTTTTTAAGTGGAGTTGTACGGTTTAATTTTGAGCCAATAATTGAATAGAATTGGTTTAGAGATTTGTCCTTGCTAATGACCAATTGGGGAATGCATTGTGTCTGCGCTGATAATGTTGTTCTATAGTAACCAAGTTGGATCTGTGTCAGTGCCAAGTAATTCTTGAGTAGGATGGAGGATTATTCTAGAGGCCAGTTATGTAGCATCAATCAAAGTGGGCTGACACCAAACTTCTCTTTTCTGTCCATCTATAGAGCATTGAGTCACCCCATCTTTACCAACCCATTTGTCAAACCTAACTACTTATTTTAACATTTTCATTAATTTATTTTGTCCCTTTCAATTTCCCTATTTCAATGGGATCCTTAAATCCTCAATTATGGGTCTCATCTATGTCATAATAACGGTTTTTGTTCACATCAAATACTCGTATCGTATTAACCTACCTATCTATTTTCTTTTGGAATTGGCGTATTATAATATGCTCCTAAGTAATTTCTCTTTTCTTTTCTTGTCCCCTAAAGCAATGACAAAACTTGCAAGGTCCAAATTCTTATATTCTTCTCATGCATATATTAATATTAAATTATCATATTTATATTAATTATCGCTATTAAGCTGGATATTAAATAGTTTCACATTTAACAAATTCAAATAGGAATATATAAATCTCACAATTAATTAGCATGCATAATCAAGATACGAACTTTTACCATTAAAAGTACAAATATTTTTGTAAATGTGTAAAAACTATTGAGTTAGTAAATGGTCAACTTATTCTAAAGTTGTGAATTGATAATAATTAGGGGAAATCAATGGGATAGAAAGTTTATTTAACGTAATTTTTTGTATTATATATAACTTTATTATAATTTCTTCATAAGAATCTTTTTTCTACTGATTATGGGTGTCAACTGCCACTTCAGTTATTTGAATTTGTGGTCATACTTTCACCTAATTAACCTTTCTCTAAGTTATGTGCTGTCTAATAGTATATAATTTTCACATTGAAGTATGTATGTTTAAATAAACACACAACAATATTACAACAATTTATGTCATAAATAAGGCTTGCTGACAAAGTCATGTTTAAAATGTTCAAGTTCTTGCTCCCTCATAATTTTGGTTCGTGTTGTTCGGTGTTCTGCCAGACTTCCAGCATCTATTGAATTCCATTTATCATATTTCCCAATAATTTATTGCATAAATCGAACAATCATGTACCATTGAATTTAAATGGCCTCAGTTAAAATTTCATATTTTCCTTTCAGATATGGCCATGTATTTCCTGTTTCTTTTTTTTTTTTTTTCCCTCCAAGTACATGTGATTCATAAATATAATTAAGTGACACAAACCCGTTCCCACGAAAAGAAAGCAAGTAATGGAACATGGACTAGGTAACTATGACTTAAATTATGAAGACATTCACTGGCGCACTAGGTGTGATGACTAAGTAAATATTTTCCTCTCTTTTCTTGGGTAAATGAAACGAACATAAAACCCAAAATCCAAGAAGAAACAGTTGAAATCCTTGAACCTAGGTCGTCGACATTGTCTGGATCACGAGTTGCAGTTACTACGAATTGTCACATTCTTTTCCATGTTCCCCTTTTCCACGTCCCCCATTTCTATGTCAACTTTCTCTACGCTCCCCTTCTGCAGTTCCACCTTATTTGGTTCTTCCATCACTCGCCTCTTCCAATATTTGCAGTGGAGAACGAGCTGGAGTATGCCTAAGGGAGTTCCAATCACACTTGGTCCCTGTCACATATGGAGCATTAACACAATATCACTGTCTTGTCCACAGTATTTTCATAAGATATGTTAAACTTATAATATAATCCATATTATGAGATAGATAGATACAGACCGCAACGAATATATCCCGAATGAGGAGTCCGTAAGTCAGCCACAGTACACTAGCCAAGAATGAGCACAAAGATAAAGGTAGTGGCATGAATTCCACACTCTTGGTTTGTATCACTTTCCTCTGCGGTTTAGTCAAAATTAAATTATGTAACGCAAGGTTCATGTCCAGAAAAATAACACAACGGTGCAGAAACATGTGAAGGGAATTTTCCCTTTATTGTTTTTAACATGGATTATTTGTCATGGAATTACTCTGTTCACCTATTTTGTTTTTTTACACTTCTCTGTTTCGTTTTAACTGAAAGGAAGATCATGATTAAAAAGTTTTAGTAGAAGACAAATTTGACTCACCATTACTACCAAAGGGGATGCATACATTGCAACTGAAACACCCAAGCCTATGCTACCCACGAGAAGCTTTCGGTGACCATGATCAATGAAGGCAAAAGCTGATGCAATGGCAATGGCGCAAAACACTAGAAGAACCGGTACTACTGTCATGGCTACCTTCACCTGTAAAATTTGTGCGAATCAGAATCCACTTATGTAAAGCATGCAAGGTGGTAAAGAGGGGAACGGTTACTTTCCACAGCAAGTGATGCAGGACATATAAAAATTATTTACATGCACAAATCCATGCTTCTTAAGTCACGTGTTTCCTTACCTAATTTCCATTATTTTATTGTTTTGATAGTACAATATTTTTTTCCTTAGACTGAGCTGAGGAAGAAATTGTAA
Source organism: Abrus precatorius (assembly GCF_003935025.1). Taxonomy (NCBI): domain Eukaryota; kingdom Viridiplantae; phylum Streptophyta; class Magnoliopsida; order Fabales; family Fabaceae; genus Abrus; species Abrus precatorius. The sequence continues at coordinate 18,036,899 of NW_020874292.1, forward strand.
GTTCGTAATTGAAGTTAATATTTGACCATTCCCTTTGTTTTTGGAAGAAATTCTATATAATGAGAATTTCCATGCATGTATCATTGATGCGGCTTGAGTTTTAAACAAGGTGCATGAAGAGAAGAATTTGGGCTTACAAGAGGGTGTTATAGAACCTCCCCCCGACACACACACATGGATATATTAATAATAACTTGCCTTTTCTTTGGCCGTAGAAAACCAAAAATAAATGAGAAGGTAGGATAGCTCAAAAGCAATCCCAACTCCATTAACTGTGACTAGAGGGAAATTTTCCCACTTGTAGCTTATAACTGGCAATCCATACCAAGTGAAAAGGAGACAGTTCAATAGTGCTATTATGTAAGGAATGCAAGAAAACTCCTCTGTGCTTTTCTTCCTTATGACCCTTTTGAAGGTAACCCTGCACAAGCAAATGGTGAGAAAAGGTCAACGCTTCGTGGTTTGCAAAGAGATGAAGATGAAAGCAACAATGGAATGATAGATTTTAACATACGTTGGTGCAGCATAAAGGGACACTGAAGCAACATTCCCTGCAAGAAACACCCAAACGGGTCACTTTTTGTTGAAGACTGATAGTAATGAGTAATGCTCAATAATGCTAAGAAGCTAGCTAAGGAATGAATGAACAAAGAAGTACCAATAACAGCAACAACCATACGAAGGGTCTCTGCCATGTTAGTTGGTGCTTTACTCTTTATGAGATAATATGAAGATTGAATGTGCCACTGAAGAGACCCTCGAGGATTCGCTATTTATAAGACTTTGAGGGTACTGCTCAACGCCAAGTGGCAGTTAAAATATTGCGGTAAAATGAGAATATGAAAACAGAATATAAGGGGAAAAAAAATGGAAAACAAAAAGAAGAGAGAGAAAGATAGAGGAAGTGTTGTCTGTGTCTTTAATAAACTTGTGGACGCAAAACTTTGATCAAATTGAGAAGCTTTTTTCTCAACTTGCTCGATACTATAGGCTAAACGAAAATTCCTGTTTTAGGGGCTAATATTATGGTACAGGAAGGATACACATTTGCTACTAACTTTGTTGAGAGTGGTAGATGGCACTAGAGATTTGCACCATCCGTTTATGACAAATTTCCTGCGTGTCACTTGAAATTTCATGTCATCTAGAATATGTTGGCTATGTTCCTTCTTTGTTTTTATGGGTATGATTTGATAAGTGCCTTCTGCTTTCCTGTTGGTAAAGCATTAATAATATCAATAATGCATTAAAAAACATTACTAAATGAAGTGCTTGGATTTTGATGATGTGGCTTCCATTTTCTAGAGATGTGGGAATTTATTGGCATGCTATGGATTAAGTTCATAGTGGAAACTATTGTTACAGGCTTTACCATGTTTAGAATGAAAACATTTTTTTTCATCTTCCTCTGAGTATTAAGCAAGCAACAAAAAAGATTTTCCTTTTTAAAATTTCCTCCATGGGGCAAAGTTTTTCATTTTCCATGTCAATGGGGTGTGACATTCTATTATTCTATCATTATTATCATACTTTTTTGTCTTCTACAGCAAACAAATATGTGAATCAGATGTAACAAGTCTAGTTATTAGCTAAACCATTCCAACGGGAACATCCAACAGAAAAGAAGATAATATTCAATATCAGATTGTACAATAACAGAATATAAATTTTATTATTCTCATTCACGCATCAGCGAGAATTCCTTGAACCTTTCAAAGAACAATTTCTAGTATGTGGAATATAAAACTCATCTGACCGAAAGGGTTTAGTGATTCGCAGTTAACCAACTCATTTGCTGAACACTATTCCAATTCACTGCTTCAAAAAGTGGGTTTATCTTAGATGATGATGGTGATGCCTCAAGATTAGGAAAGAAAGAATTATAATAACCACAAAATTAAGGAGGTGGAGATCTCTCTAGTTCAACATATATATACCCTCCTCATGTTCAATTCCAACCATATATATATATATATATATATATATATATATAAGGTTGTGATCTTATACTATGTCCCTTTTTTGTTGGTCATGTCAAATGTACCCTCTCATTTGCTAATGGCCTAAACAGTCTGTAAATTCAATATCCGCAACCCATAGCCCAGCAAAGGGTTTCTAATGCTTTCATGTATGTTTGGTTCCACATTTGTGATGCTGTTCGAGAAGGAGTGAAGAATATTATTCAATGACTTAGATAGGCTATGTCATAGCTGGCACCTCTGTTTATGCAAAAGATTCCCTCCAATTGCTTGTTTCAGTTGCAGCTAGCTACAGTGTCAAATTTACAGCACCGCTTTCCTTTTACTTGTACACAATGCCATTTTACGCTGTACGGGGCACGTAGGGACCACTAGACACCGCCGGCCTAAAGCCGGGCAGTTAAGGCAAGGAATTTAAACTCCCAACAAAAATTCTTTTAAGTAATAATATACTTTTAAAAAATTAAAATTATATTTAAAAATAATTTTTAATTAAAATATTCTAAATAATTATTAACTTTTTATTATTAATATAAATAATATTTAATAAATAGTAATTCTTAATCAATAAATAATAATCTTTTTTTAAAAAATAAATAATTATTAAATAGTAAAAGAAATTGAATAATTTTTTATTTCTTATTTAATTTTTACATCTTTCTTTTCTCTCTTTCTAACTACTTTCTACATCTTTACTGTATTTCAATTTGTGTCATTGTGTGTTTCTATTTAAAGTGGTGGAGAGAGTTAGTTTATTATCGGCAAACATTTAATTTGTTTTTTTTAATATGTTAGTTTAAGGTAAAATTATAAAAATTAAAAAATTAAAAATTATCATTTGTTGATGTATTTTGTTAGCATAGTCTTTAATAGAAGATTAATCTCAAAATAAGTTTATTTATTTTTTATGATTTTATAAATCTTAAAATAATTTGTGCAAGTTACAAAAAAGCATTAGAAATTAAAAATTAAATATAAACATTTATCAAAAGACAAATAGAGACATCAAAATAAGATATTATGATCAAATTTATTTTCTTGACAATAAGTTTTATTATTTTAATTTAGTCTTTTCTTATGTGTATTATATTCAATACTATGTATTAATTTCTAATTTTATATAAAAATATATAAATATATCAACTAGAAAATATGAATCAAGGTATTCAAAATTAAAAAAAAAAAGAATCGATACTTTAATTAAATCACAAAAAGAAGCTATAGATAAATTTATAAAAATAAACCAAAAAAACTAATTAGAAAATATAAATGGATACTCTTTGAATGAACAAGATAACAATATAGATAAGGTAAAAATAACAATAGAAAAATAATTAATAAAAAGAATAATTTTGATTTTCAAATTCAAGATAACAAGCAGGAAATTAAAAGATTAAATGATTTTATTCCTAAAAATTATACATGATTCAAGTCAATGAACAAATATAATTTTACATTACAAAAAATTTAAAAAATGAATTTTAAATAAAAGTATAATAATTTTAAAAATATTTTATTAATAAAAAAATTTATTCTTAAATGCTTTAAGTCCTATAAATTTAGGTCAATTAGCTAAATTAAGTTTTACGATGTTATGAAATTATAGTTGAAATTTTTTCGAGATCTTTGAAACAAAGTTAACATTAAAAATAGAATAGTTGTTGAAATAAAACTTTAATAGTAATTAAAAACAGTAAAAAAATATTTAAAATATTATGCTTAAGCTTTTGTTTTTAAATAATTTGTTCTTTGCCTTCTCAATTTTTTAGTTAAAGTGATAGCAAAAGGAACAACTGTAGGTGATTTCAATTGTATTATGTGTTGCCAAAAAAATATTGTAATTTAATTATAAGTCACGGAAAATGAAAAATAATTTTTTATTATCATTTAATCACCCCGTATGACAGTTTTAAAGAAAAATGATATTTAAGGCAAAATGTAAATTAAAATTTGACCGATTGATACAATATCTACACCATTCATTGTGAATTAATCCCGAACAAGGGGATTGCCTCTCTTATGCATATTCGGTGAGATCTATGGATGGATTGGCAACAACACACAGTATTTTATACCCTACAAAGTGATATCTATTAGAACATAGAATATATTCTTAACCCAAATAAAAGAAACATGGCTTGCGCGTACTGTTTGTTTTGTATGAGAAGCACAAAATCCCCTCTGACGTTGATACTAACACAGGCTTAATCGGCACATGGGTAAGCATGGAAAATAGAAACTAAGATATTTATACCAGAATAACTTCTATATATTCACCAAAAAAATGGGTGAAATTTCACCACAAAAGAACTTCTGTATGAATTTAAATTTCCAAGGGAAATAAAAATCTTATGATATAAACGATTTGTCACGATCAAGTAGGAAACCTAAGTCTGTAGCCAGTACCAATCTTATCATTTGTTTAATAAAGCACTCTACTTTTGATTTATTATGGCTATTTTTTTTTCTCATTTTATATCTCAAGATTCACCTAATTAAATTTTAGTTTAACATGGGCTATATTTCAAAAAGAGATTAAAAGATGAAACTCAAGATAAATGACTGTATAGTAAGGGGGAAGACAAAATATATTTGTCCTTTCCTCCATTATTTGCGGTGTTGCTTGCGTATTTTTTGTTTCCCATATTTCTAAATTTAGCAATCAAGTTTCTTCCAATCCCTTTTTTGTCCACATGTATGTGCGTATACCTTTTTTCCAGGGACTTCTAGTAATTTCTATCTTAACAAACAAGTCAGCACATACAAAAATAAAATCTTATTTTGGGCCCATGATGAAATTGACTTTACATAGAAATCCCATAACTATCTTATAGCACTATTAAAATGAATCAGAAACCACTAGCTTAGCTATAAATAATTAAGAGATATATGGTTCTGTAATAGGAGGCATATCAAAACAAGTAGTAGTTCATCCAAGCGGACACTGTGACATGCATCGCCACGTCCAAGCTTGACTACGCACAACTGTGCTACTCCTGCGTACATGGCAATATGTTTACTGATAAATCCCCCACATAAGTGGATTTATGGGGAAAGCCCAAGAAGGTAAGTTAAGGGCTTTAACTCCCAAATAAATTTTTTTTAGCATTAATATACTTTAAAAAAATAAAAAATAAAATTATATTTAAAAATAGTTTTTAGTTAAAATATTATAAAGACTATTAACTTTTTATTAATATTATAAATAATATTTAATGAACTGTAATTCTTAATCAATAAATAATAATTTCTTTATTTTATTATTTATTTTTATAAAATTAAAAATTAATCAATTTTAGTTAACATTCATTTTTTGCGGTCAATAGCAGTTAGAAATTATTTAGTTTGTTAGTTAGTTATTAAAATTTCTCTTTCTATATATATATATATATATATTATTTTTTTTTATGATCTATCCAATACAATACTAGAAATACGTTGTTTATAGATAGATATTTTTCATTTATCAAATGATATATTCGAAAATAGATTTTTATTTTTACTTTTTAGAAAAATCTGTCTATATTATAAATAAAAAATATTTATCTGTAAAATTTATTTGTAAATAGTCTGTCATTTAACGCGTAACATTACAGAAGTTAGAGACAACAAAATTTGTTTGTAATTTAAATTTGAAGCAGAAAATTTTAAGCGGTAATTATAGACAAAAAAAAAATTCATTTGTATTTTAGAAAAAAAATTCTAACCTTTTATATAGCTCATTACAAACAAACAAAATATGTTTGTAATTGTATTTAATGAAATTATAGATGAAAAATTTGTCAGCAAGTGATATTTCAAAACATTTGTTTCATTAAACTAGTTAAACAAAAAAAATTATCTGTAACATGTAAAACAAATTAAGACCGCATATCCTCCTCTTTCTTTTTTACTTTTCATATTTTCTTGTCTCTCTCATCTTCTGCTCTCTCTCTACAATCTTAAGTTATTTGTCCATTGCCAGTGGTTGAAGCATTCATTTGAAAAATAATTTGCATCATTATATTTTTAGTATAATACTCTAACTTTTAATCGATTTAATTTTTTTATTCTTGATGTAAAATAGAGGCTTATAATTTTTAAGATAGAGTTGTAGGATAGGAGATTATATGACTGGGGGATGGACGTAAAAGTATTTTCCTGAAATTGATTATTGTTTGTTGTGGAATTGTTTGTTCTTACGAAGATTGTAAAATATGTATATGGAATTACATGAGATGTGTTCTAAAACAGTTTAAGATTGTGATATGTATGTTTATGATTTATTTATTAATATATTTTTATTTAATATATATATATAGTGAAGGAAATGTATATTTTTGTATTTAGATTTAACATACATAAGGAAACGTTCATACATAAAGAGAGATTTTGTTGAAATGTACATTAGAATTATTCTCAGCTTTAGACAACTATTAAGTTTAATGAAACTAGTTTACATAAAATATCACACAACTATATATTAAGTTTAATGAAACTAGTTTACATAAAATATCACACAACTATAAAAGATTAATTAAGAGAGAAAGCATATGCTTACCTAGTCACTTGTACAAACAACTACCACAAGAATGCAATGTCATGAACAAATGTAATTGCAATGACATTTCTATAGGTTCTAGAAGATAGTAACTCGAGTTAATTAGAAATTGGTTGCCTTGACTACAAATCATCATGTTGTTTACTCGTTGTCCCTTATCTAGCAATCTGGATATTTGAAGGCAAAAACATTTGATACACAACTCTACAAAAAATTGTCCTGAACAATGCCAAAATTGTTATAAGCAAAATTGTAATCTAATATGTAGGGGACTTTTCCAAATGATAAATTGTCCTTATATGATTGAAGGCACGTTAGATATATATCCTACACTACTACATAATCTATGATACAATATATTACTCATAAGAAGACACCATCTGACGAACCCGTAATTAGGAAAGAAAGGTATAGATTCCAATATCACCACACAACCATATGTAACATTTATTGATCCCCGTATGAAAAACTTTACAAACAAAAGTTAACATCCAAATATAGATAAAAATATCTTTTTTCAATGATCTCACTCCAAAATCTATGTACAGTAAAGGTAAAAATAATGAAAATTGAAGTTTTCTAGTTAAAATTTATGCTCAAATATATGAAAATCATATAGTAGAATTAAAAAAACCTTTTCTTAGTGATCTCACTCCTGTAGGATGACTATATTAAAAGGCTTGAAGATACATCTTCTCAAGATCCAAAGTTTGTTGATGAGGATGCTATGTAGTCAAAGACAATAGGCAGCCTTTAGAGAAGCCGCATTTATGGCATGAGAGGCATTTTGCAGATTTGATGTCTCTTGCATTTATCATCAGAGATGTCCCTTCTCTTGTGTCTGAGTAAGTGAAAGATATGGTCCGCACTTAAGTCCATGCTCTAAATGAAGGGCTCTAGAAGTAGAATGAAGAGATGTGTACGACTAAGAAGAGTGCATGGAAGAAGAAGTGGGCTAAGAAAATAGAAAAGAAGATAGAAAAAAAAGTGTTATCGAGGATGCAGTAACAAATGCAGCAACAGCAGATGCAACAAATGTATACATACTTCAAGTTCATGAGAGCAAGCAGCTCCACACTTCTTCTTCTTCCTCCACCAACTTCAACACCACCAATCTTTGGCCCAATGCGACATTTGTCCTCCTCTTACTGACGATGATTACGTTGAGTACTCATGATTGTGATTGTTATTTTATTTTTGACATTATTACTTTTGACGTTTTAATCTTTAATTGTGATGACATTTTAATTTAACATTTTAAAAATAACTTTAGAATTTTAAATTATTATTTTATAAAATGCTTACAAATTATGATCATTAGGAACAACAAAGAATAATTATAGAAGTAAACAAAAGGAAAAAAAATAAATTACATGATACAAACAAGAAAATCTGTATGTAAATTTACAAACAGAAAATCCATCTATAATTTATATATGGATTCTAAAATTTATCTGTATTCATTTACTGACGAGGAAATTACAGACGACTCTAATCTATCTGTAAATCTGTTTATAATGATAAAATTCATCGATAAACTTTGAAAAATATGTTTGTAAATCCGTATGTAATTTACATGATTTGGTAGTGAGAGATAAGAAAAAGATTTTGGCTGAATACGTGCAAACTATTTAATGCATTTTCTGTTTTTGAGATTGAGTGTACAATCTAAAAACAATTAAATAGCAAAAGAAATTGAATAATTTTTTATTTTTTATTTAGTTCTTACATCTTTCTTATTCCTTTCTCTAACTACTCTATACTCCTTTTGTTGTTATTGAATTTTGAATCAATTTGCATCATTGTGTGTTCGTATATGGAGTGGTAGAGAGAGTTAGTTTGTTGTCGGTATAGACATTTGATTTGTTCCTTTTGAGTACATTAGTCCAAAGTAAAACTGTAAAAGTGAAAAATTAAAAAATTGTTATTTGTTGATGCATTTTGTTGGCATATTTCTCAATTGGAGATTGATCTCAAAATAAGTTTATTTATTTTTTATTATTTTATAAATGTCAAAATAATTTGTACAGGTTCAAAAAAAATATTGGAATTTGAAAATTAAATATAAGCATTTATCAAAGGACAAATAGAGACGTCAAGATAAAATACTATGTTTAAATTCATTTTCTTAACAATTAGATTTTATATATTTATATTCATTACTTTATTTATTATAATTTTTAATTTCATATAAAAATATATAAATATGTTACCTAAAAAATATGAATTGAGCCATTCAAAACTTCAAAAAAAAATAATAATAAATAGAAACGTCCAGGCTTTGATTGAATCACAAAAAAAAGTTATGGATAAATTTATAAAAACAAATAAAAAAATTAAATAGACAGATGTTCTTTGAATGAACAAGATAACAATACAGATAGAGGTGAAAATAACAATAGAGAAGTAATTAGAAAAAAATAATAATTCTGATTCTCACATTCATGATAACAAGGAGGAAATTGAAATACTAGATGAATTTACTCTAAAAATATGCATAATTCAAGTCAATGAAAATAAAATTTTACATCATAAAAAAGTTTAAAAAATAAATTTTAAATAAAATTATAATAACTTATAAAAAAAAAAGCCTCAATCTTAAGTTTGTTTTAGGCCTTAAAGTGCTGCTCCTATATGTGGTTATTCTATTTTATATTATATTATGTTATTTTATTTCATTTGTTAAAATTAGGGGTCAACAAAAAATTCAAATTTAGAAATTCAATCCATAACTTATACTAACTGTATTTAAAAATTCAGATTTTTAATAAAACAAGATGTCCAATCCATGGTAAAAAAAAAGGATCCAGATATATTTTTATCTAATTTAATTTATGAAAAGTGATTTTTTTTCCCTTTTTTTTCCTTCTAAATCTGATTTAATGGACAATGACGAAAATACAAAAGTAACTATTTTTTACAAAACAACGGAACTTTAAACTAGTTGTTTAGATATTGTTTTCGCTAATGCTTTCACTATTATTTCATAACATAGACAAAACTCTGATTAAATTAATTTGAGTTTTTTATGCATTTGATAACTATTATTAAATATATAAACTCTAAACCACTAGTCATATTTAAGTAGTAAGATTATTTTAATATCTTTTTTATATTTTTATTTTATTTTTTAAAAACATTATTAACTTTAGTATTTCTATTAGTTAAAATAACAGTCGATCTAGTAGGAACTACTTGCATAATAAATAAGTAGCCTTTATTTTAGATAACTTTTTAAAATTGTGTTTGAGATTAAAAAAAATTAAAGTTATTTTTTTTAAAATGTATTATTAACCAAAGTTAAATTTATATTATTAATTTTTATTTTTATAAGTTTTAATTTAATTTTTTATCATTAAATCTGTTTGTTAATAATAAGTTAAAAACAATAATAAATATTTTATAAATTTTATAAAATATAATATAATTAATAAATATTATTAAAATCTTCTTAAAATGCATTAATTTAATATAACGGTGCGTACAACAAATTAGTTTTACTTTAAAAATTAAATTCACAAATATATTAAAAATTAGTATTGTCTTCAAAATTAAATTTATAACTAATTTAATGTAAAACTAAATTTAAAACTAGTGTAAATAAAAATCAAATTTTAAACTAAATTTAAATTTTAAAATTACTTTTAAATTGATTAAATAAAATAAAATAGTTTAAAATTTAATTCGTATAATTAGTTTGGGTAATAGATAGATGTAAAAAATAGAATATATACAAATATTTATTAGCTTAATATAATATAAAAATAATAAAAATTATATTATTAATAGATTAAAATATATATAAATATAATTTTATATTAGTTATTATAAAATTTAAATATTTTTTAATATAATAATTTAATTATAATATAAAAATATTTCTAATATATTTTTACTAGATTTAAAACTGGTTTTAAACTAAATCTAAATTTTAAAACTAAATTTAAACCAGTTTTTAAAAAATTAAAATGAATTGGTTCAAAATCCAATTCATATATTTATATTTTAAATAAATCTAGATTAATTTTTTAAAAATCTAATCCATGCACACCTATAATTAAAATAATTAGAATGAAGTTCTGATATAATTATTATTGTAACGTTCCATATTTTGTAATAATATTTTAATTAATATATATATATATATATATATATATATATATATAAATTTTCATGTGTTTGTATGTTTGAGTATATGATGATGATATGTATTGGATGGTGGTGTGAATGCATGATGTGGACATATGCGTATATGTGAGATGAATGTGGATGTTAATTGTGCATTATGATTGGATGTGTTGAACTGGTTGAAAATAGGTTAAGTGGTATTTTTGGGGTGTTCTCACTGTAGCGAGAGGGTTATCGCTGTAGTAAGAAGACTCTGAGAGAAGGATGTGAGACTGTGACTTTCTTGCTGAAGCGAGAAAGCGATAGTGAGGGGTGCATTTTTTGTTAAAATCTCACTGTAACGAAAGGGTCTCGATGTAGCGAGATTCTGCAGAAACTAGGGTGCAATTTCCTCTGATCTTTTCGCTGTAGAAACAAGGGACGTTGTAGGGAGAGATGCTCGCTGCAGCGAAAGTGTGTTGTTGTAGCAAACGTATCGCGATCAGAGGGGTATTTTAAGGGTTTAGAGTTTGAGAAATTCATTTCCCAACCCTCCCTTTGAAATCCTTTTGATTCTCTCAACTTCCAATATGTTCTTACCAATTAAATTACCTCCAAAAAGTCGTTTGGAAGCTAGATTGAAGGTTAAAATTGAGTTTGGGATGCTTGGAGGTAAGTTTATGAGTTAGGATTTTCAGTTTCTCGTCCCTCTTCCTTGTATTCTCGATTTTTCATGGGGATTTCTATGTTTTAAGGACGAAAATCAGTGTGAGGAGCTATTCTATCATGGATTTATAACCTCTCTTGGATAGTTCAAAATAGAGAATCCTTAACTACTTAATAACTATATAAATGTACATTGTAATAAAGGCTCTAAATAAAAAGGTCTTTGAGGAACATTAGGATTTTACTAAGTAGACATTGATAGGAGTGGTCAGAATATTCTATTTGATGCTTTTCGAATAATGGATTATGCTAGACCTTAGGATAGACGACTTTATTATTATCATTGAAAAGATGTGCACGTTGAATCGTACGTTGGGTTGAGTCTGGAGGTGTCCGACCTCCAGCACATTATATTAATATGTGTGATGTATGAACTGTTTGAGGATTTTCTGTATTGAGTGTTTGTTGATGACTGTGGTATGTAGATATTAGTTGAACTAGGGAGTAATGAAAAATATTAGAGTATTGTGAATGAATGAGTTGATTGGTGGTTCCGTGAATTGCTGAATGTTGTGATTATTGAGGCATGTTGAGACTAATGAATGGTAATTGGTGAAACATGATATATTTATGTTGTTTGATAATTGGGTATACTAAATAAGTGAAAACATGCTATTGATAAGAGTGTTTGAATATTCTTGAATAAAAGAAAAGTTGTCTGAATGACGTGATCATAGTGCCACAGTGACCGTAACTGAGTGCAGTGAGCGTACGTGTAAATGAATTGAATGAAATGCTGGACAAGTGATCATAATACGGGAGTCAAACTGGGCGAATGAATGTAATTACAATACAAGTATTGTGGTACGACCAATGGGGTACTCACAATAAATGTATTGTAATACATCAAGTTATGTGGATAAGACTCGCTTATTATGACATGTGCCCTGTAAAAAAGGTGTGGAAAAGACTGAGAAATGTTGGTGGTAAGTTTAGATAGCTCAGAGATACACTAGGGGTATAGAGTCCAAAGAAGATTTAGGAAATCTTGGAGAAATGAAGGTGGTGAATGCTCAGTATGAACGAGTGCACATTGATTTGTTGAAAATGAAAGCATTCACAGGCCACACACTTATTTCCTAACGAGATTCCTGACTATACCTTTGCTAAAAGGGGCTGGAGAGGCACACGTATATCCATATTGCTGCGGCTAACCAGCGGCTATCTAAGCTGTGAAGTCCTCAAAGGATCGTAGGGGCATTGAATGTAAATGTGAAATAAATGTGAATGTGTGATGTGTATGAAGTAGCACAAAGATTTTACTGTTGTAATATATGCATTGTAACATATCGGTTGATGTTGTTATGATATATGTGTTGTAATACATCGACGGGTGCGACTAGGATACATGTGTTGTGACATATCGATTGACCTGGTATAATACATGTATTGTGACGTGCAAATTAGTATAAAGATGCATGATCTGAAGTGGTGAACATGATTGATCGTTTGTCCTGTGTGCTCCTTTGTGATGGTGATGGTGATTGAGTGTCATTGCTAATACAAATCTATGTAAAATAATATTTCTAGTATTATGTATATAAACATGTAATTATAGTGCTCTTGTTAACCAGAGATTTAGTGGGGCGGGAGGTACTCACCCTTACTAATATTTTTAGGTAATGAAAGTGAAGAGACAAAGATGCTTGGTCCTATAATAGTCTAAGGGCATTGAAGAGAAGACTGCTCTGTAGGGATTAAAATAGTTTGAGAAATCGTATTACTTTATTCAAATTGTATCTTGTGATGACTAAATTTTGTAAATGATTTTAAATATCAGATTTTAGAACTTATGATAGTTGGACTAATTTTATTGTAATGAATATTCTGAAAATGTCTTTAGTAGAAATCCTAAGTTTATATGTATTCAAAATGAACTAAATGTTTTGTTAAAAGTAAAGTTAAGTTTAATTCAATTACCTCAAGTTTTAAAGTTTTATCATTAGAATAATATGAAATTTTTATAAGAAGAAAATACAAATTTTGTCTTTATAATACTATTGAGTTTATGAATAGAAATAAATTCATTTTTATTTTAAAAAAATCTATTTATTTGAATGAAGAAAATAGTGGTGTTACAAGTGTTAGTATGATAAATAAGTAATTTTGGTGTTAGGTTTTTTATTTTCTTTCGTTGATTATAGAAACATACATATGATTGCAAGAAACAAAGTTTCTCGCCTTGCATAATATCTTGTGTAAGATTTAAGGAAGTTCCGCTTGCTAACAGTACGTAAGAACTCCCAATAAAGTTTTATGTAGAATCATAGCGATGTCTCCTCACAGGCAGTAAGCAATTTTTCAGTAACTAGGAAATGGATCAAGGCCACACCATTGTTAGATTTCTTAGGTTAGAGAATGATGATTTCTCGTTCATTTTTAATGTTTTTTTTAATTGATCACTGAGATGTATGATTAGAGAGTTGAGATTTAGGATTGGATTGTCAAGCAATTATCAATTGGTTATTGATGCTTGAATTGGATATCTTTATTAATTACAAAGGGAGAGAATGAAGGTAAATTAGACCTTAATCGTTTGTTTCGATTGCTGAATTCCACTTGTTTAGTATAAGTAATTCTTTTATTCATCCTCAATTTTAGTGACAAGTTTGTATTATAAGTCTGTAAAAACTATACAAGATCTTACTATTCTATTACTTGTAAGATTTAGTACACTTGTTAAAGATCCATCAATTATAAAGGAGAATAAAAATCAAAAACAATTTCAAAAATCATGTTTTAAATACTACTTTTTAATTTTTAATTTTTATTTAATAATAAATAAAATGTGAAAGTACTATATTAAAAATATATTTTTAATGACTCACTGTAAAAATAAAATAAATTTGTCATAAATTATTTATATCCCTTGAAAGTGAAATCAATGCATATATCAAGTTATTATATTAGATTAGAGTTGTTAATTCACATTATTCTATTTGACTCGCGTCAAATAGTGGACTAACGTTGTTAGTTTAAAAATTGTTTAAACTAATTTAAATCTTTAAAATAATAGCTTAAGTCTAACGTTTATAAGTAATAGACTCATGTGAATAAATCTCTTTATAATATTTAAAAAAAGTTAATATATATCAAAAATAAAAAATTACATTAATAATATTTTTCAGTATATTAAAATTTAAAACATCAAATATCTATCTAACAAATATAAACAAAGATATCATTAAATCACTTTAATCAACAAAATTAAAACCAATACTTAAAGTAATTTCAAATATCTAAAAATATATTCTAATTAATCTTTTAATTATTTAACTTTTTTTTAAAAATTATATCTCCGATTAGAATAGTCTTACTCTCATAATTATTATTTTTGTTATCATTATTTAAACTTAAATATTAATAAAAATTGCTATTTTGTATGATAAAATTTAGTATAAATTTATATAAATACACGTGGATGAATTTGATTAGTTAGACGTGAGTTAAATAAAGACAGACGTAACTTCTACTGTTCAACAGAAATCACAAGTAACTGTGCAGATATTTCATCAAACTTATTTTTTGTACAAACAACATTTCCGTTTTAAAATTTCGTATTAAAATTATTAATTTGTAAAAATAAGATGTTTTTATAAATATAGAAATAAATATTTATAAAAAATATAAAAATTTATATAAAATAATAAAAAAATTAAATAATAATTTTAATTTTTAAAATTTAGAATAAAATTAATAAATATGTGAATATAAAAATATTGCATTAAGCAAACAGTGTCTACTTAATTAACAAAACTGTTTCATTTAAATAGTTTTTGGAGGGAAGAATATTTTTTTAATCTTAAATTAAATAATTATATATTATTTTAAATAATGAATAATTATAACATTAAATTTATGTTAACATACTGATTTATATCTTTTATTTTAAATAAATATTAATTTAAAATATAATTTTTATCTCCCTTTCTTTTTTGTCCAAAACTCTTCTTTTTTGAATAACTCCATGACATCTCCTGTACATCAGATTATTACAATTCAAAATTATAAAATAGTTTTATTTTCTACTTTTAACACGAAATATTGAATCTCAATCATTTAATTTAATTTTAAATTAATTACCAACAAAAAAATAAAAATATAATTTTCACTTTTTCTTTATATTATTTTTTCAATTTTTTTATATAGTGCAAATTAAACTTACATCTTTCTAAAACATTTCTTATAATCAAATTAAATTTTATTAATTGTAATAAAATAATAAATTTTTTGTTTTCAAAAATTTTCTGATTTTTATTTAAAATTCATAATTTTACTTGAAATAATATTTTATTTTAAAAAAACATATTAGATGAAAAATGAAGATTGAAGTATTATTTTCTATTTTAACATGTTATGTTGATTAATTTCCAGCAGTCAATTTAATTAAAAATTATAATTAATGAATAAAAATAAAAGAGGAAATATTCTTTACTTTCTCTTTTTTTATCTTTTCCATTTCTTTTTTCTATTTTTTTTTTACAATGCTCTAAATTAGATATGCACCTTCCTAAAGTCCTTTTTTTTACAGTTAGAATAAATTTTTTTTTCCTTTTCTAATTTAATTTTTTTTATAATTTTTCTTCACATCCATAATTTTATCTGAAATATTATTATATTTAGTGAAAAAAAATATATTAAATGAAACATGAAGCTTGAAGTATTATTTTAATTTTTTTCGTGAACACACAATTAGTGATGAATTATTAGTATAACAATTGTATGAAGGCTTTTTATGTTGAAAAACAATTAGAGTCTGTTTAATAAATATGAAATGAAAAGATATAATTGGATAAAGATAGAACATAGTAAGAGTAAGATAGTAAACAAAAAAAATATTACGTTGCTCCATTCAATATTTGAAATAAATAAAAGATAATAAAATAAGATATAAGTTATATTTAAATGAAAAACTAATATAAATTTTAAACTTAATATTTAATTACTTTTTAACTTTTCAATCAAAATTTATTTATTAAAAATATTCTTCTGTGCAAATAATATTAAATTTGATATTAAATAATGATATTTTCATTACAATTATTTTTTAGTAATAAATTATAATTAAAATTAAAATTATAAACAATTATAATTATTTTTTAAAAAACATGTTTCTCAAAAATATAATCATATAGTTTTAACAAAAAAATTATTAAAATAATATTTTTTGAATAATTAATATTTTATAAAAAATTAAAAGGTATAAAATATAACTAAAAAAAAATAAAAAATTATCATATTTTAATGATTCTAAGAAATTATCTAAATTGTTAGACTATAATAGGATAATACAATAAGATAAATTATCACATTGTGTTGTTAAATCAATATTAAAAATAAAATAAAATATTATATCTTATTATTTTATCTTGACTATCCTTGAAAAAAATATTTGAGAGCGATATGACTAATTTACGATATATAAAAAGGAAAAAGAAGTTGAAAATTTAAGTAAACAAATAAAAAAGGAAGTGAATATACTATTTTTATTTTTTAGTTTATTCTTATTTGATGATTAATTTTTAACTAAATTTAAATGGTTAAAATTTATCAATATGATATATATCGTGATTAAATAGAAAATAAGTGAATCTTATCCTAATTAATCATTTTTTTTACTTTTATTATCTTTAATTGATGTTTTTATTCAATATTTTAGAAAGGAGTTTATGGATAATAAGATACTTAGATAATGGTTAAAGTTGAATTGCTCTCTAAAAATTACTTGGATAATATTACTAAATAACCAATCTTTATTTAAGAGAGCAGTTGACACATGAAATCATTCTTAGAGTTGAAGATTAAAAAGCGATTATTGCCTAAGTGCTCTCTAAAGTTTAATTTCAAATTAAACCCAAAATTTTGTCATCTTTATCTTTGTATTCACTTCCTGGTATTGCTACCTCTAAATTTCTTTCATTCTTGGTGATCTCAGAAGTGTTTGCATCAGTGTTTGCATCGTCGATGTCGCTTTCATACCCTAATTTATACTCCTCTTTATTTGCCTTTCATTACTATGAACAATACTTAACTCTCCTTATACTCAGATGTACCATTGTTTGAAATGAATAGTGCACTCTCATCTCTGACATTGAGATGAACCACAGTAAAGGTGAAAGTACATTGTATTGATGTTAGTGACATGAAATATTTTTGTACTTTTAGTAAAACTTATATTTAGCTTTTTCTTATTGCCTAATAAAGAGCATATATTTAGTGATTTTTTTTCTTATTTTTAGTTAAACTTATTTTACAAATGTCAAACTACATGTTAGTAGACATGAGCTATTATTGTGTTATTGTATTAGCAATTTAACTGAAAGAGAGCATGTAGTTTATAGAAAACAATGTAATATTATAGTTTTTACGAATGTAATGGAGATTGAACTGTGATGAGATTTGTGGATTATGTGTGCCTCCTTATTCAACTAGATGATAATCAATTTATGTGATGCCCTACTATATAGCCTTAGTAGAGACAGGTAAATTTGCAAGAATAATTGTATGCTGAGATTTAACTGAATGCATATAGTAGATACATGTATTTCAATATGTTTGGTTGTGAGTATGTAAGATAATATATATGTTGTGAATACACATGTTTTGTTGTTTGATTGAGAATGCAAATACTTATGCTCTTTAAATTTTCTTTATAAATTGTTCTAAAGTTGAAGTTTATATTCTTAATAAAATT
This sequence comes from Abrus precatorius, assembly GCF_003935025.1. Lineage (NCBI taxonomy): Eukaryota > Viridiplantae > Streptophyta > Magnoliopsida > Fabales > Fabaceae > Abrus > Abrus precatorius. The sequence continues at coordinate 18,054,945 of NW_020874292.1, forward strand.
TTAAATTTGAGTGAAACCCTAGTTTCCAGTATAAGATTCAAAATAATAATTGAACTCAAATTGTCCAAGTTGGATAATTTAGGAACAGAGTTTTTCATTGATTAGTTAGCAAATGCTTCTTGTAATATTGTATGTTATACTTGACAACATTTTGGTTTGGTACATTTCTCTTTGTTTTTTAGTGCATGCTTGATTGAGGTAAATTATACCATATTCAAGTTGTGTACTAGGAGACTAATGCAAAATGCTGTTAAAATTTTTCAAAGTATATATAAAATACTTTGCAAGGTGGTATTGATGATAATGAAGTTCAAAAAATGGTCCATGAATTTGTATGTTTTAATTAAGTTAACTCATACATGTAGAATTTGTCTTTGTATTTACATTATGTTAGTAGACTTATGTTTCATTTTATGTTATTTTTAGGAGACCTTATTGTAGGGCACTCTAAAGGCTGAGTCAGAATCAATATGGAGACACGATGTAATGCCCCAAATTTTGTAATGGTATGTTGATTATTAATGTGAATTATGGAATTCTATTTGAATATGTATTTTAGTTTATGACAATGGTTTGAGTATATGTGTATATGTATATGACTATGTGTATGTAAGCATGAATGTGAATGATGATTATGTATTGAGAATGGGATGTATTTGGAATTAAATAAGAAATAGGTTAAGTGTGTGCTGCAGGGACATTTTTGCTGTAGCAAGAAGGCCCTGGGCGAGAGGACTGCATCTTTGTGTGGAATGCAATATGATTAATATTGAGTATGATGTGTGATGAAATGGTGATAGAAACCATATGGTTGGTCACAATGTAGTTGAAAATGTGTGGACATGCCATTGGTTGATGATAAATAATGTGAATGATTGAAAATACGTGTGAATGGCATGATGGTTGTGTTTGAAATGTTGGAAACTATGAATGGTTACAATGACATACTAGGAGTGTGGAAGATGGGGCGGTATAAATACTTAGGGGAAGAGAGGGTGGCGGACAGTGAGTGTGGATGCACCACAGGTCATACACTCTCTTCCTGACTCGGCCTCTGATTAACACCTTTGCTAAGGCTCGTGACCGCATACGTTGTATCCGTGAGGTGGGGGCTAACCGGCGACCATCGATGGTATGAAATCGAGTAAGTCTTTGAGGTTGAGGGCATCAAGAAATTGTGATCACAATGCCACAGTGAGCGCACATGTGTTTGTGGATTGATTAAAGGTGCAGTGAGCGCACCTGTGTGTAAATTAATGAGTGGATGTGCATGTTGTTGTAATAAATTGACTTATGGTTGCTGAATGAATGAATTAAGTTATATTATGAAACATTTGGGACATGCAAGGTGAGTCTCTATGTTTGTGTATGTAATGTAGAGGACTCACCCTTACATTTAATTTTCAGGTGATCAACACGATCAACACCACACTCAGTGAACGAGAGGAATGTAATTGCTATAGGACTTAAGAAATTATTTTTAAAAGTTGTGATGTATTTAAATTAGTTCTGTAGCATTTATTTTGATGCAAACTTGTGACTCTCCCTTATTTTGAAATACTTTATTGAACTATGTATTGGGAACCCTTTATTATTATTATTATTATTATTATTATTATTATTCCCATTTATTGTGAAATTTATTTATTTGAAAAATTAAATTAAGGCATTACACACGACATCTTTTCTCAACCACTTGGTGTACTTATGCATCCCGTTTTGGTGAGAGCTATAAGATTTGAAGTGAGAATTCGCATTTGGATCATTGCCATCAACTCCACATTTATCATCTACTGAATGGCAAAATATGAAACTTTGGGTAGCACATTTGATAAATGTTATGACACAATTGAGAAGGAGTTAAGGATTACTCTATTCATGTCAGGTCAAATACCATTCAACTCTACTGTCACCCCACCACTATTCATGCTTTCATTAATGCCACCACCTTTCACCATCTCTACTCAAATGCATCCAATGGTGGAACTTGTTCCATAAATGCCATCGGATGTATCATGTAACAGCCACATAGGCAGAGGTTTCATAGAAACTTAGAAGTATTATTTAAATTTACTTTGTAATTAACTATTTAGTGTAACACCTTATTTTTAGAAATCTATATAATGTATAAATTTTATTTTAATCAATTGAAATGATATTTTTTTTTATATAATTCTATGAATTTATATAACAACTTACTCAAAATTTTAATAATTTGCAATATTGTTATAACAATATTAATGGAAATTGGAAAGAGTAAATAAATGTCATAGCTATAATGTAAAAGTCTTCATAAGAAACTTGTATATCCAGTACATATTACAACTTTAAATATTACAAACTTTTTGTCAAAATAAATAAGATTTACAATAATATATATAACTATAATATTTGCAATTCATAAAATATACATCCCAAAGCAGTCTTCCTCAAAACCAACTACTGAAGACCGGTCCTACTCATCCACTCTATGCCAGCTTTCTATCTCAGCTAAATCTTCTGAATCCAGATCCTCGTTTGATCCCAAGTAGAGATCGCCTAAAGGTCCTTCTGGAAGGTCTTTCGAGAGAGTCGTGATCGTGGTAAGTGAATAGGTATGTGAGGCTGCCAGACTCTTAACAGTACCTGTATACATATATACACATAGAGTCTTGTGTATTCTATTTTTAGGGAAGTCAAAAGGAATGCTATAAAAGTACTCCAATTCTAACTTAACAAAAGTTCTAGGCTCATTCTCTACAAGAATAGCAAATTTAAAATAATACAGTCTTTGGTATTCATTAAATACATAATTTAATCTAAAATGTACAGATCTATCTATTAATCTAATTCTTCCCTGAGACTTTCTCATCCTGATTCTCTGAAATTTTAGTAAGGATGAGCATCCATTCTATCATTTACAAATATTTAGTATATAATCATGATATTAACATACATATAACATATTCAATTTCATAAATTCATATTTGCAAACATATTCACACCACACACATAACATTTAATAATTTATCATTCATTTTCCTTTCTCTCATTCTAACACGCACTTCCAGTGGACTGTGATCACAGATACCGATGCCTCCAACACTTCTTGAGGTTTTACTTAACTAGGTAAATAGTCATGGTTTAGTCCATGCACACGGATACAATATATACAATAATCGGGTCCCTTAGCAAAGGCATAGTTAGGAGTCTAGTCAGGAAACGAGTGTGAGGCCATGTAACGCATTTACTCTCAGAAAGAGTGTGTACATATACGCGAATGTCGCTCACCACCTTATGTTTCCCCAAGATTCTCATCGTCTTCGAACTCTATACTCTTAGTTTATCTATGTAACTATTCACACTATATTCAATCCATATTTGACTCTTAGAGTTATTCTCATAATTATCCTTTCTTCCCACTCATAAGATTATGCTTAGTAAAGCATTTTCAGACTAATTCCATTCCAGTCCATTTCATATCAATATCATTCCAATATACCATTCTACTCAAATATATATTTTTCATAAAATCTCAGATATATATACTCATCATGTAATACATATACAGATATATCAACCACTTAACCCAAGCAACTGAACAGTTCAAATAATCAAACAAGCATATTTTCAACCATAATCAACACAATATATATCACACTCATATATTCTCATACTATATTCATACAATAATGCTCTATGAGCTCAACATAAATACAATAATAGAAAGATAAAATAGAGCTCTCCTTACCTTGAAGATGAGCTCACAAAGATATATGAAAAAAGCTCAAGGTTCTCAGATGAAAGTTCTCTTGAATATCACGAAATATTCATATGGAACAAAAATAGAAAAAAAATCGAAAAAACGCAAGTTTAATCCGAAGAAACTTACTTAGAATCACTTAGCTTCAATGTCCAAGCATGATTATGAAGAGAAATCAAAGTTTCTGAGGTTTTTATCTAAGTGAAAGGAAGAGAGAGTTTAAAAAAAACTTGAAAAAGATACGTGAGTTTGTAATATAATGAATTTCTCATGTAAGAAATCTCTTAAATACCCCTCAATCCTGCGCATTCTCGCTTCAGCGAGGGATAACTCGCTTGAGCGACGACATCTCACTTAAGCGAGATATGCAGACAGTGGTCTCACACACTATTTTATGATACGCTAACTTGAGCGGGTTTCATCTCGCCAAAGCGAGATATGCAGATAGTGGTCTCGCGCACTATTTTATGATACGCTTACTTGAGCGACCTTTATCTCGCTTGAGCGAGATGGTGTCCAGAGAGCATGTCATTCCTCTTGTGGGTCCTCGCCTGAGCAACCCATCTCGCCTGGGCAAGATTCTCAGCTTGCCTATGCGAGATCACTCTCGCCTGGGCGAGGTGACAGTTGGGTGACATTATCTTATCTCGCTTAAGCGAGAATCATCTCACTTGAGCGAGATAGCTCGGCAGTAAGATATTTCTGCACGCTCAATCTCTCCTAGGCAAGATTTACCTCGCTTGAGCGAGATCTACGGTACTAAAGTTCCTCTAAAATCCTCCAAACTCACATCTAAATGCACTATAATGCAACTCAATATTACATAAACATAATTTACAGAAAAATGAGAAGAGGGTGTTACATTTCGCTCTTTGGATTCTTACAAAATATTATCACCATTTGTTTTTGTAGTGTGACCATGATTGTATGCTATATTTGAACACCTCATATCAACTTATTGTTAGAGGAAAAAATTATCATGGATTGGTTAAAGACACCTTACACAATAGGACTCTTACTCCAAACCATGATAAGGTCTTAGTTGAGGTAGTACAGCGACATGAAAAAGAGTATGCATTGTCCATCCCAAACGATGAACCAAACCTTTTATGCCTGAGAGACATAATTGGTACTTATATTGTTTAGCTTTTAATCACTTTATGACCAAAGATATGTATGTAATCTTTTTTATAATTTTAGATGAAGTGCATAATTTATAAATGTTTAATTTAAAAGCATTGATTTTTGGTTGCACCATCATCAAGTAAAGAGATAGGAAAATAAATAGACTAGACTGAGGAATCAATTGTTGGTCTAAGCAATAAGAGTCTTGTTTCTTTATCAAGCCTTACTGAGTTAGCATAGGCTTAAGGTGCTACATGCTTTGACATGATGAAACTTTGAGTGAGAAACAATAAGGCCATCAATACTCTTCCATTTATATGGCTATTGGACACTGAGGAAAGGAGTTTTATGACACGGTGGGAAAGAAAAACATATTGGAGATCATACGTCAACATTGGTTAAGTGCCTCCAACGTTTTCCTTTACATAAAGTAATTGTTCTTGTATAATTTGTAATTAAAAATCTTACTTTATGTTTATGTCCTCATTTCATGCATTTCCATTCTTAATTTGTACTATAAGATATTTGTGTGAAGCCTACTTGCATGACACTAATAAGGCAAGTATGTTTTCATTTATATCTCCATATGAAATGGACGAGAAGTCTCAATTCGACCCCACATCAACATATACCTAAAATGTTGAAGGGTAAAGATCACTTTGTTTTTACACCTTATAATGTTGGGTGAGTTGTTCTTATGAGCATGCATATTCAGTTTTTTTTCCTAATTTTTATTATCACTTTTTTCTTGTAATTAACTTAAAGGTATTATTCACTATTGATAGGCAACACTGGATATTAATTGCCATCAACACCTTTGATGAGATAATGTATTATATGGATCCACTTCGTTAACAACTTAAGAATCGAATACATATACACAACCTATTTAAAAAGTAAGCATGTATTTCAACACTCTATTATTTATGAATGTGCTTGAATCGTAACATACTTCTTTCGTCCTATTTTATTAGTATCCTTATCAAATATCGAGCAAAAAGGCAAGTTCAGTCTTCTGAGACAAAGATGCATCAAACAAGATGGGTCACTATATATGTATATTTCCTAAAAAAAAACTTTTAACTTGTTATTTATTACACTATTCATAATTTTGTGTTAATTCAGGTTTTTATGTTTTTTCTTTCACAAAGTGTCCTAAGTAAACAAATAACAATGACTGTAGATATTTTGTGTATCTTTCTATTGAAAATGCTTTGGATCATGGACAAATTACGATCCCCATTAATGTTTGGAGTCCATATCCAAAATTATTTAATAATTTGTATTTATTTTACTTAAATTCTACCTCATTTTGTATTTAACTTATTTATGTTTGTATATTTTGTTTTGTTTTCGTTGTTTTTAAGAGGTCTGGTTTCCAACCTTTCTTAACAATAAAATTCACCAACTCCAAAAGAAGTGTTGTGCATATTTGTAATATAAATATTTGAAGGACACATTGATGAACCCACAATTTATAAATATTTTGTCTAGCATTTTATAGAATTTTAATAGAAAAATGGACTTAGAAATTGTAAATAGTATAAAAATCTCATTTAGGTCAAATATTATAGCTTTCTTAATTTTTGTCTTATTTTCATTAATTTTTGTGAATATATTTTGCAATTTTCATCAGTTGAATAATTGTACAAGAAATTCTAGACAAATTTCATGAATTTTTGGCTCTTGGGGAAAATATAAAATAGGAGTAATCACTCTCAGATACCATAGTGATCTCTCTAGGGAGCTGATTCCAAAGGATAGGCCAGAGTAACCACTCCAAAGCTAAAAAGAACCACAGTGCCTGCGCATAATCACTCTCATGAGTGATAATGATCACTCTAGAAAGTTCCAGGATGAAGGACCTTGCACGTAACCACTTTCAAAAGTGAAAGTGATCACTGCAGTGAAGACTAAACAAGAACACTCTGCGCGTGTTCACTCTCATAAGTGAGAATAACTACGCGTACCCAAAGTAACTACTATTATATACAAGAGTGATCACTACAGAAAGGGAGAAACCTGAGGAATGTTGCGCATGTTCACTCTTGTTTACAAGAGTGATCACTATGAAGTAACGTCAGACTTAGTATATATAGATTTTTGAAAATAATTTAGGGAGCTTTTACATACTTTAAGATTTCTTACCAATTTAGGAATACTTACAGAGCCTAGGTCATCCTTGGGTGACAGCCAAGGACCGAATCTAGGGTTTGATTTCCATTTTCTTGTTAATTCTTCTTTAATTTTTGCATTAATGTCATTTCCTTCTCTTTATTTTCATTTGATAATTGTAAGACCCATCCTCATGGAGGGTTAAACTCTTTTGTAATCCCTAGAGAGTTCATTTAGACTCTTGAATTCCTGAGTTTTGAATGTTAATATTGTTCTTTTTCTTCCATGAATTTCTTCTTCCCAAACTCTTGAATTGAATTAATAGTTGAATGAGGGAAACATTGCGTAATGAACCCTAATTTATTTTAATGAAATTTTAAATTTGAATTGTTTAATTCTTGTTTAATTCTAAGATTGCGTAATCAAGATTGGAGTTCATTGGATTGCTTAATTCATATGAAAACATAAGGTTGATTTTTGCTTATTAAATTAACCTAATTCTGGGAGGAGAGGAAAAATATTAAAATCTTGAGAGGAATAAAGATAGAGTCTATATGAATGAACTAGTGATTACTACTTTCTATTGATTGAACATTATAATTTTGTTTCTTGTCCTTCATATTAATTTTGGAATCAAACAAAACCCTCCTTTTTAATCGCTTTTGTAATTAATGTTCTTAACATATTTGATGCATATTCTCAACCATTGTCGTTGGAATTGACCTAGGTTAGCACCTTAATATTACATTAATTTCTGTTTGTATTTTGATGAAGATTCGCGACAAATTTCTTTTCATCACACATTAAGCATAATATATTCTTAGTAATTTTTTCATGAGTAAAATGTATATACTTAAAGTAATTTGCAAGTATATAGACTATTTTTATTATTCATTGTGATTCAATGTAATTTATATTAATTTTGATCTATTTTATATTGTTTTATTATTATTTTGAAATATTCAATTATTTTTAATTTAATAATTAATATTCATATATACTGTTTAATTGGTTTGAAATTATGAAATATCAACAATATTTAGATACTGAAATGTTCCCATTATTTTTAAATTATTGATTATGGTCTATCAAGTATAAAGAAATTTGGGATTATGTCAAATTATTAAAAAATCTAAAAAAAACTTTTAAAACTCTAGAAAACGATTAAAAAATCACTCTCAAAATTTAACTTTAAAGAACGATTAAAAAATAACTCTTTCAAAAATGGAGATTGAAAAACGATTTCCACGTGTTTTACTTGAAAATCTCGATCTGAATTTTTTTTAAATGTATGTAGATGTTCGTACTTTTAATTTTTCATAAATTAATTAGACGTCAATGTAATCTTATTACAATGCATGCATATATTTATTATTTTAATCTATACTATATTTATATCTATCCATGATTTATCTTCAATGAAAATAATAATAATAATTTAAACCTGTCTTGTTTCACGTCACGACGACAATTATACAATATTTTAATTAGTTTATTCATTCAATAAATAGATTAATTTTATCTTTTAAAAATAATTGTATTTATCAATTTTACTTTATAAGAATAAAATGCATGGCTTATTACATTTCAAGGGGATGGAACTTTGTTAAATATAATAGTATTTTCATACAATTTAAAAGACATGTATCTCTGGTGAATGAAAGCGCATATGGAAAGATTTAATAATAAAACATCAAGTGAGGTTATCACTTTCTCCACTACTCATTTGGATATTATGTAGATATTTTGAGGTAAAGCAAATATTCAAGGAATTGTAAAATGAATGGTAGTACATGCGGATGTCCTATTTTGATTCTCAAGTGTTCTCTTCTTCACCAACTCACGGACAGAAATAGTTCAACCATACTGAAAATTCTTAAAGTGATGGATCATGTCGAACAACAAAAGACTATAATGGAAGCGATTGAAATTGAGATGACAAACTCAACATGCAAGGATTTGAATGAAAAGAGCCCTCAGATATTTTTTTAGTCAACAAAAGGACGAATAAGAAACAAACGCAGGACGACATCCACCTTCTAAATTCAATAATTATATTCACACTCCAACAACCCCAAATATCAGATGAATATGCATCGACTAGGCCCTACATCCACCTTCTAAAATCCCAAACAAGTTGTTTAAGGTCATTATAAGATTATTTCTGTTCATTATATGATCAATTTTACGAAACTTCGACATTACTCCTCCATACCACACAAGTTGTGCGTAAACAAAGGCTATGACTTTAAGGTGTGAGTGAAAATACAATCGGATATGTTACAAATTTAAATATTTATATCATTTCATAATTTTTTATATTAATATTATTAATAAATATCATGTATTAGCACAATTAATTTTTATCTTAAAATATAAATTAATTATTAATATATTTTAAGAATTTATATGGAAAAAATTATTATACTAATGTTTAGTATATTGATAATATGTATTACTTGATAATTTTATTAACAACATTATTCATTAATATAATATATTATATTATGAGCATAAATTCATAGTATCTAGCCATTTTGATAGATTACTTTTTATTGAATAAAATTGGTACTAAGAAAGACTAATAAATTATTATTGATAATTTACTAACATGTTATTGTTGATCTATACTAAAACCAAATACATTATACTTTGGTCTTTGGTAGATAGTTTTATTGTTATAAATAATGATATATATTATCTATACATTATACTATTATAATACATCATATTATTAATGTTGATTGATAATGTTTACGTTAATAATCTAAATTTTATGAATAAAAGTATATTAACAGAGACACTCTTAATACTTAGTATTTGTTTATAAGAAATTCTATTAAATTGGAATTACTTTGGGTAATAAAAAAAATCAAAATTGATGAACAAATTGTAACTATTTCACAATACAAGTTGGTAAAAAAAATAAAAAATGAACAGATTGTTTTTAATTAATGGGTGTAAATAATTTCGCGTAACAGTTTTGCTATATTTTTTTATGCTAGAAAACTTTACTATGTTTGTAGTATGGCACTGTCTTTTGTAATAAAATTTTACCTTAAATCTAAATTCTCGTGTATTTTAAAGTTAAAAAATAATTCTCGTAATTTTTAATAACAAAACCATGTTCTAACATAAATATGAGATTCAGATTAATTTAAACACGTTATAATCACATTCAATGATTTAAAATTAATTTTATCAAAATAAACTTTACTTTGTTCTAAATCAAATAAAAACTATGTCGCGAGTAAATTAACTTGAAGTTATACAAGATTTATGCAGAAAATGAATGAAAAAGAAAATGTCACTAGTATAATTTTAGAATATCAAACGACATTTATACCTCGTTTAGTAGCACTATTTATCCTGAATCAGATCCATGTCCAGCAAAAACATTGGCAAGGGTTTAGTTCCTCAAGTATTCGTGCGATTGAGGGGACCTCATAATATAATTGCCTGTTTTAAGATATAAATTTTAAACAGTATCTTAAATGATTATAAATTATTAGTTTATCTTCTTCACGTAATTGCTCCATTGAGAATATTCAACTATTATTTAATATATAAGGGTGTGTATGACAAAATTAACAAATAAGTTGAAAGTTAATAGACGAAAGGTAAAAATTTAGATAATTAAATTGAAATTGTTAATTTTACAAAATTAACTATTAAACTGGCCGGTAAAATGATAGATAATTAAAGATACTATAATTAGTAGACTAAAGTTTAAAATTTAGTAATTATATATTTAAAAAATATATAATTTTTATATTTTAATTTATTTAAAGTAATTTATCATCTTCAAAGTAGTGTAACAAGTTTTCAATTTAATTCACAGTTATAAATATTTTATTATAAAAAATAAGATTTAATAGCTTTGTTAAATATTTCTCAAGACATAAACAGTTTTTTTTTTTTTTTCTAAATACTCAATGTTGTAACATTTATTCACTTTTATTATTTGTGATATATTTTATTCTTTTTTAAGGGAACAAAAGTAAAGAAAGTAAGATTTTGAAAATTGAATGAGTAAATAAAGAATCATTAAAAAACAATAGGAACAAAAATTGCAAAATTATTTTCTGTTAGTAGCTAAAAGTAAAATAATGTTAGTGTAAGTAATATTAACAAAAAAACAAACAAACAAACGTTAGTAGTAATCTATTGAAGATACTTTACTAAACAATGTTATTTTTAATAAATATATTTTTTAACTAACAAAATAAATTTTTAGCTAGCTAAAATATCTTTAATTACCAAACACACTGTCAGTATAATTTATCTTCAGCACAAATAGTATATGGGCATTGAGAAAAGCTTAAGGGGGGCAGAATGAGCTAATAAACCACCATGACTTGGACTATGTCTCCAACTCCAAATTTTCTTTGTCTTCTAATATACTTTGAATGTTAATTTCCAATTTCATGGACCCAGGGGATATTATAAAACATGGTTGAATCCATGCTTAGAGTGGGATTGGGGTAGGTAACAATTATTCAACTTGATTTCCCACTGACATGCTGTATTTGGTAGAAATAGGGAATATCCGTCCAAAGCATAATTTGTGCAAATACTTTAAATCTAACACATGCAGACAATTCTAAGTGTTGGCGCAGCCGTCTACAAATTTTTCTCAATCCTTTGGATCTTTTTAGACTTAATTAAGTAATTAGAATTGCATTATTTAAATTTAATTTTTATAAAAATATTATTAAAATATAATTCTTATCACTGTAACGAAATATTCTTTAATATGATTAGTTGAAGCCAGGTTAACTTTGAATGTTTATTAGATTTAAAAATATTAATTATGATTGTATCCTAATTAATTTGATTATTGATTATTTGAAGATTTGTCTTTAGTTCTTTTTGGTTCTCCTTAATTTTTTTTTGACATAAGATATAATATGCCTTCCTCTAACTACTGAACTATTATTATAATGAAAATTAATATGTCAAAAATGATATGTTTTTTATATATATATCCTGAAAATATGATATACTGATCACATGATTAAATCATGTATATAGCTATGCATCTAGGAGAATTGTTCTATTTTATTTATTTATTTAAGATGGTACAAAAAGTTAAATAACACAAAAGATTACTTAATCAACTTAGAAAATAAATTCTCTTATCATCCTCTTTAAGGATAATAACAAAACGTAAGAAAAGATTTAAAAAATATTTTATCTTCAATCCTATTAAAAGGCTAATAATTAGCTAACCACTAACCACTACCAGTCATACAGCGATCAGCTTTCCTAAAATTATGATAAAGACTAATAATCTTAATAGAATTGACAAATAATTTAATTTCCTTAATAATAAAATATAATCTATTATTTATGGATACAAGAATTGCTCAAATTTTAAAATTTTGAGAATAGTAAATTTAATCTATTAATCGTATATATTCAATCAATATTTAGAAGTTAATTAATAGTAATATAATTACTTTTAAAAATCATGTGTTATTATATTTAATTTTAATCATTCAAATAAATATAATAAGTAATAACTAAAAATGTTCTCTCTTTCTCGATATAGTAATATGTCTTTCTATGTAATATATATATATTTTGTGTGTGTGTGTGTGAATTTTTTATATTTTGCTTTGTCAAATTTTCACCTAGTGAATTATATCTACTAAGGCATTCATGTTTTTAAAATTTTTCTGTACTATAATTCTCTTTACTATTTTATTGACTAGAGCACCTAAATAGGTTAAAGTAGGTTTATATTGATTTAATTGTATTTTATATCTCCATAATTTTGATTTGTTAAATTTTTCTACCTAATATTATTCAATTCTTATTTTTTACTCGAAATTTTTACTAAACATAATTGTAATAATTATTTTCTACTCAAAACTAACCAAGTATAATATTCATAAAATAAAATAATTTTGTGCTACAAACTCTAACCTTACATCATATATAATTCTTTAAATTGTAACAATTTTTCACTGTATTTCTTACTTTTAAATTTTAAATTTTCAACCAAACTTTTCCTGATTTTAAGATAAAAAGTAAATTTTGAGGAGTTGAAAAGAAAAAAAAAAGTTAATAAAGAGATTAAATTTACACAATTTAAAAATAGCATAACTTAATTAAAGAAAGAAAAAATTGATTGATATCTCAAAATTACTTACAATTCAAATTAGAAAGTAAAAAAAATAATTAGACCAAATAATTTTAGGTAATTTGAAAGAAACATTAACTATTTTTTCTTTTTTAAATAAATAGAATTTAAAATAACATTTAATTAGAAGTTGTGACATCGTCACACATGCGCGCACACATTGGAAGGGCATAAATAAAACTTTTTCATATATAAGCTCCGTGGTTGTAATAAAATAGAGTTAGAATTAATAATTATACATTACATTACTATATAGTTAATATCTTTCCTAACCTTATCACGCTTCCTTGGTTTCACAAGTAACAAGTGACTTTCAACTTCATCTAACTATAAAACATTCACGTTTATGTACTTGTTTTATATGTAGTTCAATTTACTATTGTTATATCCTAAGACTTCATTTGAAAGTTTGAAAGGAGATAGAAAAAAAAATATTTAAAAGATAATGGAGAAGAGGGGAAAAGAGGAATAAGGATTAATATAAAATTTTAAATTAAAAGGATTTTAGAAAGTTTATAAACTCTCACTCTTTTATTTAAAAATTCTCAAATAGAACTAATCATCTCATAAGTCGTTTTTTTGTTTTTTACCTTTTCTTCCTTAAATTAATTTTTAAATAAAGTCTTAATTTTGTGATCCACTTGTTACTCTAGATTGAAACTTACCTTTTGAATAACTTGTCACCATTCAATAATCAAAATATTTTAATATTGAGTCTCTTACCCTTTTTTCTTTTTCGCTTCTCGACCATTTTCATACTTATTTTCTCTCGTTTCCTGCTTCCTCTTAACTGTAAAGCATATCTCGGCCTTTTCAATATGGACATATTTAACTTTGTAGAATATATATGGAAATCATGATAGCCCACTATTGATATTCGAACGTGGACTTTGACTTATTATGTGCGTTACTCTAATAGAGTAAGGCAAGGTAACCTCTTCTCCACCGTTGAGTTATAAAGCACAATTGAATTCCACAGTCCTCTAACTTTATTTATATGCCATCATAAATTAAATAATGAAATATATAAACATATGCACAAGAATGGGAATTTTTCTTATTAAAAAGCGCAAGAAATGATATCTGTTGTTGTCCGATATTAACAATAAAATAGAACAATAAAAGTGAATTTGTAAATAAGCATACTTTCTTTTTCTAGTTATAAGCTGTGGATAGATTATAATAAAGTCACTATCATGGTTTACCTATCCTGATAGTGACTATAATCCTGAGACCAATATCATATGTCTACAACTAGCATGCACATCCCACCATCGTTATGGATTTGATATTGGTCTCATCAGTAACTCAATGGTTTAAATTAAAAGGCTTTATAGGCTAAAACGGCATGTCCTTGGAATACAGCGAATAAGATTCTTCAGATTGAATTGTTACAGGCCAAGTTGCCTAACAACAATGAGCAATCACGCCAAGCTAAATAAATATCTGGTACTTACCTATAGTCACGCCCAAATTTCTATACGCACGTTAACCTACCAACAACGGGTATAAAGGTTAATCACTCTTTCTCTTGATATACAAAATGAGTGTGCAAAATCGATTGAGACATCACATAGAGCATTTCCACATTAAGAAAAGCAAAATTTACCATGATATGTTTTGTATGTTCTTGGATGTTTTTTGTTACTTGCAATTTAGATGCCAGGACGCGATTATCATATATGTGACTTCTTACTCTTCATCTGTTTAACACAGTGTAAAGTCATTCAATGGCTATTAGTCCTTATCCCAAGAAAACAGAAAAAGCAATTCAATATCTATTAAAAAGCTCACAACATTACTAATACGCATGCCTTAGCTACTAAAGAGAGTTTAAATGAGCATCTAGAGATAATATTCACAGATCTATTTATAGAAAAGTATTAATTTTAGCATTTATGATTGAGTAATTAAGCATATAATGATAATAAAATATTTATTCTAATTTTATTTCTTTTATTTAATAAATATTTTTAATAATAATTTATTCCATTTAAATCATAAATTCATTTGAGATTAACAAAATTATTATTTAATATATAAACGAATAAATATGTCAGAAATGACATACAAAAAAATACTATCGTGAGTAATTTATATACAAGTTTAGATCAATTTTACATTAATTATAAAATATTTAATACAATCTTCCTTCTTACGTATCTAAAGTTGAGATCGATTATAAGTTCATAAAAAAAATGTTCAATAAAATACAGGCACAATCTAATAGAAAAAGGAGTTAAAAAAACATATTGTAATATTATTTAGATTGCCGAAACTTTTGACTCTAGCTAGCATCTTAAACAAAATAAATACACTTAATTTTACATACGAGAAATGTTGGTAATGGTAATTTATAGGCTTTCCCATCACATTATACACTTTATTAAAGATTATAAAAATTTATATATTAGTAAGTAATAAGATCCGTCCACTAAAAGAAGGGTTCACAATATTTAATAGATTTTATAAATTAATTTGATCTAGCAATAGAAATGAGTTAAAAGAAAATATGTGGCTAATGTATATTTCAATTCTATACTGATTCATTTTTATTATACCATTGAAGATAATATCATTGTAAGGGCAACTATACGATGTGTATAATAGAATAAAAGGTTTAAATATATTTTTGATCATTTTAATATACTGAATTTTATTTTTAATTTTTATAAAAAAAATTTCTATTTGTTTTACATTTTTTAAATTTATTGATTTTGAAGTTTTTGCTGATGTAACTTTATAAAAAAATAAGCATATTATATAAAAACTGATACTCGACGACATTTACATTGATTAACTGATCATTTGATAGTGAAGAGAAATTAAAATAAATGTTTTAAAATATAAAAACTAAATAAATAATTTATAAAAATTAAAATCAAAATTTAATATATTTTTAAAGATGAAAACTATTCCTGTTAAGGAAACACTAGTCTTCAGGTCCTTGTTCCGAAGCGATGACGTATCTCTGGTAGTCGCTGACGTGAGGAAGATACCTGCAAAAGACATTCCGATGTTGAAATCATGATTCGGTTCTGAGTAATAAATGATATTTAATAATAAAAAGTTCACCCTTTACCTATATTTTTATCTTCCTTATATAGGCACGGTAATGGACTAATGAGCCTAATGGGTCTGCTAAGCTAGTCTTGATCTTTGGCCTTTTAATTAAAATAAATAATATCTTAATTATTACCCTAAATTAAGTTTAATTACCTCTTAATCCTGACGAAGGGTATTCGACTAAATTAGGCTAAATATGTACTCAGTTATTAGGCCGAATAGGTACTCAGTTTCCTTTTACTACAAGTAGGACCGAGTTGGTCCCTATCCAGTACAAAAACTTATTTAACCCGCGAATAAAATGTTCTTATTCCTTTTCTACAATACCTTCACCATCCAGCGAAAGAAAAAGATTTTTATTTACATTTTTTAATTCTATCTTTCCTACTAACTGGCCAATCAAAAACATCCTTTACTGCTGATCATTGACCTAATGAAAATGAAAAGTCACCCACTATCTCCCGTCACTCTATTCCATTTCCTTCATTTTGTCTTTCCAATCGTTGATAACAAAATCGAATTGTTTTGAAT
This sequence comes from Abrus precatorius, assembly GCF_003935025.1. Taxonomy (NCBI): domain Eukaryota; kingdom Viridiplantae; phylum Streptophyta; class Magnoliopsida; order Fabales; family Fabaceae; genus Abrus; species Abrus precatorius. The sequence goes on from NW_020874292.1 coordinate 18,071,672, forward strand.
GGTTCATTAAGTCTACTTAATCCCAAGTTGCAAATTAACTTTATCAATTATGCTATTCTAAACTACAAAACATTAAAGTCAAAATGATAAGAAAAGGCCTGCACTTTACCTGCAGCATGGGGTAATTAACTATGGATTAATATTTTATCATGATTAATTAGTAAAAGTATTTATAAGTAACATTACGAACACTTATTCCCAGTCATGAGCTTTATCGTTTGTTAAAGTTCAAATTTACGTCAGACAAGACAAATGATTCAAATAACGATAATATTAATCTTGCAATAAAAGTTTTAGAAATCTTATGTACCACTAAGATTCCTTTTATATGTAGAGTGTAATTTTGAATTAATAATACAAGATAATACATATAGTAACTATTTTTAATTATTTAAATAGTGAAATTCCAAAACTTTATGTTGGCTGACGTATAATAATAAAATATCACATCCAACCGAGCCAAAAGCAAGAGATGCCTGAGCCACTGATTTGTTGTAAGATACCATCTCCATCATCGAAAGAGAAATGAAATTTCTTTGATGGATGTGATCATAAACAAAGGATTCCTATAATAGCATTGCCAAAGATATTGATTTGTTCCTCTAGCCTTATTTACTAAAACATATGGAGTGGACTGCAATCATCACAATCATGATTTAATTTTCAGTAAATAAATCACTAAAAGACAAAAAAAATTATAATTATGTGGAAACATTGAGCGATAATTTAATTTTCCTTTTTTAGGATCACCAAAAAATATATAATCATAATACAGTACTGAAATTAATTGTTTTCAACAGACGTTTTCCATATACAAATTAAAATGACTAACAAGTCAATGGCTGACTAATACGGGTTTTAATTTTTCCGTAGATTCTCACAGTTCTCCAACGCTGAGAAAACCTTGGAGCAAGTCAATATTATAAGGGCAATCAAGAAAGTATTTCAGAGCACACCAAGAAAAGGCTTCAAGTTGTATTTAAGATTAATATGAAGAAATTGAGTTGGTCCTTTAAAAAATAGTTTGCGTGTTCGAAATACATTAAAAGATAAGTGTAATTTATCTAATATTAAAATTTACTTTTATTTTCTAATTCTGAAAAATTGAACATGCAAGTGTGTTTCTTGAGTGGCATAAACTAGATCGAGGCATCCTTAAAATAGGATAATTATATATCCAAATGTTTTTGGGAATGTTTTGTTAATTTAAAGTTATAACATTTTAATATGTTCCTTTTAAAACACAAGTCAGAGTATGTTCACGAGCCACACTCTCTCTTATCAGATATCATCATACATATAATCGCCAAAACGAGTTTCTATTGATTAAGCGTCACAGTACAAGTAAAACTGAGTTTCAATTATAAATAAAATGAGTGAGTGTATGGAAACACTAGTGGAGAATCATGCATGTATCTAACAAACCAATTAGCTTGTGTATATTGACGGAGACCATATTTAAATTAAAATAAAACCTCGCATGCAATGTAACATGACTTCGCACTAGCATATGTAAGTCATAAAGTTCAGAGAGTCTCTTTTATCATGCCACCAACTGGCCCAAACTCCACTAGCAAAGCTTACGTGGCTTTAAGTCACTTCCAACAGAGAAAAGAAAAAACAAATATTTATTATGTATTTTAGCCTCATAGCTGGAGTCGAGATTAGAGATAAATATTCTTATTTATTTTACTGTTAAATTCTAAGAGGGAAAACATATTAAACTCAGCACTGTTCAAACTCATTATATTATAAAAGAGCTAGTGAATTATTACGTAGTGAGAAGCTAACAAACTTGAAAGGAATATATATATACATATATAGCTCTCAAATGTGCTTTTCATTGCAACCTTGATTTTCAAAAATAACTATTGGTGCCACTCAAATTTTGGCATATATAAATGCATGTTTTGCTTTTCTTAATTTCATTTTTATTCTTGATTTCTTAATAGCTACACTGCGTAATTTTTTTTTTGTATAATATATTATCTTAATCTCTAAAATTATAAATATTTATTACATTAATTTTTAAATTATAAAAAAACTAGTCAATTCTTGCTGGGCTTTTAGCCCCCTATTTTAGCAAAAATAAAATAAAATAAGTCAATAAAATGATTAAAAGTCAATATTTAAGTCTCTAAAATTATGAAACTGTGTCATTTTAATAGCTGAAGTCATGAAATTAGTTATTTCAATCATTATAATTATAAACATAGATTAATTTAGTCTCTTAAATTATTATAAATTGATTATTTTAGTCTGTAAAAATATAAAATTAATCGTTTTGCTTGTTGAATTTACAAAGTTAGATGTCCCTAATTAATTATTGATATCTATCAATTTAGTTTCAAGATTATGAAAAAAAACCCATAAAATTATAAGAAATCAAATATTTTAATCACAAAAAATTATAGATATCATTTTATTTAATCTTTAAAATTATAAGTACCATTCCCTTTAGTATTTGAAATTAATCATGTTAACCCCTGAAGTTATAGGCAGTTATCAATTTAGTCCTTAAAATTATAATAAAAACTTTTAAAAAAATCTATTTTATTTTCTTGTATGTTTGGTTAAACACAATTTATACCATGACTTTTGAAAGTGTATAATACAATGTCTGAAAAGAAAACTTTTTATTATTAAGTTGTTCAATTTTTTTTTTTAGACAAAAATATCTCAATCTATAATTTCATCGTTAAGTAATTTGCATATTTTAGAAAATATAAAGTGTAGCATTATACACTTTCAAAACTCTAGGTCTAAATTGCACAAGATCAAATAGTTAGAAGAGTAAAATGAAAATTATCCTAAAAATATTATTCAAGATAAAATATCACAATTTTATTTTATGAAATTTAAAAAAAAATAATAAAGAAAAATGTATGTTTGGCCTTAAGCTTTTTCTTTCACTTCAATATTATTCTAAAATTTATATGCGTACGAAATAATTTTTTCTTATCCATTTACATATTTTTTCTTATTTACTAATAATTTCATTCCATAATTTAAGAACTAAATGAAATGGTATCTAGTGATTGATTCTTATAATTTTGGAAACTACTATTTTATTTGCAAAATTTCAGAGAGTAGATTAGTAGATATAGATATTTTTAGGTATTATTTTAATAATTTTGAGGATGAAAATGATTAATTTTTAATATTTTAAAGATTAAATTGATAAATATTTATAATTTTAGGAAGAAATTAAAATATTTCAATTTATACTTACAAGATTAAAATGATTAATTTTAAATGATTTTAAGAATTATTTTTTAATATTTTCATAAATTAAATTAATAAATCACTATATGATTTTAGGTACTAAAATATGTATCGGTCATTTTTTTTTTCAACCCAAAGGTAGCATAAAAGTGTGGATTGCATATATCACTTTACTCGAAAGTATGAATGTGTACTGAACTGTGGATATTAGAGCAATTTCACGTGCCTTTTATTTTAGGTCTGGTAATTTCAAGTATTTCAGTGCTTATTTCATGTGACATGTGCTCGTTTTTATCAAGGTAATTTCACGTGCTACACGCATATTGCATATACTAGTTTTTCTGGTCATTATTAGCATATACTATTTTTTGTTGTCACATAGCATATTCTACCTAAGGATCGATTTACAGATGAGTGGGCTTTGACTTAAATAATTTATAAGAGGAAGGCATGTGACATGAAAATTGGCCCATGCGAATATTTAGCACGAAATTTGGGTTTTTTTTTCTCCCCTAAACATTGTAATAGTTGTTTCCGTTAATTTTTTTTTCTTTCTAAAATGTCCTGATAACAATTTAATTATTAAACAAAATAAAAATAAAAAATTTCTAAAACCAAACAACCTTTAAACTTCTTTAAGTTTTAAAATGATTGTCTTCTTTTTTCTTCACTTCACTTTATGTATCTATTGCATTTTTTTACTTTCTCTCTACTTATCGAAGTTTTGTTATTATTTTTTCATCATCACCTTATTCGAAAGCATTCTAAACATTGTTTCTCTCTAACTATGTCTATTATATTGAATACATTATAGAAACCATGATTTATTATTAAAAATGACATATTCATTGGCCTACGTTGACCTATTTATGCCGACACGATTCTAAAAATAAGTTTTTAAAATTATGATTCAACATTTTTAAAATTTAATTTATGATTTCACACTTCTGAAATTAATTTTCAAATTATTATTTTTTCTAAAAATAAATTTCTAAAATTAATATTGTACGTACATTTCTGGAAATAATTATCTTAAATTAAGATTTTACACATCTAAAAATGAATTTTCAATTTTAGATTTTTATACTTCTAAAAATTAATTTATGAAATTATTAACTATTCATAAAAATAAGTTTTCAAAAGTTAGATTTTTCATTTATAGAATTAATATTTTACATTTTCAGAAATTAATTTTTAGAAATATTAACTATTATTGGAATAAGTTTCTAGAATTAGAATTCTACATTTCCAAATATTAATTTCTAAAATTATATTTTCATACTTGGAAAAATTAATTTATAAAATTAAGATTCTACACTTCTAGAATTAACCAATTTTAAGTATGTTTCCATAATTAAGTTTCTAGAAACATTTTTATACAAGCTTCCAGAATTTAATTTTTGAAAGCTAATTTTAACATACTTTTAGAATTTAAATTCCTATCTAGATTTGAAAATAATAAAAAATGATCCAAGATTTTTTTTATTATTATAAGAATATATTTAAAATAAAAAATCATAAAAAAAATTTAATGGCGTGTGAGAAAAAAAAAGAGTGCAAAAAATAACCTCTTACATGGAACTTTAAAAGGTATAAATTTTTGGTGCATATAACCTTATAACGATAGTTAAAAATCACGGTCTTTTAAATTAAATAATATTAGTCTAACCTTCTTGCAGTTCATTAAACTAAATTAAAAATATAACTTTTTTTTAAAAAAATAACAAGGATATTATTAGATAATTAAAGTTGCTAAGGATGCTTATAAGAAGTATTAAGATAATGTTTTAGATGTTAGTTTCCGTATGTTAGATACCATGAACATTAAGCTTAAAAAACAACATGAAAATATGGAGAAATAATGAATGATAGTATATTTGAAGAATTTCTATCATGATCAAGTTAGGCATGAAAGATATGAGTTCTCTAAAGGCTTTTATCAATATGTAAGATGGAAAGAGGAAACCCTAGTGGTTCTCATATGCTAACAATGATTGGGTACATTGAAAACTTAAAGAAACTAGAACTTCCATTTGGCAAAGAGTTGGCCATATAACTTGTCTTTAAGTTGTTTCTTAATGATTGTAGTTAGTTTGCTAATAGGGTTTTTAAGCCTCGTTGATAGGCTTTCTAAGAATTGTAAGCCTTGTTCGGCTTTGCTACTAGAATTTGGAGTGCAGTCCTTAATTTCCACCTCGTGCATTAAACGTAGGTAAGCAATTAATGAACCATAAGGAATGGAGATCTTCTTTACATTGGAGATGTTGATAATCTTATTAGTAATTGTTAGGCAAATATTGATTAGATGCCTTTTCGCTATACAATAGACCATGATGGCCTCCTAACCACCCCCTCCCTATCATGCACTGTAGAAAAGATATTGGATTGCATAAAAATGATAATGGGAAGAGGGAGGAAGCTTAACTTTAGCAGGAATTGCATTTTCCTTGTTGGTCCTTCTCCCACTTGGCTATAGTCAAGAATGGCCAATGTAACACCCCAAATTCGTGCCTAGTAATTTTTTTAACTCATAGAAGAGATTATAGAGATTTTTATGAGCAAGATTGTTTTTGACCTAAACATGCTTATTTTAATAGTGAAATCTAAAGTTTCTCACTACTACGTTATATGTAACACTCACTACGCCATAAATGAATTTTTGGAGCGTTAACTTAGACAGTGGTTAGTAAAAACCGCTTTGTAACTATATGTTTAGAGAGCGGTTCTCTATTAACCGCTCTCCAACCACTCTCTAAAGTCATTAAAGTTGTTTATAGAAACACGCTCAACGCATTTCTTCTTCTTAACTAACAGAGTTGGTCTATTTTACTGTAAGTTTTGTTAGTCTTCTTTGCTCTCTTATGTTCTCTTCATATTTTTCTGTTAGCCTGCTCTCTTTGTCTTCTCTCACTAACAAATTGGTTTTTTTTTTTCCACATCTGTAGGTACCTCTTCATTCTCTGTTAGCCTACTCTCTTCATCTTCTCTGCACTAACAATTAGTTTTTTTTTTCATATGTGTAGGTACCTCTTCATTTTTTGTTAGTCTGCTTTCTTCATATTTTTTGCGCTAACAAATTGATTTTTTTTTCTACATCTGTAAGTACTTCTTCATTCTCTCTTTCTTTCTTCTTCTCTTTGTTAACGGTGAATCATCCATTCTCTCTTTTTTTCTTTTTTCTCTCTATTAACATTAAAAATCATCCTACTAATTTGTTTTTTTTTTTGTTTGGTTCATGCAGATGTGGACTGTTTGGTTAAGACCAAACGTATAAACTCAAGATTCAATTTTGATTTGTGATAAAAATGAAGAAAACTCACAAAGAAATCAATTCCAAATTTTGATTTAAATGTAATAATAAATTAATTGGTAAGAATAGGTTTTGAGTTGAGAGAATGAATGTGTTTCTTGAATCCTAGACCTTTCAAATACTCCTCTATTCGTGACACTTTCGCTACAGCGAAAATCTCAGAGGAAACTGCACTCTGGTTTCTGCACAATCTTGCTACAGTGAGACCCTCTTGCTATATAGCAAGACTGCACCCAGAAATGCACCCTCTTCTACGAGAACGCAATAGTTTCAAGTTCTACGCCTAGGGCCTTCTCGCTACAGCGAGAATGCCTTTGCAGCACACTCTAACCTATATTTTCCAAATAGTCTAGCCTAATCACAATTCAAATCAATATTCACATTCATACTTTCATACACCTAGCCATACACTTCCACGTCATCATATATATTCACATCATGTATTCACACCACCATCCAATACACATCATCGTCACATACTCAGGCACACAAACACATGGCAATTCATGTATGTATATATATATATATATATATATATATAGTAATTAAAATATTATTACAAAATCTGGGGTGTTACATACGATATACTTAGGAATATAATTATGATGGAAATGGATCTATATTATAGCCTTTCTTTAGATTTTCCTGTAAATAATAAGATCCACCACACCCTATGTCTGTACCTCTATCAAGGCACAGTTAAAACTCAAGCAACAGTGACTTTTCTGTTCACATACAATGATGACGATAATCTCGGAAGACCAATTTAGTGGACTTTTGAGCGAGTTATTAGCATGGAGGCCATTGCGGATTCAGGTGATCGTTATCTTGGAGCAAATGATGATCTTGATTCGAAAGACTACTCATTAGGACTTATTATATTTTATATTTTGTAAATAATATAGACGAGTCCTAATGTATTTTAAGTTATATTGCGTAATTATCAAACTCATGTAAATTTGTAAGAACAATGTATATTAATGCTATTTCATGTTTCTTTTAATTGGTTTGATTTCTATTATTTGTTAATATATTCTGTAAATTTGAAAAAAAAAACAAAGCAACGAAATGTTTTATATGTCCATGTGTTATATTCAGCCAATAAATGGATTTAAATTAAATTTTCTTTATTAACTTCAAGATTATTTTCTTATTATATTAAATAAAATAAGGATGTTACATTTTTCACATTTTTAAGTTGTTTATTTTTAGCCCTTTTCTTGGAGTTCCATGTTCTAGTGCTAGAGGCTTATTCCTCTTTGGAATATTCTCTAGTTACACAAAATTTAGAGAAGGAGGAGTAGCTTCCACAATACTCATAGAATTACAAGATTCAAGGGTAGAAGTGTAATTAAATAAGTAAAAATTTGAAAAACAACTACCTCATCATTTAGCCATAATGTAAGCTTTCTTTCCTAGATGTCTATGATGGCCCTTTCTATAGCTAGGAAATGTCTGCCTAGGATGATAAAGAACATCATTATCCTCTTCCTTGTCAAGTACTATAAAGTCAGCAGAAAATATGAACTCCCTACCTTCACAAGTACATTTTTCATTATGCCATTTTTTGGAAAGTGGTCGTGACACTTAAGATATGTGATCAACCTATTTATCAGTTGAAGTGATACGATGGTCGCTTAGGTTTATCTATCCCAAGTTTCCTGAAAATGGGATAAGATTAATACTAACTCTTATCTCATATAGGCCTTTATCAATATGAGTTTTTCCAATTGTGCAAGGGATAGTAAAACTTCTTAAGTCCTTAAGCATAGGTGGAAGCTTTATAAGACCTATAGTTAAGCATTCTTCATTGAGTTTTACTGTCTTGTGTACTTTCAACTTCATATTGTTGCTCAATATCTCCTTGAGAAACTTAACATACTGGGGCGTATAGTTTAACCTTTACACTTTTTTATGTTTACTATTAGCCTAATTCTAATTCTGGTTTCTTTATAATTTTCAACCACTCATAATAAATTTATTAACACCCAATGGTCATGTAATGTTAACAATTTTCCCCCTACACTATTACCCTCAATGGTCACGCAAGGTAAGTGGAAGAAAAAGCATAAAACACCTACGAGCTTGTTAATTTTTTTAATAACAATTGAAAGAGAGAAAATAAGTTTGGTCCACTTAATTCTTTGTATTGTTTTATCCTATAGATCAATTAAATATATGTCGTATGGTCACCTATGATTCAATTAATTATGAGATGCTAAGAGTGGTCAAATTCTAACATACATTTATATTCACTAGAATAAAAATCAATCAAAGACAAAAATTGAAATTATTATTAAACGTAAAGATCATAGAAAGTCATGTAAAAAGTCCACCATAATCCTAGCTATGTATTTAGCTACTCATAATAAAGTAAACAATCAAAAGTAATCGTAAACAAATCTATATCCATTTGAAAGAAGAAAACAAACTAGAAAATCCCCAAGAAAAGGAAATGATAAGAATTCTCATTCTTTAAAAGATGTTCTTGATCACTTGCTTGGACTCTAAAGAAACTTTCTTTGTCTTCGTCGATGATCTTTGCTCTTAATGACTCCAAGTGTCGTCAAAAGTATGTCAAAACCAAGAGGTCCAAGTTACAGCCCTAAAGGTTCTTTAAATGGGGTTTCCAAACCCTAAGAGCGTACTTGCCTTATTTCCCACTAATTTGTATCCAAAATACCTCAATAATCCATAGGGGTCTTAACATGCTAAATTACGATGATCAATAGAATAATCAGTGCAAAACATGTAACACCCTTACTATAATTCCAATAATTTTCCTTAATATTATATAATGTTTTGAAACAAACCTGATAAAATTTGTAAGGGTTCTAAATAGATTTGTAAATTTTCGCAGATACATGAATATAAACTAATGAAGTTTAGTAAATTTTAAAACTTGACCGGAGTAAAAATCTTATTCATAATGAAATAAAGATACATTTTCATAACTTGGATTTATAATGTAAATAGTACTATTTTATAATAAATTAAAATTTAAATCGATTAACTACTAAATATTTCACATACATCTTAATCAATACTTACAATAAGGCTTATTAATAAATATAAATTTTAACAAAATAGGGATTATTAATAAATATAATGGAATTGCGAGTATGATCCTAGGTCGGATTTGTATTGATTAAATCTTTTGCCTGAAAATATATATAAAGGTGAGCTTCCTTTGGCCCATTAAACTTTCATTTAACAAAATAGTTAAAACATTACAGAAAATATTTGCTAATACATCATGCATCACATTAGAATTAATTTATAAAAGAACTCTAATCAGACAAAGAACATTCAAATACACCATTTATCACTCAATCACATACAACCCAATTCTTCTTTATTTATTATACTCATTTAATTCTCAACTCATGCACTTTATCCATTTCAATTTTGAAGTATTCATTAAACAAGAGTACTCTAGGTACTCACGGGCCCCAAAATCGCTGCCAACATACTCTTCCTAGTTATGATGGACTTACGCTAGCATGGATAGTCATCGTTCACTGCCACATACAGATAGAAAGTGTGCTTTATTAGGCATTCATAGTAAAGGTATAGTCAAGAGAATCAATCAAGAAATGAGCGTGAGGACTATGAATGTTTTCACTGTTGTTCATGTACACTTAAGTTATTAGCATTCATCACCCTCATTTCTCCAGATATTCCAAATCGCCTCCGGACTCTATTCCCCTAGTGTATCTATGAACTATCCATGCAGTAACTCAAACATGGCACATTGATGAATTCACATTTTATAGATATTTTGTTTATCTTTTTATATATTTTTAATAGAAAAATGGACTTAGAAATTGTAAATACCATAAAAATCTCATTTAGATCAAATATCATAGCTTTCTTAATTTCTGCTTAATTTAACTAATTTCTGTAAATATATTTTATAATTTTGATCATTTGTATAATTATGTAGGAATTTCCCAACAAATTATATGGATTTTTGGCTCTTGGGAAAGTATGAGGTGAAAGTAACTACTTTCAGGCACATAATAATCACTATAGCAAGACAATTCCAAGGGATAGACCAAAGTAACCACTATCAAAAGCAATAGTGATCACTACAGAGCTAAGGAGAGGTGTAGACTTGCATGTGTTTACTATCATGAATGATAGTAAATCATGATAGTAAACACTATAGAGAGCTCTAGAATGACGCCTGCTGTTCCTGTTTACTATTGTCTACAATAATGATTACGCGAGTTCCGCATAATAACTTTCATACACAATAGTAATCACTACAGAAAGGAAGAACATCATGGACTACTACCATGAACGATAGTAACTACTATGGAGGACGTCAAGTTCACTATAAATAAATTTTTACCATTTAGGGTTAGAAGCTTTTTACCATTTTAGATTCTTTTACATTTTGAGACACTCTTGCAGAGCTTAGGTTAGCCTTGGGTGACAACCAAGGCTACATTTAGGGTTTGATTTCTATTTCTTCTTACTTTTCTTTTATTTTTGCCTTGATGTCATTGATTTTTCTTGATTTTCATCTTGTAATAGTAAGACCCATCCTTATAGAGGGCTAATTTTCTTATTAGTCCCTAGTAAGTTAATATGGATTCTTGAATTCCTAGGCTTTAATGCTAATACAAACCCTTCTACATGAATTTCTTCTTTCCCCAATCTCTTGAACTAAGTTAAGAGTTGAATGAGAGGGTGTTGCTTAATCAACTTCAAATTCGTTTTTTAACAAAGGTTCTGAACGTGATTTGCTTAATTCCAGGTTTAATTCTAAGGTTGCCTAATCCTAGGGATTTGAGATTGGAGCCCATTGATTTGCTTAGTTTCGTATGTGAATTTAAGGTTAATTTTTGCTTGTTAAGTTGACCTAATTTAGAAAAAAAGGTAGAGTATTAAATCTTAAGAGGAATTGGGATAGAATCTATATGGACAAACTAGGGGTTACTATATCTATTGATTGAACTTTACAATTTAATTTTCTGATTGAGTAATTTGCACTTGGAACCACAAAACCCCCTTTTTTTACTTGCTTTATGAGTTAATGATTACAAGATGTTTGATATATGTTTCTCATCTAATATCACTGGAGACAACCTAGGTTTGCATCTTATACTACATTAATTTTTCTACATATTTTGATGAAGGTTAGCAACGAACTTTATTACATCATCACACATCACAATTATACTGTTCCAATACACTTATTACAATTACACTAATTAATGTATTACAACATATGTGTTATAATCTCACCTGTCGATGTATTACAACACATATAATATAATTGCGTCAATCAGTGTCTTTATGACACATATATCAGTTACTTCTTTTTTCTCTTTTTTTTTATACTTTCCCAGCATTTTTCACATAATACGCCTTTCATTAGCTTTTCTTTATTCATCAATTTCCACTAATAACATATTTTTCCCTATTTTCTTTTACTTTACACTCTCAGCAATTCCCATAAATCTCATTAATTCCTCTTACTATCAATCAAGTTTTTCTTCATCTCTTTTACCTTATTCATTTCATTTACTCATGTCCAATGTAACGCCCCGAAAATGTAATATCGTTTTAGTATATATATATATATATATTTACTATTTTGTGGTATAATGATTGACTTGATGGTGATATGGATGTATGAATATGCCTTAGTTTGAGGGGAAGGTGTGTGTGTGAATACAGATATATGTAAATGTAAATATATATATATATATATATATATATATACACACGTGTGTGTGATTGGAATTTAAATTGAAAGAAATAGGTTAAGTCCTGGTGCAACGCATTCTCACTGTAGCGAGATAATTCTCGCTGTAGCGAGACGTCCTTGGGAGGAAGGCATGCGACTGTCGCCTTCTCGCTGTAGCGACAATTTAGGGTGCATTTCTAGGTGCAATCTTGCTGTAACGAGGTCTCGCTGTAGTGAGATTTTGCAGAAACCAGAGTGCAGATTTGTTTGAGTTTTTCGCTGTAGTGACAGAGGGCGTTGCTGTAGCGAGAGTGTCGCGACCAGAGGGGTATTTGAAGGGTCAAGGTTCAAGGTAGAACACCAGCGTCCACCTGGATTGATGCAACCGTTTGAGATCCCTGAGTGGAAATGAGATAGCATTTCTATGGACTTTGTTTCTGGGTTGTCGAGGACTAGGAACAACCATGACGCTGTTTGGGTGATAGTAGCCCGGTTGACTAAGGCCGCACATTTTCTCCCAATCAATATGAAGTACAAATTGGAGAGGCTTGCAGAATTGTATGTGAGGGAGATAGTCAGGCTGTATGGGGTGCCAACTAATGTAGTGTCGGATAGAGACCTGAGGTTTACCTCAAGGTTTTGGGAGAGCCTGTAGAGGGCATTGGGCACTAAGTTGAAGCTCAGTTCTGCGTACCATCCGCAAACCGACGGCCAAACTGAGCAGACTATCCTATCTCTAGAAGATTTGCTGAGAGCCTGTGTACTCGAACAACAAGGGACTTGGGAGGAATGTTTACCATTAGTGGAGTTCACGTATAATAACAGTTATCACGCCAGTATTGGGATGACACCATTCGAGGCTTTGTATGGGCGAAGGTGCAGAACTCCATTATGTTGGTATGAGGACGGAGAGGCTACTCTAAGCGCACCAGATATGATCCAGAAACAGAACGAACAGATCAAAATGATCAAAGAGAAAATGAAGGCTGCGCAGGATAGGCAAAAGAGCTACTACGATAAGAGGAGGAAACCCTTGGAGTTCCAGGTGGGTGACCACGTATTTTTGAATGTCTCACCTATGACGGGAGTTGGGAGAGCTCTGAAATCTCAGAAGCTATCTCCTAAATTCATTGAGCCATTCAAAGTGCTGAGTAAGATTGGTCCTGCAGCATACCAGATAGCATTGCCTCTGAACCTCTCAAATCTACATCCGGTGTTCCACGTGTCACAACTCAGGCAGTATGTGCCGGATCCTTCTCACGTGATTAATCTTGACCCAGTTCAAGTGAAGGAGATTTGTCATATGAGGTGTACCCGGTGAGGATTGCAGATCATCGTATGAAGAAATTGAGGGGCAGGGAGATCTCATTGGTGAAGGTGATATGGAACTCAAGTGACGAAGGAGATGCCACATGGGAGTTATATCCACACTTGTTTATGTAGTTTGGTTGAATTTCGGGGATGAAATTCCTTAAAGGAGGAGATAGTTGTAACGCCCCAAAAATGTAATATCGTTTGAGTATATATATATATATCTATATATATATATATATATATATATATACTATTTTGTGGTATGATGGTTGACTTGATGGTGATATGGATGTATAGATGTGCCTTAGTTTGATGGGAAGGTGTGTGTGAATACAGATATATGTAAATGTATATATATACGTGTGTGTGATTGGAATTTAAATTGAAAGAAATAGGTTAAGTCCTGGTGCAGGGCATTCTCGCTGTAGCGAGAGGTCTCTGGGAGGAAGACATGCTACTGTCGCATTCTCGCTATAGCGATAGAGCGACAGTTCAGGGTGCATTTCTTCGTTGTAGCGACAGAGGGCGTCGCTGTAGCGAGAGGTGCCTCGTTGCAGCGAGAGGAGTCGCTGTAGCGAGAGTGTCGCGACTAGAGGGGTATTTGAAGGGTTAGGGTTCGAGGAGAAGGTTATTTTCACGATTTTCCTCTCTCATCTTCATGATTCTCTCTACTCAAACTTATTCCTACCGATTAAAAGCCCTCCAAGGACGTTTGGGAGCTTGATTGAAAGTTGGAAATATGTTTGGAGTCTTTGAAGGTAATTTCTATGGTTAGGGTTTCAGTTTTCGTCCCTCTCCTTCATTTTCTGAAGTTCCCACTAAGTTTCCTCGGGATTTCTGTGTGCTTTAGGGACGAAATCCATGTGAGGTGGCGATTCCACCAACGTTTTATGTCGAGCCTTCATTTTGAGGTAAGGGGAGGACTTTACTTTAGTTACCTTTGTTCAGAATAAGTTTATTTGAATGAATATGGTAATGTGATAGAAATAAGAGGTGAGGTTATGTATCTTGATGGACTGTACGAGTTGGGTTGAGTCCGGAGGTGTCCGACCTCCGGCACATTGTGTGATAAGTTGAATGTGGTAGGCACTGTATGAGAAACCCATGTTGCATGTGATAGAAATAAGAATGTGATTAATGTTGAGTAAAATGTGATTTTACATTTCTGTTGGCAAGCTATGGGTGAATGATTGAATAACTTGAATGGTTGACAATGAGTGTGATGGTATGTTTGGATGTGATTGCGACGTGTTTGGATGTGGAAACTATAAATGGTTCAGAGATAAATTAGGGGTGTGGAAGATGGGGGCGGTAGTAATACCTTGGGGAAGAAAGGGTGGTGGTGACACCAACAGTGAGCGTGGGTGCACTACAGGCCACACACTCTCCTCCTGACTTAGCCTCTAACTAACGCCTTTGCCTTGGGGCTCAATACCGCACATGTTGTATTCGTGGAGTGGGAGCTATTTGATGAATCCATATTTTATTAGATTTTTACTTGTCATTTTGATGGTTCTTAATAGAAAAAGTAAACTTAGGAATTGTAAATAACATAAAAACATCATTTTGGTCAATTTATCATAGGTTTCTTAATTTTGGTTAAATTACATTGATTTGCATAGATATAGTTTGCAATTTTTATCATTTGAATAATTTTGCAGGAGTTTCTAGACTTATTCCATGGATTTTTAGCATTTGAGAAAGTTTGAGATGAAAGTGATCACTTTGGAGTCCATAGTGAGTACTACAGCAAGCTATATCCAGAAGGGCAGACCAAAGTGATAACTATGAACCCATAAGTGACAACTCCAGAGAGGCCAAAAAGCACAAGACTTGTGCGTAGCTACTATGGAACCATAATAGACACTTTGGAGCAGCCAAAGTTATCACTCTGATACTAAAGTGACAACTCCAGAGAGGCCAAAAACATAGGACCTGCGCGTAAACATTATGGAACGAGAGTAATCACTATGGAGCGCTGCGGGTTATCACTATGAAGTCAAAGTGATAACTCCAGAGAGACCCAAAACACAGGACTTGTGCGTAAAGACTATGGAACGAGAGTAACCACTAGGGAGCGCTGCGCGTCATCACTATGAAACCATAGTAGTTACTTTAAGCGAAAATTTCTGCACTATAAATAGGATTTGAGAAATTAGGGTACAGAGCTTTTTACATAATTTTAGATTCTTTTGCCAATTTGGGAGCATTTTGCAGAGCTTAGGATCCTTGGGTGACAGCCAAGGCCAATCTTAGGGTTTGATTTACAATTTCTCTTCATTTTCCTTTAATTCTTGCATTGATGCTGTTGAATTTTCCTTGTTTTCATCTTGAATTTGTAAGACCCATCCTTATGGAGGGCTAAACTTTCTTGTAATCCTTAGTGAGTTCATGGATTCTTGAATTCCTGGGTATGAATGTCAATATAATTCTCTTTTCTTCATGAATTTATATTTCCTAACTCTTTGAATTGAATTAATGGTTGAATGAGGGGGACAATGCTTAATTAACCCTAATTTGTTTTAATGAAATTCTTAGCTTAGTTTGCTTAATCCTAAGTTAGTTTCTAAGGTTGTGTAATCTTGGGGAAAAGAGTTAGAGTCCATGAAGATTGCTTAATTTGTATGGGACGTTAAGGTTAATTCTTGCTTTTTGAGTTACCCTAATTCAAAGGAATAGGAAAAGTATTGAATCTTGAGAGGGATAGGGATAGAATTACATGAACAAACTAAGGATTGCTCATTTCATTGATTGGATTCATTAATTTCATCACTTGCCTTTACATTAAAATTAGAATTACACAAAACCCCCTTGTTTTAATTGCTTTTATAGTAAATGCTTACAACATGTTCAATGTATGTTACAAACCAAAGTTGTTGGAGACAACCTAGGCTTGCATCCTAGACTACATAATTTTTTCTACATATTTTGATGAAGGTTGACAACAAATCTTTTGCAAAACGAAACGAGAAAATCTATCGATCATCAAATTGGCACCGTTGCCAGGGACTTTGGTGTTAATTTTGCATTGAACTTGTTAGTTGCTTTGTTTTAGTGTTCTGTTTTCAATTTTTCTGCACTATTGTTCTGTCTTTGCTGCATAATTCTGCAGAATTTGTGAGTGTGTGTTACGTTTTTCTTGCCATAGTTTACAACTTCTTTCTGTTTTTGCTGTTTAGTGTTATTGCTCAATTTTACTGCACTTAGATATCATTTTTTTTGCATAATTGTTAGCTGAATTTTTCTGCATTTTTGCTGTTTCATTTAGCTTACTTCTTTTCATTCCTCATATTTAGTTTCTAGTGCATGATCAGATCGAATCCTGGAGACTTGTATCCACTTGACCTAGAGATTGATAGGACATTTCATAGTAGCATTAGATTACATAAACATAATTATTAACATTTTAAGGAACCTTCATCTCCTTCATCTATTTATTCATCACCTCATTCTTTAGAATCTGAATTTGAACAAATGGCTGATAATTAAAGAACTTTAAAGGAACTGGCTGCACGGGATGTAACATATCAAACTTTATGCATACAATATCCTGACATTGATGCTCCTTTTGTACTAAAGACTGGACTAATACACTTGTTGCCAAGATTTCATGGCCTTACAGGTGAAGATCCACACAAACACCTCAAGGAGTTCCACATTGTTTGTTTAACCATGAGGCCACAAGGTGTGCCTAAGGAGCATGTCAAATTAAAAGTTTTTTCATTCTCTCTGATGGATGCAGCCAAGGATTGGCTCTACTATCTCCCTCCAGGATCTATTACTAGTTGGGATAACTTGAAGAGACTTTTCCTGAAATTTTTTTTCCTAGCATCAAGAGCTGCGTCCATAAGAAAGGAAATATGTGGGATAAGGTAGCTTGAAAGAGAAACCCTTTATGAATATTAGGAAAGATTCAAGAGACTATGTGCTAGCTGCCCCCATCACCAAATTAGTGGTCAATTGTTGATACAATATTTCTATGAGGGACTGCACCCTATGGACCGAAGCATGATAGATGCCGCTAGTGTAGGGGTGTTGGTTGACAAAACTCTGGTTGCAGCCCACAATTTGATTGAGAACATGGCTGCCAACTCCCAACAATTTGCAACAAGGCAAAATTCTTGTGTTAGCAGAAATGTGAGTGAAGTACAAGTTGCTGAATCTAGTAAGCTGGAGCACAAGCTTGATGAATTAGCATCCATGGTAAAGCAATTGGCTTCCATGCAAAAGAGTGCTGCTGCATCTTCACCTTCTCCACCATCCATTCCAGCCATGTTGTGTGGCATTTGTTTAGCTACAGACCATTACACTAATAGCTGCCTCACACTACAAGAGTCTGACACTCTAGAAGGTAATCCTCAGGCTTATGCTGCAAACATTTACATTAATAAATTTCCTTTTCCAAATTCCCAGCAACAGCCCAATTGAGATCTATCTTCCAATAGATACAACCCAGGTTGGAGGAACCATCCAAATTTGAGATGGGGAGCAATTCTCAACAACACAACCAACAGCAAGGCACTCAATATCAAGCACATCATGCTGGCCCAAATAGATCCCACCAATCCCAACATCAGTCGCAACAAGCCTAGCACCATCACAAACCATCTTCTTCACAACCAAGTGCATCCCAGAAAAATGAACCATCATTGGAGGAGCTCATGAAGCAATTGACCATGAACAAAATCACTTTCTAGCAGAGAATCGAGGCTAGTATTAAAACTTTGGAGAATCAAATGGGATAGTTAGCCTCCTCTCTAAACCAGATGCAATCTCAAGGCTCAGGAAACCTCCCTGCACAAACTGTTGTGAATCCCCAAAATGTGAGTGCAATCACCCTGAGATCTGGAAAAGTGATGCAAGAGCCCACAATGCCCAAGGAGAAGGAAGACCTAAGCTATACTCCAGCTACAGTTGGTCAAAATGGAGAGGAAATGACTCAAGAACAACCAGAACCTACCCCTGCCCAACCAAAGGTGGCAGAAAATGTTGAAAGGCCAATTCCTCTACCATTTCCTCAGAGAGTTATCCAGCCAAGCAAAAAGATTGAAGAGGCTGAGAAAGAGATTTTTGAGACCTTCAGGAAGGTAGAGGTGAACATACCTCTACTAGATGCAATCAAGCAAATACCTAAGTACGCCAAGTTTTTGAAAGACTTATGCACCCACAGGAGGCGTCTGAAGGGTAATGAAAAGGTAAATATGGGTAGGAATGTTTCTGCACTCTTTGAAAAACAAAGGTCCACAATGCCTGAGAAATGTAAGGACCCAGGAACATTCACTATCCCATGCATTATTGGTAATAATAGAATTGAGAATGCCATGTTAGATTTAGGAGCATCTATAAATGTCATGCCTCTGTTCATTTTTACTTCACTTTCTCTTGGCCCTCTACAGCCTACAGGTGTGGTTATTCAGTTAGCTAATAGAAGCATAACAAACCCAACTGGGATTGTTGAGGATGTACTAGTCAGAGTGAATGATCTTATCTTCCCAGCTGACTTTTACATTTTGGACATGCAAGAGGGAGAGTCAATGAAGAGTGCTGTACCAATCATTCTGGGAAGACCGTTTTGAAGACCGCAAGAATGAAAATTGATGTGCATATCGAGACACTCACTATGGAGTTTGGGGATAGCATTGTGCGCTTCAACATACTTGATGCTATGAAGCATCCTTCTGAAGAACATTTTGTCTTCCAAATTGATTTATTTGATGATTTGATAGATGAACATATTTCTGAATTCTTAGAAACAAATTTTTCTTTTGATTTTACTGAATGTATAGATACTCCCATTTGTGAATATTGTAATAATTCTTCTATGTGCGACTCTTGTATTTCTGATTTTGTGAATGTGAATTCTGCAACTTCTAATATTGAAGAGATTGAAAAATTGATAGGGGAAGAATGTGATGTTTTAAGTTCAGCAAGTACAATGCAAGTACAATTGAATCTAACCCCTTTGATTTGAATGTTGCAGAGATTTCTTCTACTTAGAGTGCTAAACCACTTCCTTCTGTGGAGCAACCTCCCACATTGGAGCTTAAACCCTTACCAGAACATCTAAAATATGCCTATCTAGAGGCAAATGAGAAGCTTCCAGTGATAATCTCCACCAAGTTGAATGTTGAACAAGAGGAGAAACTCTTAGAAGTGATTAAGAGGCACAAGAAAGCTATAGGTTGGACCCTTGCTGATATTCCTGGAATCAACCCCTCTTTTTGTATGCACAGAATATTATTGGAGAAGGGTGCTAAACCAGTGAGGCAACCTCAGAGGAGGGTAAATCCCATTATTCTAGACGTGGTGAAGAAGGAGGTCACCAAGTTGTTGCAAGCTAGGATTATCTACCCTATATCAAATAGCACTTGGGTCAGCCCGGTCCAAGTGGTTCCAAAGAAATATGGACTCACTGTGGTGAAGAATGAAAAAGATGAGTTGATACCCACCAGAGTCCAGAATAGTTGGAGAGTCTGCATAGACTACAAAAAGCTTAACCAAGCGACCCGGAAGGATCACTTCCCATTGCCTTTCATTGATCAAATGTTGGAAAGGTTGGCTAGTAAGTATCATTATTATTTTCTTGATAGTTTTTCCAGTTATTTTCAAATTTGCATAGCACTTGAAGACTAGGAAAAAAAACCACTTTTACATGTCCTTTTGGCACTTTTGCCTATAGGAGAATGCCCTTTGGCTTGTGCAATGCTCCAGGAACATTTCAAAGATGTATGTTAAGTATTTTTTTCTGATTTAGTGGAGCATTGCATAAAAGTCTTTATAGATGATTTCACTGTGTATAGCCCATCTTTTTCTGCATGTTTGAGTAATTTGGAAAAAGTTTTGAAAAGATGCATTGATACTAACCTTGTACTAAATTTTAAAAAATGCCATTTTATGGTAGAACAAGGTGTAGTGTTAGGCCATATCATTTCTGAAAAGGGAATTGAAGTAGATCCTGCAAAACTTGATGTTATTGCACAACTGCCTTACCCCTCTTGCATTTGAGAGGTTCATGCTTTCCTTGGCCGTGCAGGGTTCTATAGGAGATTCATTAAGAACTTCTCCAAAATTACCATTCCTCTTTCCAAGCTTTTGCAAAAGGAGGCTGAGTTCAATTTTGATGAAAAGTGCAAAGAAGCGTTTAATATGCTTAAGGAAGCCCTGACCACCACACCCATCATCCAACCTCTAGATTGGACCAAACCATTTGAATTAATGTGTGATGCATCCAATTTTGCAGTAGGAGTTGCATTGACACAGCGGGTTAGTAAGTTTCCTCACATCATTTATTATGCTTCTAGAACTTTGGATCCAATACAATGTAATTACATCACAACTGAAAAAGAATTGTTGGCCATAGTCTTTGCATTGGACAAGTTTAGATCATATTTGTTAGGGTCAAAAGTTGTGGTTTTTACTGATCATTCTGCCTTGAAGTATTTGCTGAACAAAACAGATTCTAATCCTAGGCTTATAAGATAAATGCTCTTACTTCAAGAATTTGATTTGGAGATCAAGGATAGAAGTGAAACTCAGAATTTGGTAGCCGACCACCTGAGCAGGATAGAGGGAGTTCTTGACCCTATTCCAATTTTAGATGATTTTCTTGATGAACAACTCTTGGAGTTGTATGCCTCACAAGCACCCTGGTATGCTGATATTGTTAACTTTCTTGTTGTAGAGGCTTTTCCAGCAGGTGCACCATGTAACGCCCTGAATTTTGGTAATATTAATTATTATTGTTCTTATATATATATATATATATTCATATGTGTGTTGATTTATTTAAAAATGATGTTTATGTGTATTAAGTACATGGATGTGTGTATATATGTGTATGTATGACTGAATAGGCTGAAAATGAGCTAAGTGCCTAAGTACAGGGCTAACACTGGGCTGTTCTCGCTGCAGCGAGAGGATTCCCGTTGTAGCGAGAGGGCCCTAGGAAAAGGACTGAAACTGTCACCTTCTCGTTGTACCGAGAAAGCGATCGTTTAGGCTGCATTTCTGGGTGCAGTCTTGCTGTAGCAAGAGGGTCTCGTTGTAGCCAGATTCTGCAGAAACCAGAGTGCAGTTTTCTCTGATTTTTTTGCTGTAGCGAGAGTGTCGTGACCAGAAAAGGATTTAAAGGGGGTTAGGGTTCGGTGAGAGTGATTTCTCCCTCTCCCTTCAAAATCCCTTTGATTCTCTCACTCCCAAACCCTATTCCACTGATTAATTACCTCCAAAGCCGTTCGAGAGCGAGATTAGAGCTCAGATTTGTGTGGGGAACGCTTGGAGGTGAGTTTTAAATGGTTAGGGTTTTCGTTTTTCCTTCCTGTTCTCTGTTCTTGGCAATTTTCAGGGTTCTCATGGAATTCTTCCATGTGTTTAGGTCCAAAGCCGTGTGGGGAGCATTTTCGTGGTTGAGTTCAGGCGTTGGTCTTCAATCCAAGGTAAAAGGGGGACTCTACCCTACTCTTTGTATGCGATTTACCGTTATTTAGCTGAATATTGTGATGTGGCTGACTAGAGGATAGGAAATTACTATGAAATATGATGTGGGCCATGTGCCGTGATATACGAATATTATGTGTATGGATGAGAGAATATGTGGTTGATGGAATTTTGCTATGTATTGTGGTGTGTGAACAAATGTGGGCCCGAGGGCCGTGTAATATAGATGAATGTTGGCTATGTGCCGTGTAATGTGAAATGAATGTGGGCCTAGTGCCGTGTATTTGAATGCAATGTGGGCTGTGTGCCATGTGTAAGCATGATTATTGCATGCGTGAATGGAATATGTGTGAATGGGCGTGTTAGCGTCGTTGTAATGTGTTGTGAATGGTTCAGCGATACACTCGGGGTGTGGGAGATGGGGACGGTAGAAATACCTTGGGGAAGAGGGAGTGGTGGTGACACCGACTGTGGAACGGGTGCACCACGGGCCACACACTCTCTTCCTGACTAGACCTCTGACCATTACCTTTGCTGAGCGACCCGTGACTGCCCACGTGGTATCCGTGAGGCGGGGGTAACCGGTGACCATTCATGGTGTAAATTTGTGATCACAGTGTCAATGTGAGTGTGGCTGGCGTGCGTATGTATGGGTTTATGAATTGTGCTTATGGATGTGATAATGTTGCCTATGCTTGTATTTGTTTAATGTATTAGAAATGTGCTAGAGGTGAGACTCTATGCTTAATTGTATGTTTTGGTAGTGTAGAGTACTCACCCTTACATTCATTTTTCAGGTAATCAAGACGATCAGCACCAGACTCAGTGAAAGGGGCGGATGGAACTACTATAAGACTAGGAGTTTAGTTTGAAACTAATGTATTTGAATGGGTCCTGTAGTAGTGACTTGATAGAAATTGTAACCCCTTTCCTTATTTTAAAAGTATTTGATGAAGCCAAGAATTGAGAACCTTATTTGAAATGAAATTTATTTTATTCTGAATTTGTGAAATTATGATTTATTGAAATTAAACATAAGGTGTTACAGTTTTGGTATCAGAGCAATTCATTCAAACCAGACTAGGGTATCTGGCTGAAGCGTCCAAGATAAGTGTTGATCATTTTGTTTTCCTGAATTATAATGTATAAATTGATCTAATATGCTGGAGTGTGATTGCTGACTTGTTGTAGCTTGATTGAATATGTCTAGTAGAGGTAGAGGTAGAGGAGCTAGAGACAATAATGACCTCATGGAACGCATGGCTCTGATTCTGGAAGCCATGGTGCATAATCAAGGCAGAGAGCCTGCTGAGTATAGAGGGTTATCTACCTTCGCTAGGCATGATCCTCCAAAGTTTGAAGGTGGATTCAATCCCGAAGAAGCCTAAAGGTGGGTGACTGATGTGGAGAAGATCTTCAATGCAATGGGGTGCTGTGAGGAGAACAAGGTTGCTTATGCCACTACTTGCTGTGTGGGGAGGCTGAGAACTGGTGGAGGTTTGCCGGTCAGACCTTGCCATAAGCGAATTCCTACATCTAGTGGGAGACATTCAAAACCATATTCCTAGGGAACTTTTTTCCTCGGGACCTAAGGAAGCAAAAAGCTAGGGAGTTCCTTGAACTGAAGCAAGGAAGTATGACTGTGGGAGAGTATGCTGCTAAGTTCCAAGAACTGATGAAGTACTGACCTCATTATCAGCATGGTGATGGAGAGGAGGATCTGTGTGCTCAATTTGAGCATGGATTGAGGCCAGATATCCTGGCTGCAATCAATGTGTTTCAGCTGACAGATTTGCCTACTCTAGTGAGCAAGAGCAGAATTTTTGAAGCTAACTCAAGAGGGAAGACAGTGAACACTAGGGGAGCCGGCCCAGTGAGGCAAGATAGAAGACCTTCTAGGTTCTCAAGGGGACCGTATTCGGGTTCGAACAGTTCTCAATCCTGAGGAAGTTCTTCCCAAGAAAGGAGTAGTGGAAGTGGTTCAAGATCGAGTTCTTTCAGAGGGTCACTTAAGTGCTTCAGGTGTGGAGGGTCACACATGGTGAAGGACTGCCCATAGTTAAGGATAACTTGTAGCAACTGTCAGAAGTCGGGGCACGTTTCCAATGAGTGCTGGGCCGCCAAGAGAGGAGGTAGTGCAAGTACAGCTCAGAGGTCGGAATCAAGAGGAAGCACGGGGCAGAAGCTGAGCATCCCTGGGAGAGTCTTTGCCATGAGTGGGGCAGAGGCTTCACAATTTGAGGAACTGATCCGAGGTAAATGTATAATTAAAGGCAGATTACTTGATGTGTTATTTGACTCGGGTACTACGCACTTTTTTATATATGTGGACTATGTGAAGGGTCTGGGCTTGTATGTGACCGAATTGCCGTGTAATGTGGTAGTGACTACCCCTACGGGTAAGCCAGTTATGACGTCATAAGTGTGTTTGGGGTGTGCAATGATGGTACATGGTAGGGAGTTTGAGGTGGACTTGATTTGCTTACCTCTTTCGTAATTGGATGTAATTCTCGGAATGGATTGGCTTGCTGTCAACCATGTACTGCTAGACTGTAGGGAGAAGACTTTGATCTTCGGTGAGACAATGATAGAGATTCCAAGGCTTATGAGCCAGGGAGCATGGGAGAACACGGTGAATGCCAAGGCCTTTATGGTTATGTTTTCAAGGGAAGCCAAAAGCGTGGTGGAGCCGGAGTACATTCCAGTGGTAAAGGATTTCTTGGAGGTGTTTCCCGAAGATGTTTTTGAGCTGCTACCTAAGAGAGAGATAGAGTTTTCTATTGACCTCATTCCGGGAGCAAGCCCAATTTCTGTGGCACCTTACAGGATGTCAGCTGTGGAGTTGGCGGAGGTCAAGAAGCAAGTAGAAGATTTGTTGCAGAAATGGTTTGTGAGACCGAGTGTGTCCCCGTGGGGAGCACCAGTGCTCTTGGTGAAGAAGAAGGATGGAAGCATGAGGATGTGTGTAGATTACCAGCAGTTGAATAAGGTGACAATCAAGAACAAGTACCCACTTCTGAGGATCGATGATTTCATGGACCAATTAAAAGGAGCAGCAATGTTTTCGAAGATCGATTTGAGATCGGGATGCCATCAAATCCAAGTGAAGGATGCAGATGTGCCTAAGACGGCGTTCAGGACGCGGTATGGTCACTATGAGTATTCAGTGATGCCGTTTGGGGTGACCAATGCGCCTGCAGTGTTCATGGACTACATAAACAGGATCTTCCACGAGTTTTTGGATAAGTTTGTGGTGGTGTTCATAGACGACATCCTTATTTATTCAAAGACTCAGGAGGAGCACGCTGAGCACTTGAGGATTGTCCTGCAAATTCTGAGAAAAAGACAATTGTATGCGAAATTCTCCAAGTGTGAGTTCTGGTTGTCAGAGATTCAATTTATGGGACATGTAGTGTCGAAGGAAGGTATTATGGTAGACCCTGCAAAAGTGGAAGGAGTGGCTGAATGGCCGAGGCCAACAAATGTGACTGAAGTGCGTAGTTTTCTCGGATTGGCGGGCTATTATAGGAAATTCATTGAGGGATTTTCTAAGATAGGGTTGTCCTTAACAAAGCTGATTCGCAAAGGAAAGGAGTTCAAGTGGACCAAGGTGTGTGAAGCTAGTTTCTTGGAGCTGAAGATAAGGCTGACTTTGGTGCCGGTGTTGGCTCTACCCAACCCGGAGCGAAAATTTGATGTGTATTGTGATGCATATAGGCAAGGACTTGGTTGTGTCTTGATGCAAGTTGGGTGAGTAGTTGCCTATGTCTCAAGACAGTTGCGTTCGCATGAGGTCAACTAGCTGACACACGATCTGGAGTTAGCCGCAGTGGTGTTTTTAAGGTATGGAGGCATTACTTATATGGGGCGTGGTTCAAGGTGTTCAGTGACCACAAAAGCTTGAAGTATCTATTTGATCAGAAGGAATTGAATATGAGGCAGAGGAGATGGATGGAGTTTCTCAAGGACTATGACTTCACATTGTCTTACCACCCTGACAAGGCAAATGTGGTAGCCGATGTTTTGAGCTGGAAATCGTTGCATGTGCCAGCAATGATGGTGAAAGAGATGGAGTTGATTGAAGAATTTCAGGACATGAATTTGGCCATGGAGGTGAGACTGGGGAGTTTGTATCTCAGAGCGACGATGATTCACAACGACTTTCTGGTGTACATCCAAGATGCTCAGCAGGGAGATGCCTTCCTGCAGGACATGATAAGACAGAAGGATGAGGGAAAGGACTTGGATTTCCACCGTGATGAGAACGGGGTGATTAAGCTCCGGAACCGAGTGTGCATTCCTCAAGTGGATGAGTTTTCACCCCGGTGTAACTAAAATGTATCAGAATCTTCGAAAGAGTTTTTGGTGGAATGGTATGAAGAAGGATGTGGCTGAATATGTGGCTAAATGCCTAACTTGCCAGAAGACGAAGGTAGAGCACCAGCCTGCACTTGGGTTGTTACAGCTACTGGAAATCCCTGAGTGGAAATGGGATAGTATTTCCATGGACTTTGTTTCTGGGCTGCCTAAGACCAGGAACAACCATGATGCCATCTGGGTGATAGTGGATCGGTTAACTAAGGCTGCACACTTTCTCCTAATCAACATGAAGTATAAATTGGAGCGACTTGCAAAGTTATATGTGCGAGAGATAGTCAGGCTGCATGGAGTGTCGACTAGTGTGGTGTCAGACAGAGATCCAAGGTTTACCTCGAGGTTTTGGGAGAGCCTGCAACAGGCGTTGGGGACTAAGTTGAGATTGAGCTTGGCTTATCACCGACAGACTGACGGTCAGACTGAGCAGACCATCCAATCCCTGGAAGACTTGTTGAGGGCTTGTGTACTCGAGCAGCAAGGAACTTGGGAAGAGTACTTGTCACTAGTGAAATTCACGTACAATAACAGTTACCATGCTAGTATTGGAATGACACCGTTTGAGGCCTTGTATGGGCGGAGGTGTAGGACTCTATTATGTTGGTATGAAACCAGAGAGGTGACTCTGTGTGTGCCAGATATGATCCAAAGGCAGAATGAGCAAATCAAAATGATTAGAGATAAAATGAAGGCTGCGCAAGACAGGCAAAAAAGCTACTATGATAAAAGGAGGAAACCGTTGGAGTTTCAGGTGGGTGACCACGTATTTCTGAAGGACTCACCTGTAACCGGAGTTGGGAGAGCTCTGAAGTCTCGGAAGCTGTCTCCTAAGTTTATTGGACCGTTTGAAGTGCTGAGTAGAATTGGTCTTGCTGCATACCGGATCACGTTGCCTCTAAACCTCTTGAATCTATTTCCGGTGTTCCATGTGTCACAGCTTAGGCAATATGTGCCGGATCCTTCCCATGTGATTGATCTTGACCCAATTCAAGTGAGAGAGGACTTGTTGTATGACGTATACCCAGTAAGGATTGCGGATCACCGTGTTAAGCAGCTGAGGAGCAAGGACATCTCATTGGTGAAGGTAATATGGAGCTCAAGTGATGAGGGAGATGCCACATGGGAAACGGAGAGTAGAATAAGAGAATTATATCCGGGGTTGTTCTTGTAACTGTGTGTGTTTGGGTGAATTTCGGGGACGAAATTCCTTAAAGGTTGGGAGAGTTGTAACGCCCCAAATTTTGGTAATATTAATTATTATTGTTCTTATATATATATATATATATATATATATATATATTCATATGTGTTGATTTATTTGAAAATGATGTTTATGTGTATTAAGTACCTGGATGTGTGTATAGACGTGTATGTATGACTAGATAGGCTGAAAATGGGCTAAGTGCCTAAGTGCAAGGCTTAACACTGGGCTGTTCTCGCTGCAATGAGAGGATTCTTGCTGTAGCGAGAGGGCCTTGGGAAAAAGACTGAAACTGTCACCTTCTTACTGTAGCGAGAGACGTCTCGCTGTAGCGAGAAAGCGACAGTTTGAGGTGTATTTCTAGGTGCAGTCTCGTTGTAGCAAGAGGATCTCGCTGTAAAGAGATTTTGCAGAAACCAGAATGCAGTTTTCTCTGGTTTTTTTGCTATAGCGAGAGAGCGTGTCCTAGGGTTCGGGGAGAGTGATTTCTCTCTCTCCCTTCAAAATCTCTTCGATTCTCTCACTCCCAAACCCTATTCCAACGATTAATTGCCTCCAAAGCTGTTTGGGAGCGAGATTGGAGCTCAGATTTGTGTGGGGAACGCTTGGAGGTGAGTTTTAAACAGTTTGGGTTTTCGTTTTTCCTTACCTTTCTCTGTTCTTAGTAATTTTCGGGGTTCTCATGGAATTCTTCCATGTGTTTAGGCCGAAAGCCTTGTGGGGAGGATTTCTGTGGTTGAGTTCGGGCGTGGGTCTTCCATCCAAGGTAAAGGGGGACTCTACCCTACTCTTTGTATGCGATTTACTGTTATTTAGCTGAATATTGTGATGTGGCTGACTAGAAGATAGGAAATTACTGTGAAATATGATGTGGGCCATGTGCCGTGATATACGAATATTATGTGTATGGATGAGAGAATATGTGGTTGATGGAATTTTGCTATGTATTGCGGTGTGTGAACAAATGTGGGCCTGAGGGCCGTGTAATATAGATGAATGTTGGCTATGTGCGGTGTAATGTGAAATGAATGTGGGCCTAGTGCCATGTATTTGAATGCAATGTGGGCTGTGTGCCGTGTATAAGCATAACTATTGCATGCGTGAATGGAATATGTGTGAATGGGCGTGTTAGCGCCGTTGTAATGTGTTGTGAATGGTTCAGCGATACACTCGGGGTGTGGGAGATGAGGATGGTAGAAATACCTTGGGAAAGAGGGAGTGGTGGTGACACCGACTGTGGAACTGGTGCACCACAGGTCACACACTCTCTTCCTGACTAGACCTTTGACCATTACCTTTGCCGAGCAACCCGTGACTGCCCACGTGGTATCCGTGAGGCGGGGGTAACCGGTGACCATTCATGGTGTAAATTTGTGATCACAGTGTCAATGTGAGTGTGGCTGGCGTGCGTATGTATGGGTTTATGAATTGTGCTTATGGATGTGATAATGTTGCCTGTGCTTGTATTTGTTTAATGTATTAGAAATGTGCTAGAGGTGAGACTCTATGCTTAATTGTATGTTTTGATAGTGTAGAGTACTCACCCTTACATTTATTTTTAGGTAATCAAGACGATCAGCACCGGACTCAGTGAAAGGGGCGAATGGAACTGCTATAGGACTAGGAGTTTAATTTGAAACTAATGTATTTGAATGGGTCCTGTAGTAGTGACTTGATAGAAATTGTAACCCCTTTCCTTATTTTAAAAGTATTTGATGAAGCCAAGAATTGAGAACCTTATTTGAAATGAAATTTATTTTATTCCGAATTTGCGAAATTAAGATTTATGGAAATTAAACATAAGGTGTTACACACCAAAAGATAAAAAAAATAAGATAAGGAGTGATGCCAAACATTACGTTTGGGATAACCCTTATTTATGGAAATTCTGCAGTGACCAAGTCATCAGAAGGTGTGTGCCTGACAAAGAAATCTCATCCATACTGCAGTTCTGTCACGCCTCAGCTGTAGGAGGTCGGTCATCAAGGACCTCATAGGACAGCAAGAAAAGTGCTAGATGCGGGACTATTCTAGCTATCAATTTTTAAGGACTCATGGCAAGCATATTCCACCTGTGAGAGATGCCAAAGAGCGGGAGGAGTAGTTACATGGAGACAAAAGATGCCCCAACAGCCCATCCTATATTGTGATATCTTGGATGTCTGGGGTATTGATTTTATGGGGCCATTCCCCTCCTCTTTTGGTTTTCTTTATAAACTTCTTGTTGTTGATTATGTTTCCAAATGAGTGGAAGCTAAAGCCACCAGAACTAATGATGCTAGAGTTGTTGCAGAGTTTGTTCATAGCAACTTATTTTGCAGGTTTGGAATTCCTAGAGCCATCATTAGTGATCAAGGAAGTCACTTCTGCAATAAGACTATGGAAGTCTTGTTGAAAAAATATGGAGTTATACATAAAGTTTTCACTGCCTACCATCCACAGACAAATAGGCAAGCTGAGCTTTCTAATAGGGAAATCAAGAAAATACTTGAGAGAGTAGTGCATCTCCACAGAAAAGACTGGAGTCGCAGGCTTGATGATGCCTTGTGGGCACATAGAACAGCATTTAAGACACCCTTGGGAATGTCACCATACAGGGTGGTCTATGGAAAACCCTGTCATTTGCCAGTTGAGGTGGAACACAAAGCTTATTGGGCAGTAAAGACTTGCAATATCCATTATAACTTAGCTAGAGAGCAGAGGAAATTACAGTTGCAAGAGTTGGAGGAGTTACGTTTTGAGGCCTATGAGAACTCCAGAATTTACAAGGAAAAGAGCAAACAATACCATGACAAGAAGATTTCAAGCAAAGTGTTCTACGTTGGTCAAAAGGTTCTCTTGTTCAATTCTCATCTTAAACTAATGCTTGGAAAGCTATCACAACCCAAAGGGCAGGGTCATAAACATAATTCACTAAATCCCAGCAAGACAAAATAATCACTCTAATTGGATACTCATGAACAATCATCAAAAGAAATCGACATGCATTAGTTGGAAATCATCCTTAACCATATAAGTATTACAAAATGTGACTTAGTTATCATTACAAATGTTGATTACAGCAAAAGATTAATACATGAGAAAATCCTAATGTATCCTAATGCCTAATCCTCCGTTTCTCCATCAGCTACTCCGGGCAGCCTGGGAAGCCGAAGCCTTGCCTGCCTGATCTGCTCACGTACCAAAGTGCGGTCATCGCAGCATAACATCACAACAACAACAATTGCAAGGGTGAGCTTACGAAAAGAAATAGCATATCAAAATAGAATAATCTAAGCAAACAACAAGAAACAACAAATGCAGACCATGCAGCCCAGCCCAGCCCAGCTCACGCTCATGCAGCAATGAGAAACAGTGTCCATCTGGCCTTTAACAGCACATTCAGCAGGTCCAGAGAAACTGTGCCGGTCCAGGAGCGACCCGTTCCGATATCTGGATCCAGATAATACAGCTCAGCTTTCTAAAGCCACATGACTACCCACCTAGCATGTGAAACAGCGCCTATCATGACAGCCTTATTCAACTCTAGAATGATGCAGCAATCAGCTTATTAATAATTTCAGCAATAATCATATAACAGCTCAGCTATTTTTAGCAAATTCTCAGCAAGTACAGCATTATTAACTCAGCAAACAGCCCAGCAATTTACTACACGTCATATTTAGCACATTGGGTCATCCTTCCTAAGGTTTTTCACAGCATACAGCCACAATACTCTATCATTCGGCTATCAAATTACTCCTCCTAGGGTTCAACAGCAATCAATCACATCAACACAACAATTTCATTCCAAAAACGCAGCTCTAACTCTCTCTCAACACCTTTCATCACTCTCAAATCACTAAAATGACCTAGGGTAAGCTCCCCTTACCTCAATCCGGTGTTTTTCAAGGTGCTCTTGGTTATTCAAGCTTAGAATCAGCAAGAACTTCCCTACAAACGCAGCCAAGCTCAGAAAATCAAATGGGGATTGGAGAAATTCAAGAAATCCTAAAAGGAAACCATAGGACTTACCCAAAATGGCTTCAATCACTCCCCTCGGCCAAGAATCACGCAAGAGGTTGGGGTTTTCTAGTGATTTGGGGCAGAAATCAACCAAAAAGGCGAAGGGATCGCTGCAGCAAAAAACACAGAGGAAACTGCACTCTGGTTTTATGCAAAATCTCGCTACAGCGAGACTGCACCCAGAAATGCAACCCAGACTGTCTCTCTATCGCTATAGCGAGACTTCTCTCGCTACAGCGAGAAAGCGACAGTCTCATGCCTTTCTCCCTGGGACCTCTCGCTACAGCGAGAATCCCCTCGCTGCAGCGAGAAAGCCCTGCACCAAAACTTATGCTATTCATCTCATCTTAACCTCAGCTACTAACCAATACATATATACATACATATATCCACATCAGCTCAACACAAAACACATTCAGTTACAATTCAACAATCAATGCAATAAGACAAGATAAACACATTCATTCATGGCAAGCATTACATTCAAGTCTTATCATTCTCAACACATACAACCCAAGGCATTACAAATGCTCAAATCAAGGTGGCTTGGCAAAGGTGTTTTCCCATGGTGCAGTAGAGATCATAAGTGACTCCACTAGCAAAAGCTTTATGGTGAATGGGCACCGCTTGAAGCCATTCTTGCAAAACTCAGCTACCTTGGAAAAAGTTGAGGAGATTGACCTGCAGTCACCATGCACCAACCTCCATTCCAACCCTTGGCCCCCATAACTCATTTCATACGTCAAGCTAGTGACGTTAAAGAAGCGCTGTGTGAGAGGCAACTCACAAGTTGATTAAAATTTTTTGTTGTTATTTACATTCAATAAGCATTTTTATGATTGAGCTGTGAATTGTGATCAATTAGACATGGTTTTATTACATATTTCTCATTCTTTTTATAGTGGACAATTTTAAATTTTGAATTTGATTCATGCAGAGACCATAGGAATTTCATATGTACAAAGACATATCAAAGGTGCCCTCTTCCATTTCATAGTAGTCACTTTCAAGCTAAGGTAAGTGAACCCACTCTCTGTAGTTTTCACTTTCAGTTTATAGTAATCACTTTCAAAAGGTTCTGCGCTTATGAGTTTAAGCGTAATCACTCCCAGTTCATAGTAAACACGCGCAGAGGCACTGGAATATAGAGGGCTCTCTGTAGTTGTCACTTTTGTTTCATAGTGACAACTACAGAGGCACCTCCTGAGGGACATATGCTGTGCGTAGTTACTTCCATTTCATAGTAACTACGCTCACCTCACTTTTGCATGTTGTAAAAAGCGCCCCCTCTGTAGTTGTCACTTTTGCCCTATAGTGATTACACGCAACATTCAACTTGAAAAATACAAACGCGCGTGTCTACTATGGTTTGGAAGTGATGACGCCCACAGCCTATATAAATTGAAAGTGATTACTCCAGCCCTCACTCTCCCTCAACCTCTGAATGCTCTCACCTCAACTTTCCATCTTTCTGAAAATTCCTTTTTCCTTCACATTGGTTTGTGCTAAGACTCACCCATTCCCATAATTTTGCACTTATCTTAGGCTCTTATCCAGGTAATTCTTCAAATTTCCCTTCTTTTTACATTAGGGTTCCTCGTTCAATAATTTGGGGCTTTTAATTCTGGGTTTATAAGTTGAAATTGCTTGGGGGAAACTGGTATTTTGAGCATGCTTGCATGATTACAAGGGAGGGGGAATGTTGATTTAGTTTCATTCACTACACTTTGTGTGATTCACCCCTAGCGTAACCACTGTTATTTTGGAATTTTGAATTGGGGCTTCATGCTGTGCAATTTCTGTGTAAATTTTGTTTGTTGAAGTATGTATTGCATGATTAAAGGGGATTGGAGGTATTCTGTTGAGACAATTTCTGTATTATCCTTGACCACACTTAGTACATGCATCTTTGCCACATGCTCACATTCTCTGCATTGTTGTGCTATTATGTTGCTGCATGTCTGGCCCTGACTACACCTTGTTTGGGTTACTTAATCTCTGATACACTTTGCATACACACACACATCTGTTGATGTTCCACGCACACATGCACATTTTCATTCATATTTACATATTAGACTTTGAACTGCACTACCTGTCATTTAAATGAGTCTCTCTTAAAGTTGCAATGATATACATACTGGCCTGTTCCACTGAATTTGGAATCCTGTCTTTATTACACTAATTGTGTGTATTCCCTGCATCAACTTCATCTTGCTGCTGCATAATTGTTATGTCTATCTGCACACCCTCATGTTGTCATCCCTACTACTGCATTACAACACACTTTACAATCTACCTTGCTTCCTTTTAATCTGAATTTCATTTTGTTTGCCATATACATCTGCTGTATCCTATCATTGTACCTCCAACTAAATATCTATCCCTTTCATTTTTGCAACAACTATGGTCAACACACCAAGGAAGAACACTCTAAGGTCCAAGAGAGCCAAAATAGTTGGTGCATCTTCCTCTACATCCCCACCTAACCATGACCCCAAGTTTAGGTCATTGGAGCATGAAGAATACTTCAAAACAAACATCCTGAGAAGGAAGTTGGTGCAAGACCGCAACTTTGAAATTCAAGAAGGCGCCTATCCCCAATTTGAAGAGGAGATTCAGAAGAGAGGATGGGACCTTTTCACGACCTGTGCTGGTAATGGATGTAAAGAAATCACCCAAGAGTTCTTTGCCAATGCAATGAGGGTTAAAGGCAACACTCTCCCTCCCAGACACAGCATGGTGAGGGGAAAACTGGTCAACTTCACCCCCTCCAACATCCAGAGAGTTCTGAATATTCCAGCTATGCATAAATCAGCTGGCCAACTGGACTTTACCACCTTCAGCATTGAAGAGGATAAGGACTATAAGCCTATCCTTGAAACTTTCTGCAAGAAAGGTGAGAATTGGGAATTTGACTGCAAGATGCAGCCCAAGAACTTAACCACAAGGCACCTAATCCCTGCAGCAAAAGTTTGGAGTGTCTTTATTCTCAGTTCTTTCATGCCAGTCCTCCACTCCTCTACCTTAACAGTGAAGAGAACAGAGCTCATTTATGCAATTTTGACAGGCATGCCCATCCATCTAGGTGAGGTAATCAACAGTGCCATCATGGACATCTTGAGCAGGAGCAGAGATTTCATGGGTTTTCCATCCATATCACCATGCTATGCCAAGATGTTAGGGTAGATTTTGGAGACTACCTGCAGAAAATTAGAGCAGCCCCTCCTATTTCTACAGCAATGGTGAAGGACTTCTTCAAACCCAAAAAGACTGCTGACCCAGGACTATCCCTACCAGCTGACTACAAGAAGGACACTCTAATGAGGATGAGGGAGCAGATGAAGCAGCTTGCTCTGAGGCAGGACTCCATTCATGCTGGACAAAAGGCCCTCATGACACTTATGGACACGATGCTGCTCAACATAGGGAAGAAGTTGGGGATGACTACCACGCAGCTTTATGATGCCCCTACTTTTAGTGCCCCTTACCTATGAGCAGCAGTCTAGAGTGACCTTCCGCCTTTTCCTCTTACTGCCCTTGCCAGAGCTGAAGCCAATGAAAGTAGCTCCAGTGTCATAAATGAAGACCTCCCAGTAGCAACAGAAGATGATGATGATGATGATGATGATGATGATGATGATTCCACCTTTTCCAGCTCTGATGAAGATGCTATTTAGTCTTAGTTTCTTTTTCACTGCACTCACTTTTCACTTACTTTCTGCTATTTCCCTGTATTTACTGCTAACCACCATTTCTTTGTAAATATCGCACATTTCTATTTCCACCTTTACTGCTTTATTTTCATATTTTCACTCTTAATCTGAACATTTCTGACATTTTCACTTATATATATATCTATTCCATTTTCTGGCTTTATATTTGCTCCCTATACTGAATTCTGTGTATATTTGTGCAGAAAATGCCCTAAGTCCCATCAAGAGGAGCATGAATTTCACCCCTAAGTTGTGATTCTACTTTCTATGAAAGGGGGGTGATCTCTTTGCCTCTGTTTCCATTGTTCTTAATCTAATTTTCTTGCACAGTGTTAAATGAAAATCCAAAAGTATTGTCCTCATCTCTCTTTTACTTTAGTCCAATTTTGTAATTCTATAGTTATATTCTGATTGCACTTCCCATTCAACTCATGATCATTCTCTGTTTTTGAATATTATCGTTCCTACCATGTTGCGCATATTTTCTTGTAAGGTGAACTGTGATCACATGTTGTTAAGTAATTATCGCTTTTTACCATGGTAGAGAATTGAGCCTCCACATTCTTTTCTGTGTGCATTATAACATGTATATTTGCGTTCAATCCTCTAGAACTTGCCCTGTTTCTTAATTGAATATGCATTGTGCAATTTTTCATCTAGATGGTTGAGGCCATCTTTGCACACACCCACCCACCTTTCAACACCTTTGCACCTAATTTCCCTTGTTCCAGATTCCTTCTTTTGCCAAACTTAGTCTGCAACAACATTTTCCTTACCTTAACAGAGGTATTTCTTTTGAGTTGCATCAAGAGTGAATGCAATAAACTAAGTTTGGAGTGCTGATTATGATTGTAGTTGCTTGAGGACAAGCAAGTTCTCAAGTTTGGGGTGGTGAGCATTTTACATGTCAATATTACATGTCAAAAAAAAAAATTTACTTTGAAGAAGAGAATGATTGTCAAAGTCCACAAAAAATGATGATGATGATGAATGAATGAAAAAGAAAAAGAAAAAGAAAAAGAAGAATACAGCAAGTCATTTTGATAGAAAAAGGATTCTTTACATAAGGCAAAGTAAATGAAAAATATGGTGAAAGAGTGCTTGAATATCACTTGTTGCATCATTTTATGTATTCGACTCTTAGTTGTTGTACTCACTCACTCAAAGGAATTCCCTCCTCTTAAAAACCCACTAGAGCTTTTGACCCTCCTTGATCAAAGTTTGACCTAACTTAATACATTTGTGACCAACAAAGTCCTCTTGATAGGTGGTTCATTGTATCTAGGCAAAGGAGATTGAGAATATGGGCAAGCATATGGTAGGGTGAGGCAAAATGCATGAATTGAGGGAAAACACTTAGCCTGAAATATTGTTGAGTGAAGAGTGAAACACCATCATGTAAGCTAGATAATTTCTTTGCATTGTGTGGATTACATGAAACCTTGCAAGATTTTTGTTTCAGTTTAGTGAGACTTTGCTTGAAAATAATTGATTTGGGCATGATTTCTTTGTTGAATGGATCCATGATTGTGGAAACATTGGAAGTGTTAATTAGAGTTTGATCTTGGAATGAAAATTTTGAAAGAAATTTTTTGGATAAATCCAACCTTCTTACAAGTGACTTTATTGAATTTTGACTTGCTTGAGGACAAGCAAAAGTTTAAGTTTGGGGTTGTAATGAATCCATATTTTATTAGATTTTTACTTGTCATTTTGATGGTTCTTAATAGAAAAAGTAAACTTAGAAATTGTAAATAACATAAAAACATCATTTTGGTCAATTTATCATAGGTTTCTTAATTTTTGGTTAAATTACATTGATTTGCATAAATATAGTTTGCAATTTTGATAATTTGAATAATTGTGCAAGAGTTTCTAGACTTATTCCATGGACTTTTAGCATTTGAGAAAGTTTGAGATGAAAATGATCACTTTGGAGTCCATAATGAACACTACAACAAGCTAGATTCAGAAGGGCAAACCAAAGTGATCACTATGAACCCATAAGTGACAACTCCAGAGAGGCCAAAAAGCACAAGACTTGCGCGTAGCGACTATGGAACCATAGTAGACACTCTGGAGCAGCCAAAGTTATCACTCTGATACCAAAGTGACAACTCCAGAGAGGCAAAAAATAGAGGACCTGCGCGTAAACACTATGGAATGAGAGTAACCACTATGGAGCGCTGCGCGTCATCACTATGAAACCATAGTAGTTACTTTGGGTGAAAATTTCTGCACTATAAATAGGATTTGAGAAATTAGGGTATAGAGCTTTCTACATAATATTAGATTCTTTTGCCACTTTGGGAGTATTTTGCAGAGCTTAGGATCCTTGAGTGACAGCCAAGGCCAATCTTAGGGTTTGATTTACAATTTTTCTTCATTTTACTTTAATTCTTGCATTGATGATGTTGAATTTTTCTTGTTTTCATCTTGAATTTGTAAGACCCATCCTTATGGAGGGCTAAACTTTCTTGTAATACTTAGTGAGTTCATGGATTCTTGAATTCCTGGGTATGAATGTCAATGTAATTCCTTTTTCTTTATGAATTTATATTTCCTAACTCTTTAAATTGAATTAATGGTTGAATGAGAGGGACATTGCTTAATTAACCCTAATTAACCTTAATTTGTTAGTTTCTAAGGTTGCGTAATCTTGGGGAAAAGAGTTGGAGCCCATGAAGATTGCTTAATTTGTATGGGACGTTAAGGTTAATTCTTGTTTTTTGAGTTACCCTAATTCAAAGGAATAGGAAAAGTATTGAATCTTGAGAGGAATAGGGATAAAATTACATGAACAAACTAAGGATTGCTCATTTCATTTATTGGATTCATTAATTTCATCACTTGCCTTTACATTAAAATTGGAATTACACAAAACCTCCTTGTTTTAATTGCTTTTATAGTAAATGTTTACAACATGTTCAATGTATGTTACAAACCAAAGTCGTTGGAGACAACCTAGGCTTGCATCCTAGACTACATAAATTTTTCTGCATATTTTGATGAAGGTTGACGATAAATCTTTTTGTAAAACGAAACGAGAAAATCTATCGATCATCACTATTCGGGCGACCATCCATAGTATAATTGAGTAAGTCCCTGAGGTTGCGGGCATCAGGAATCTGTGATCACAGTGCCACAATGAGCATGGCTACGTGCAGTGAGTGCACTTATGTTGTGTAAATGTGTGGATTTGTAATTAGTACGGTGAGCGCACCTATTGTGATTGAGAATTTGGATACATGATAGTCGTTAACGTATGCTCCTAATATGATTAGAATTTATGTATAATGAGTCAGGTGAGTCTAATGCTTGTCTGTGTGTTTATACTAGTGTAAAGGACTCACCCTTACGTTTATTTTCAGGTAACCAAGACGATAAGCATCGGGGCCCCTGAAGGAAGGAAGGATGAAATTGCTATAGGACTTAGAAATTTATTTTGAAAATTTGATGTATATTTAAGTCCTGTAGCAAGTAATGATGCAAATTGTACTCTAATTTTTTATTTGAAACATTTTATGAAATTGTGCTTGAACAATCATCTGAATGGAAAACTTTTACTACTCTGAACTTTGCAAAAACATATTTATTTAGAAATTTAAAATTAAGGTGTTACATCCAAGGTACATTCATTCAAACTTAATTCAATTTAGGCATATCAAATAAAATATCTATTATCATTCAAAAATAGTCAAATTCTTTGCATCAACTTATCCGACACAATTCCTATTCATTATCATATGACATTCACTACTAGAAAAATTAATTTTCCCCACGGCTTTTTACCCACGATTTATATAACCAATGTTAATTTTGAATATTACTCACAGTTTAAATAACCGTAGTTAAATTTAAATATTTCCTACAATTTATTATAATAACCGTGCTTAATTAACGATGGTTGGAGAAAACCTCAGTTAATTATTAAAATATTTTTGCACCTGTTTATTACGATAGCTTGCTCATGTGTGTAGATACTTTCTCTCCCAACCCAAAAAGATAACCCTATTGTACTGCCAAAGGTTCATGCCCTTTCTCAACTCCTCTTTTGGCTGAATCGATTTTGTGCTCTTTCTGTTATGTAAAGGTTGGATTCAATCTTCCTATTGTCTCCTAATCAGGTACGATTTTTGTTTTACATTTGGGGTTTTACAATTGAGTTTGTGTTTGGGCTGCATCGTCGTTAATTCTCCGAGAGTGGTTCTTATAGTATTGGGCTACGTCATCGTCGTCGTTGCCAAGCACCATTGCTATAGTGCATTTAAAAGTTGTAACACATGTAATCGTGACTAGATAAGCAAAGCCAATACCCGGTTCCTTTTCAAGTTTCACTAAAGGGATTCCATTTGTTGTGCACAACTCGATCA
This sequence comes from Abrus precatorius, assembly GCF_003935025.1. NCBI lineage: Eukaryota > Viridiplantae > Streptophyta > Magnoliopsida > Fabales > Fabaceae > Abrus > Abrus precatorius. The sequence goes on from NW_020874292.1 coordinate 18,111,327, forward strand.
CACAAACTTCAATTTCGTTAATGCCTTCAACACACACACACATACACACTTTCTCTCTCTCTCTCTTCTTTGGTTATGAACTATGTTCTTTTATTTAACTTATTTTTTAAATTACCTAATTTTTTGAATAAAGAAATTAAAATGTTTATTTATTATGAAAACGTGACTCAAAATGCAGAAAGTTATGTTGTCTAGATGAAGTTTAGAAACAATAAGCAGATTACTTTTACAATGTCAAGCAGTTACTTTCCTTTTAAGAAGTTTTTTTCATGTGTTTATTCATTTACATTTTGGGGTTAAAAAGTTGTGTTTGATGAAAATTAGGTGCTCTTTAGAGCTACTTCTCGTACTCAACTTTATATCTTTGGGTAGAAAGGGGATTAAGGATTTGCAGTATTGGATCCTTTTTACTTGAGAGCACAACTTGTTGTGCCTTTTACTTTAGAAGCAAGTTCCCATTTATAATTTGCAAAGACTGCAAAAGCTAGTTGTGTTCTTGATTGATTTGATTCTCTCTATTTCCTTGTTTTTTACCTTTTTCTTTGTTACAATACAGAGGATATCTTATTATTTCCCTAATTTTGCTGTCCTTTTTTTCTTTCTAATAATGTTTCTTTTTCTAAAAGCATGGTTATTTTGTGACATATAGATAAATTCTTTTACTGTAGGTGGAGAACACTCCTATTCTCACGGTAACCATGGAGACCATGACCATGATGCTAGTTCTAGTCATGATCATTTGCATTCTTTAGCTGATCTTTCTACAGGAATATCCATCCTTGGTTAGTAGTAACATGCCCAAAGTTTCTTTCTGATCATTTTGATTATTTACCAGCAAGGATATTTTAAATTATTGGCTTCCTTTACTTCCTCTAATTAATTACATGGCATAAGTTTATGTCTTTTTTTTTTTCTTTGATAATTAAAAATTTTAGGCTGAGTGAAAGGAAGTTTATTTTAGTCTTTTGTTGGTTATGGTAGGTGATGAATCCATGTTTTTACTGATATTTTAGTATAATTTTAACTAAATTGATAAGAAAAACACATGAGAAAAGTAGAAAAACTCAGAAAAATATAATGAATTTGAGTTTTATTTCAATTTGTAGTTATCTTAGCAAATTGTGTAATTCTGCTTAGAAATTAAGTTTTAATCTCATTTTTGTAGGAATAATCTGAGCAAGGTTCATGAAAATAGAAATACAATGAAAAGGAAAAGGAAAGTAACAAGTCTGGACTCTAAAACACAAGAACAAGGAAATGCAGGCTGGGCGTGATCACTATTGTTAGTGAAAGTGATCACTCCAGAAGCTTAAAGAAGAAGTGAAGCCTGGGCGTTACCACTTTTACCAGTAAGAGTGAGAGTTCCAAAGAAGTCTCAGACTCAGCATGCTCTGCGTTATCACTTTTATCAATAAAAGTGAGCGTTCCAGAGAAGGCAAAGTTTCAGAGTATTCTGCGTTATCACTTTTATCAGCAAAAGTGAATGTTCCAGAGAGCCTTCAACTGGGCAAGTTGCACATAGACACTTTTATTCATAAAAGTGATCATGCGCAATCACTTGACCTCTGCGTTAACACTTTTCTCACTGATAGTGATAGTCCCAGAGAGCTTTCAACTCAGCAAAGTGTGTGTGGCCACTTTTTCTCATAAAAGTGTTAACGTGCAACCATCCAACCTTCTGCGTAGCTACTATTTTTGAGAAAAGTGATAACGCACAAATATGGGAATTTCTATAAATACCAGAAATGCTTAGATTTTCGGGGATTCTGTTCATTTTCAGTTTTTTTTAGTTAGATTGTCGTTGAGAGAGAGTGAGAGAGAAGATTGGGGTCAAGTCTCGAAGCTGCCAAAAAGAGGAATCAGATTGGAGCTTGTGGCCATGGCTTCCTGGAGTTTTTTTTCTTCTTCTTGTTCTTTCTCTTTCTCTTCTCCCATGTCTGAGTAGTTTCTTGTAGTTAGGGATTTATGGAACTTGTATTGATGTATTAATCCGATTTTTACTTCTAAACTTTGAGGTCTTGGTTTAATTGAGTTGTTAATTCTGCTTTTACATAATCTTTGAATGGGAATTCACTGGATTAATCAAAGAGAAACATTTATCAATGGGAATTGGACTTGATTCTCTGACCTGAATTAGCAACCGAAAATTAGGGATTCTTAGGGATAAGAGAACTAAATTCTGTAATCTTGAGTTCTAACACTTAATGCAACTTGAAATTGAATCTCATCTAAGGGATGAGGGGGGTTTAGTTGATTGTTAGGGTCAATGAGTTAAGGGATTAATCTTTGACTAGTTCTATGTGAAGCTGATTGTCAATTAACTAAGTGCTTAAATGTTCAGAGGTTTGATTGAATTAATATTGATATACTTGTGAAATAAATTCCTAACTACCATTCTTCCATTTCTAATCTCCACATAATATTCAACTCTGTGTTTTTCTGCAAGTTCTTTACTTTTTAATTGCTCTGGCTTACTGAGATTACATGTTACAATTCTCCTTCCAAATTCGTATGGCTCAAATTGTTATAATTCTGTGAATTGATACTTGAAATCTAAATTCCCTGTAGAGACGATATCCTGTTCTTAAAAATAACTCATTACTTGCTGTAATTCCTAGTGCACTTGCTAGTGTTTAGAGAATTTCAACAACAGTAGGATAGAATAATGTGTCTTTCTTGAAGAGTGAATATTAATGGTCATCTTTCACTATGTGGAGAACATCCATCTCTTGTATCCATTCTTTTAGAATTTTGTATTTATAACTCTACTAAGTAAATTACCAAACAATGGAAAAAAGTCAGACTGCTTGTTATATTTTAGAATCATGCTACTTTTAATGTTCAAGGAAAAATAGTTCTGAATTTCATCATTGTTGGTTTCCAAAATGGTTTTTATACAAGTCTTTTCCCTGGATGCAATTTCCCTTATCTCTAGAGAAATGTTTTGGGATCCATTTTCTTGTGTAATGGTGAATATTTGAGTTTTTCTTTTGGTAAACATTTGATTAAAAAGTTAAGAAGTTACTTCCTTGTTGCTTGGGCCTGTGATATTTTATTCTTAGAGTTAAAACTTGGGATGGATCAAATTACTGCGTATGTTTTAAGGTCTGATTTCAATGCTTGAATACTCTCGGGACTAAACTAAACTAGAAAGTGCTAGATCATAGTAGTTACTGATTTTTTTTCACTTGCCTTGAAAACATGATAACTTGAATAGGTGACATAATGTAATTCAATATTGTATATCAAGTTTTTGGAGCAAACATGATTTTCTTGAGAATGAATAGATTGTGAGGGTTGCAAATTATTTAACTTGCTCAACTCATTGGAAATTTGTCATAGTGACTTCCTTATCATTATTGTTTGTCCTCTGTGTAAGATTGGTATAATCATATGTATTTATTATGCCTATTGATTAGGGTTATGTAGACTTGAATTATATGTTAGAATATGGAATATAAAGATTGTGTAATTGCCAAATGAGGAGTAGGGCAATTGTTGTATTGTGTAATGATGTTGTTGAATGTAAAGTACAGTGTGAGTTGGAGAATGATTATTAAGTATGTTGAGTGTCTGGATAATTTAGAAAATATGGTTAAGGGTTAGTAGTATTTAACTTGGGAGAGAAATTTGAAGTCTGGGTGCAGGGTGTATCTCTCAAGCGAGATTAGATAGGATTGCCTTAGCTGTAACCTCGCCAAGACGAGAAGGAATCTCGCTCAGGCTAGAGGTGACCTCACCCAAGCGAAAGGTGCTAGCTCAAGTGAGGAGTCGTATAAGTAATAGGTAGCTCTCCGGACGTAATCTCGCCCAAGTCAGAATGCTGCTTGTCCAGGCGACATGTTACTCGCTCAAACGAGAATACCAGAAATCTGAGAGGTTCCATTGTCTAGTTTTCTTGCCCAGGCAAGAAACAAATCTCGCTCAAGCGAGTATTAGCTCGCTTAAGCGAGAGGGCGCGAGCCTGAGGGGTATTTAAGAGGCCTCAATGCCCAGAAACTTCAACATTTTCACTAGACAACTTCTCTCTCTCTCATTTTCTCTTTGTTCTCTCACTACTTTTCCTTAGAGACAACCTTTTTAAAACTAAATTCCTTCCTAATCAAAGTGAGATTTTCTATCTCATTGAGATCTAGGGAGTTCTTGGAGCTCAATTTTTAGTCTTTACCTTGTTTCTTCTCTCTCTTTCTTAAGTGACTTATACCATGTCATTTTGAGTAGATCTGAGTCGTTTGAATCGTATTTCATACTCAAACGCTTGATCTATCCCTTCAGAATTTACTAGAAGTTGATATGAAAAAAACTCATTCTAGATAAGGGGAGCTTATCTTAGCTGGCTTGATTTAACTAGCTAATATTGAAATGTGTGTGTGTATATATATATATATATATATACACATACACACACACACACACACACACACACATATAAATGTTCTGACTAAGGATAGGTTGATGTATGAGTAAAATCTTAGGGTAGAACCCAGGGTAAATATGGTTAAGCCGTGTGATTGTTGTTGATGAGTGTGATAAATTGGATGTGTTTGTGATAGAGTTCTGGTGATGTTTCATTCTGTGATATGTCTTAATGTTGATTATGTGATGATGTTGAAATCGTATGAAAATGTGTGGTAGGTAAATGTACTGAGTGGTAGGCCATGTGGTGAGTGGTAGGCAAACGTGCCAAGTGGTAGGTGTCCACTGGACTTGTTAATGTTGTGATACTAGTGGAGCTGAGTTGTTGTTATTATTGATGTTGATATTGTTGTTATTGTGGTCATCGTCAAAATTGTTAGCACTCAATAATTTAATAAAAGGGGTGTATTGCTGAGTAAGTGTTGAGGAATTGTTGAATAATGAACTATATGAATAATTATATTCATCTCTTTCTTCTGTAATTATGTTTATTATTATGTAAGTTCACTTTTGCTATTTTGTATGTGTTGGTGTGTGTGTGTGTGTGGCAATGATCGTACTGTGGTACGTGAGTAGATGCGACAGGTTCTGTAGCTACTTCTCGTGCTGGAAGGCCCAGATGAGGAAAGCATGGAGTCAAGAGTTTTGTGAAAATTGTAATTTTATCTTGTTAGTCTAGATCTGAGTAATGGGTCTAGACTATTTAGTTACAGTCTTCAATAATGTAGTTATTATTATTCAAAAACTTGTATTTTGAGCTCTTCGTAGAGCAACCTTTGTATATGTACAAACATATTTATATAATTCTTGGATTATATGAAAATATCTTTGGAGCATTGTTATCCTATTGATTGAGATACTGAAATTAAAATTTTAAAAGTTTATACTTCTATTCTTTGTGCACATTATCATATAAGTAAATAATTGAATCAGGAATAGTAATGCAGAATGTCTTTAACCATATATATAAAAAAAAAAATAGGTTGTGAAACTTTGCATTGTTTATTCACCAAAATCTATTGTTGAACCAAAAATCAATCCTATTCTTGAAATTTTCATTTTCTCCAAAGCCTTAATCATAGAAACTAGGGAATACAGACCCTAATACCAATGTAATTGGAAGTGCTTCTTAGTTTGCTTTATTTTGTTTGTTCCTTGTCCTCTAAGATAGGAGAGGTTTGATCTTTAACTCCTTTGAAGTCTTTATTAAGGCTCCCAAATTTTCATCTATTTCTAATTCTTAACAATTACACTTTTCTTCTCATATAAGATCCCTTAGACTTTTAGATAAAAAATATATACAAGATTTAATCCAGATGTTAAGATCATCCTTTCTATATAAAACTATCTAGACAACTACTTTCGTAAAAGTGAGACAAGGAAGGGGTGGGAGAAATTTGAGGTTACATTTCTTTTACTGTTTATCTACTTAATGTAATGCTTGTAGTTATGAATGATCTCTTTAACTTTATTAGTCTTTATATTATTTTCTCTCAATTTTAATAACCTCTAAATTTCTCTAGTCATTTTTTAGTCTTCAGAAAATAGGCAAACTTAGAACCACTAATTCTTACAATGTTTTGTGGTTCTGGTAGCTGGAATTGTACTCTTTATTCTTGTGGAGAAAGTAGTGAGGTATGTTGAAGAAAACTCACGAGGAGCTAATTCATGGACACATAGACATTGATGGAAAAACAAAGCACAATTTTGAAGTCCAATTAAGATGCATAATAACCTGTTACAAATTTTTTCAAAGGATTTTAAAGTATCTAAGCTTATTCATTGTCACAATTCAATTTTTGCAGGCTAATTTCCCTCCTCTGGTGCCTTGACGATCAAAATTGTTTGTTGATTTTCTATTTACAACAAGACATTTCAAAGTTAAAAAATCTTCCATCTTAGTAAGTTACATTAGCTACATTGCAAAGTTAGTAACTTTTCAAAATCTATTTTGAGGTTAACTTATGATAATTGTTGGTAGCCATAACTTGTGTATCTTTACCACCTTTAGGAATACTATTTATTTGCTATTTTTCATGTAGTTAAGAATGTAACGTTTTCAAGTGACCTACATATATATATAGATAGTAGAGTAATTGATCTATTTAGGAATGTTTTCTTATAAATTGATTCTCTCTTATGTATGGGTGCTTATACTTAGTATTATTGAAACTCAATTTAGTCATTTTATTTGCATTTTAGAAATAATGAATAAATCATGGATTAACATGCTTCAGAGTACACCTTAATATATTGAAAGATTGAATAATTTTTTACATTTTGCATTTGTCAATGGGAGTGTTGAAGGTAGGATAACATGTCCATGTCCTAAATGCAAGTTTAATAGATGGAAAGCTAGAGAAGAAATATACGACCATTTTATTGTAAAACCTTTTCCAGTATATAGTTTAATTAAGACACGAAGAGATAATGAATATAGATACTATAGTTGAAACACCTTTAATGTCTCAGGAGATTGATGATAAAGTTATTACTAATGATCCTATATACGACATGGTCAATGATGTATTTAGAAATCATATAAGTGACAATGATATGCAGGGAAATGATGATATGTGTCCACAATCAAACCAAGCCTTGCCTGATAACAATGCAGAATTTTTGGAGTTAATTAAGGATGGTCAACAAAGTTTGTACGAAGGATGTGATAAATATTCAAAACTTTCATCCTTGGTCAAGTTGTATCACATTAAATGTCTTTGTAAAGTAAGTGACAAGGCAATGTCAATGATCCTAGAATTGTTGGTTGATGCTTTTGAACATGCTAATATTCCATCTATGAAACGAAGAAAACTATTACCAAACTTGGCCTTAATTACACCAAAATTCATGCCTGTGCGATGGATTGTATGTTATACTTTGGAGAGGATGCAAATAGGGATACTTGTAAGACATGCAAACAATCTAGGTGGAAGTCAAAAGATAAAGGTGCAAATACTAGTACTATTGATAAATGAAAAAAGGTGCCTGCAAAAGTTGAGATATTTTCCTTTAAAGCCACTTTTGCAAAGGTTATTTATGTCTTCAAAAACTGCTAAGCATATGCGATGGCATGGATTGGAAAATACTACTGAGGGCATATTAAGGCATTCAAGAGACTTTGAAGCATGGAAGAAATTTGACTTAATGTATCCTCAATTTGCTTCAGACCTTCAAAATGTACGCCTTGGGTTGGCTACTGATGGCTTTAATCCTTTTGGCAATTTAAGCACGAGTTATATTATTTGGCCAGTTATGCTTATACCGTACAACCTTCCTCCTTGGATGTGCATGAAATAGAGTTCATTTATTCTGTCAATGATCATTCCTATTAAGCAAACTCTAGGAAATGATATTGATGTATATCTCCAACCATTAATAGAAGAATTGAAAGATTTATGGAATATTGGTGTTAAAACTTTTGATTCATATAGCAATGAAGTGTTTAACATACATGCAGCAGTGATGTGGACTATTAGTGATTTTCCTAGTCTTAGAACCTTATTTGGATGGAATACATATATTGGATTAGCATCTCCTACTTGCAATTTTGACTCAGTTCCTAGCTGACTTTCTTATAGTCGAAAGTGGTGTTTCATGGGCCATCATCGATTTTTGAATGAAGGGCATAAATTTAGATTAGCTTGAGGTCGATTTGATGGAAATGTAGAAAATAGAAACCCTCCTGTGGGAATAACTGGTGCAACTATATGGCAACAAGTTCAGAATATTAATGTTATGTTTGGAAAAGAATTAGAAGTTGAAGGAAGGCAAAAAAAGTGTGTAAAGTTAGTGATACACAAGATAAACCTTCACAACGGCATAAGCGGAGTATCTTTTCTCAACTTCCTTATTAGGTGAATAGTTTATTGTGTCATAATCTTGATGTCATACACAATGAGAAAAATGTTTGTAATAATGTGATATTTATTTTGTTAAATGATTCTAGAAAATTAAAAGACCATTTAAATGCACAGAGAGACTTACAAGAATGGGGTATTAGATCAAATCTATGGCCTAATGAAAATGGCAAATATCTTCCAGCTTTATTCTCATTGACAAGTACAAATAAAGAGTTATTTTTAAAGACACTTAAAAACATTACTATTCTAGATAGCTACTCAAGTAATATTAGTAGATGTATTGATATTAGGCAACGAAAGATTGGTGGATTAAAAAGTCATGACTCACATGTTTTGGTGGAGCAACTGTTGCCTTTAGTAATAAGGAAGACACTCCCTAGCCAAGTATCAGCAGTTTTAATTGATTTGTGTTTATTTTTCAGACAATTGTATAGCAGAGTTTAATTGTCAATGAACTTGACCAATTGCAGAGTAGAATTATTCTCACATTGTGTCATATGGAAATGTTATTTCCACCTTCATTTTTTATAGTCATGATTCATTTGAATGTACACTTAATTGAAGAAGCCAAGGTTGGAGGACCTGTCCAATATCGATGGGTGTATCCTATTGAGAGGTACCTAGGAAAATTAAAGTCTTATGTGCGTAATAGAGCACAATCGAAAGGGTTAATAGCTAAAGGATATATAGCTGAAGAGGTTTTGACATTTTGCTCCAGGTATTTAGAAGGAATTGAAACTATCTTCAATCAATTAGGTCATGTTGATCATCAGCCAAATGTAGAATTATCTAGTGCAAACACTTTGTTTCTGCCAATTAGAAATCCAATAGGTGGCTTTAGTTACTTCACTTTATCTTCAAAAGAAAAATTACAAGCCCATCATCATGTATTGACTAATTGTAGAGAAGTTGCCCCATTTCTTCAGTAAGTAATCTCATTTGATAATTTGTTATAAATCATATTCTCTTAAAGTACAAATATGCAATGACCTATATGTTTAATGTAGGGAATTTATAAATGTATTGCGGCGACAATTAACAAGTTGCACGTGGTCATCCTCTGAGATCGATAGGAGGGTTCATAGGGAATTTGTTGAATGGTTTTCTCATCGTGTAAGTTTAATTATATTATTGTCATTTGATCCCATTGAATAGTAATATTTCAATAAATTCCTTTTTTGTGTTTCTAGATAAAAGATGGAGCAAATGAATCCTATTCTGACAATTTAAAGTTTTTAGCAATGGGTCCAACTGATTGTGCAAAGTGTTGTAGTGCATACAATGTTCACAGATTAAAGTTTCGTATCTAGGAACGAGACCAAGGGCTTAAAACACAAAATAGTGAAGTGTGGGACATTTGGGACAAGAAGCTATGCAAGTAGTAGTGATAATCAAATGCAATTTGGTGGTGTACCTTATTATGGAAAATTGGTAGAAATTTTTGAGATTAACTATCATGGTCGATTCTCAATTACTTTATCCAAATGTATGTGGGATAACACAACTAATCATCAAGGAATTATAATTGACGACTTAGGATTTACATAAGTGAATTTTGGACGTTTGATACACACTAGTGACCATGAAGATGATGAGTCATACATTCAGGCTTCAGAAGCTCAAACGGTTTATTATGTAGAAGATGAGTTAGATAAAAATTAGAGCATATCTATATATCTAAAGCCAAGAGACTTATATGACATAGGTGATGACGATGACACTTTTCATTAATATGAGCCATATCAACAACAAAACTTAGAAACTTTATTTCCAGATGGGGAAGAAAATATACTATTAGCAAGGTGTTATTTATAATTATTAGTTTAACTATTATTTGTATTTTATTATTGTCTTTATTATTTTTCAAGTTTGTTTTTATATACAAAACAAAGTTTGATTTATATTAATTTAATTTCTTTCTAAGATTCTTGAAGATGAAGCGATTTTCTAGTAAAAAGTCTAATATAGCACCACAAAGGGGCTCTTTTAATACTCAATCGTTGTCTTCAAATGCACCTTATATTGGTAAGATAGTTCTACTCATAATTAGAGAAAACAAAATTTATATATGAATCACAAAGATGAAAAGGTTGTAAAATATTCATTGATATTTTCTGTTATTCAACATCACAACTATTTACGTTATCAATATCTCTATCTTTCATTATTGCTTATTGATATACATGTCAATTTCTATTTTTATTTTTTCTTATTCAGTGACATCTTCTATAACATACTGAATAATTTCTAGTGTTACTGATAAACCAAATTGAAGTAAACCACAAAACTGATAAAAAATAAAAATGCATTGCTCTAATTCATATAATAGCTTTAATTTCTTCAAATATATCATTTGTTTGCTAATTTTGAGAACACTCTAGTGTTTTTACTTTTAGTTGCTTGAATTATTTTATTATTCAAATATATAGTACAAATTTAGTACTATATTTTATTTTTAAGAAAATTAAAAAGGAAATCAAACATTTTTATAAGAAATCGAGAACATTATTTCTACACCACTTACTTATTAAGATAAATAAATAATGGAGAATATAAGTATAACATTCACTTCCTATTCAAAATAAAACGAAGTTCCTTACAACAAATGTTAACAGAACAACATAATATTACATTTAGTTCATAATACTCAAAATACACAAAATTATACTACATAACTCCCTCTATATGAGGTCTTAAAATATAAGGAAAAGGACTTTAATGCAAAATTACTCAACTCTAGCCTTCTAACACTTCTCCACTAGCCCCTCAGCCTATGAAGTAGATGCAATACCTGCTACATCTGCTAACGTACCACTGTATGATAATCGCAATACACACGCACATAACAGCAAAGACAAAAATACAAGGGTGGGCTTACAAAAGAAAAACTATATATATATATATATATATATATATATATATAGTAAAATATTACTCACACCAACAACCCCATGTATTCCCAGTCCATCTAATGCACAACATGAAAACGGTTTCCAACTGATTTCGTAACCTAAGTATTCCAGAAGGAACCGAGCCGGTCTGGGAGCGACCTATTCCGATATCTGGATCCAGACAGCACAACACAGCATAGCTCATCATACTCTATTATTACATGTCTACCCACCTAAACATGCAACTCAGCTCGATGATGATGCAAGGCATATATCTCAGCATGATGCAGTATAGACAAAATCATATTCTTAACAGGTCAGCTAAAACAATTCATAATATTTCATCCAAATCTCATCTTTTTAATCAATTAACAGCAATTAAAGCATAGAAAATAGTTTTTATCCAAGAGATCTGACAAAATCATCTAAAAACTTCTTGTAATAACATATCAAATCGTTCCAAACATTGTTTAATAGTTAAAGTAAGCTTCCTTTACCTTAGAACAATGATTCACACCAGATTTACTGAATATTACTTATTTTACAGCAAGATCCACTAAAGATTTAGCTCTACAACAAAGTTTGTCCTAAGATATCATCAACTATCTATTAGGAAGAGAAGAAGAAGAGAAACGAACGGTAAATCTAACTTCAAACTTATAGAAACTTACTTCAAATCTTTCAGAACAGACGTAGAATCTCAAATCTGGTGAGAAATTTAATTTATGAGGGTTCAGTATAAGAGAAAATTGTGGTATATGGCCTTGGATCTCTCTAGAACCTTTGAGAAAGGTAAGGAAATGAAAATTTCGTGCAAGGCCCCCTATTTATAGGCAAAATTTAGAAAAAAAAAATTTGGTACTGTTCACGCCGGAATTACTACTCATGCGCTTTACTGTTCACGTTAGAGTTACTGTTCACACCGACTTACTGTTTGTAACACTTTAATTTAATTTCAAAAATAATAAATTTCACAAATTGGAAATAATTAAAGGTGTCTAGGCGGAGGTGTCGACAATTAGGTTCTCTTTCTTATCACACATTCTTACCGGCTTTGAATGGAGCCTCGAGTCTCTCTTTCTCTACATTGTCGACCTAAATAGTCAAAAAACCTTGGAACAACGGAAGGGCTTCTCCCAAGGGAGATGGTCCCATAGCGTCTATCAGAGTCTGTTGATTGCCTTTTTCTCTTTCTCCTCCTTCCCCTTCCTTTCTATATCAGCTAGCTGGAAAAAGGGCTGTCCCGATGTGACTTGTCATCCTTGATGGCGGTCTTATTACTTTTATGGTCATTCAAATATAATTTCCTAATACAGAGTTTCATCAAAGTTTTTCAAAACAATAAGGGATTACAAGTTTTATATCAATAACTACTACAGGTCCAATTCAATTACATCGTAATTTCAAAATAAAATCTAAGCCCTATAGCAGTTTCATCCATCCTTTCGCTGAGCTTAGTGCTGATCGTCTTGGTCACTTAAAAAACAAATGTAAGGGTGAGTACTTTACACTATCCATAACACAAACAACATAGAGACTCACTTTGCACACTCACATGTATTCTAACATATTCTACTAAAGTATTATCAATCACATACAACACTCATCATACATTCCATTTCAAGTTACAACTGGTGCGCTCACTACATCAACAACATTTCACACTCGTACGCTCCCTGCACGTAGCCACGCTCACTGCGACACTGTGATCACAGTTTCACACCATGCATGGTCGCCGGTTACCCCCACCTCACAGATACCATGTGTGCGGTCACGAGTCGTTCGGCAAAGGTGTTGGTCAGAGGTCTAGTCAAGAGGAGAGTGTGTGGCCTGTGATGCACCCGCACTCACTGTTGCTGTCACCACCACTCTCTCTTCCCCAAAGTATTTCTACCGTCCCCATCTTCCACACCTCCAACGTATTGCTGAACCATTCATAGTATGTCCACAACCGCATTTAACATGCCCCATTCACACATATTTCAGTTACATATAATATTCATATTCGCACACAGCATATAGGCCCACATTCATTCACAATACAAGGCACATATGCCTAACACAGCTATTCCATACGCATCACCTTTCAACATAATTCACATTTATCAATTTATTGCATCATACACATTATACTCTATTCAATCTTTCCACCATAATCTCATCTCAATCAATTTTACCAAACACATACATTTCAAACCATCCATATCGCATTGCATAGCAATTTACATGGCATTCAAACATAATGAGATAGGGTGAAGTCCCCCTACCTCAAATTGAAGACCCACGCACGAATCAACTATGAAAAAGACTCTCAACACGAACTTTGTCCTAATTACATGGAAGAATCTCATGAAAACCATGGAAAAACCAAGAAAATAGAGAATGGAGATGAGAAACCGAAACCCTAACCATTAAACTTACCTCCAAGCGTTCCCAACACAAATTCAACCTTTGATCTAGCTCCCGAACGGCTTTGGAGGCAATTTAATCGGTGAAATAAGGTTTTGGATCGAGAGAACTGAAGAGATTTTGAAGGGAGGAAAGGAAAAATGAGTTCTCCCAAACTCTGAACCCCTTTAATCCCTTTTTGATCGCAACATTCTCGCTACAGCAAGAATATCTCGCTACAGCAAGGGGACACCCTCTTTCGCTATAATGAAAATTTCAGAGGAAACTGTACTCTGAATTCTGCAGATTCTTGCTATAGTAAGACCATCTCGCTATAACGAGACTGCATCCATAAATGCACCCTCCACTGTCGCCCTCTCGCTATAGCGAGAACGTGACAGTTTAACTCTGATGAATGAAAGATTTGTCACGAATACTCATCAAAATATAAATAGAAATTAATGTAATGCTAGGGTGCTAACCTAGGTCGTCTCCCATGAATCATTGGATGAGTGACCAAATATCAAACATATGGTGTGCAGTGTATTCAGAAAGCAAGTAAAAAAGGAGGTTTTATGATTTCAAGTTCAATATAAAGAGTAAGAAACAAAATTATAAAGTTCAATCAATAAAATGTAGTAATCCCTAGTTCATTCATGTAGACTCTATCCCTATTCCTCACAAGATATTTGACCAAAATGATGTTTTTATGTTATTTACACTTCCTAAGTCTACTTTTTCTATCAAGGGACACTAAAAAGACAAGTAAAAATCCAATAAAATGTGGATTCATTATAACCCCAAACTTAAACTTTTGCTTGTCCTCAAGCAAATCAAAACTCAAGAAAATTGCATGTAAAGGGTTGGATTTATCCAATTTTTTTTTTCAAAAATTTCATTCCAAATTAGACTCTAATTAGCACTTCCAATATTTCCAAAGTCATAGATTCATTCAACAAAGAAATCATACTCATATCAAATATTTTCATGCAAAGTCCCACTAAACTAAAACAAGAATCCAGCAAGGTTTCATGCAATTCACACAATACAAAGAAATTATCTAGCTCACAAGATGGTGTTTCACTCTTCACTCATTAGTGTTTTAGGCTAACTGTTTTCCCTCAATTCATGCATTTTGCCTCACCCTACCATATGCTTGCCCATATTCCCAATCTCCTTTGCCTAGATACAATGAGTCACATATCAAGAGGACTTTGTTGGTCACAAATGGGGTTAGGTTAGGTTCAATTTTGATCAAGGAGGGACAAATGCTTAAGTGGGTATTTCAAGAAAAGGGAATTCTTTTGGGTGAGTGAATACAACGACTTAGAGTGGAATGCATTAAATGATGCAGCAAATTAGATTCAAGCACTCTTTCACCACATTTTTCTTTATTTTGCCTTATGTCAAAATTCTTTTTCTATCAAGATGACTTGCTATACTTTTCTTTTTCTTTTTTTGTCACTTCTATTCATTCATTTTACTGACTTATTGGACTTTGACAATCATTCTTTTCTTCAAATTCAAGCATTTTTTTTTTTACATGTAATATTGACATGTATAATGCTCACCACCCCAAACTTAAGAGCTTGCTTGTCTTCAAGCAACTACAGTGAATATTAGCACCCCCAAACTTAGTTTCTTGTATTAACTCTTGATGCAACTCAAAAGAAATACCTCTCTTAAGGTAAGAAGATATTTTTGCATACTATGTTTGGCAAAAAGAAAAATGTGCAACAAGAAAAATTAGGTGCAAGGGTGATCTGGGGTGTGTGCGGGTGCGGGTGTGTGCAAAGAAGGCCTCAATCATCTAGATGAAAAATTGCACAATGCATATTTAAGTAAGAAATAGGGCAAGTTCTAGAAGATGAATGCAAAATTACATGTAAAGTGCACATAGAAAATAAAGTTAAGGCCCAATTCTCTACCATGGTAAAATGTGATAATTAATTGCAACATGTGAGTACAATTCACCTTACAAGAAAATATGTTCAGTGTGATAGGAATGATAAATATGTATGAAACAGAGAGTGATTGTGAGTTGAATGAGAAGTGCCATCAGAATATAAAATCAGAATTACAAAACTGAACTGAATTAAAAAGAGAAGAATGATGAACATATTTTTGTATTTTATCTGTAAAGTATGTAAGAAAATCAGACTAAAAACATGTGAAACAGAGGCAAGAGATCACTCCCCTTTCATGGATGATGGCTCATAATTCAGAGATGAAATTCATGCTCCTCTTAATGGGACTAGGGTTATTCTCTACTGAAAGACGCACAATGGATTCAGCACAAAAAAAGAAGTTTAGAAACTAAACAGATAATTATATATAAAAGAGAATATAAGCGTCAAGTAACTATTCAAAGATAAAGCAGTAAGGTAAAAGTAAAGCAAGAAAAGAAAAGTGATAAAGTGCAATAACTATTGAAAATGGTGGGTAATATGTACAAGGAAATGAAATAAAAATAACTAATGGGTAATTGAAATAAAAGAAACTAAAACTAAAACAGGTCTTCATTTGAGTTGGAGGAAGAAAAACTATCAGTTGTATCCTCTCCTTCTTCCTCTTCTTCCTCCTTTGAGGAACTTAAAGAGAGGAAAGTGTTCCAGTGGTCCTGCCTCTTTGGTCCTTGGGGTGTTTCTAGGTGTATTCACCACTTTGCTACATAGAGAAGAGGAAGTAGTGAGTGGATTATGCAAGTTGTAAATAAGCAGCAACAGTGTGTAGCACATGTACAGAGAATTTCAGAAAATTGATGCTGCAGAATATGGAAGTACATGTGTAGTAATGACATCATCAAAATTATGCCCAAATTCATAGTGAAAATACAATTCAAAATGATTACTATGAGGAAGTACATTGTCAAAGTAAACACTATGCTCAGTGATGGTGATTACTTTAAGGTGCAGGCATGATAGATTTTATGCAACAAAGTAGTCACAAAGCATTTCAAGGATGCAAATCGCATGTCAAATTATGTGCAGATGGCATCAGACATGTGTGCAGCAAATATGCAGTGTTTGTATAAGAAAATGTAGTGCAAAGTGATCACTTTCACTCTCATTAATTCTCTCAATTATGCAGCACACAAATTCTTCGTGCAACAAGATTTCAGTTTTTCTTCTTTCTTTCTTGCTTCCATTCACTATTTCCTTTTGCTGCAGCACTTTGTTGCATATTCTTTTTTTAAATTCACATTTTGCTATTTTCATCATCTTTGCTGCATATTTTTCATTTTTTTGCAGCTTTTTGCTATTTCTTTCTATCTTTTTGAACTCAAAAACTATATAGCTTGTTATTCCCACCCAAATTTAGAACATTGCTTGTCCTCAAGCAATTAAAATGTGGATGTCACCCCAAACTTAGTTTTAAAACTCATTCTTGATTAGACTCTCTATGCCTCTTTTCATTTGAATGGTAAAATTAGTTTTTCAGCAAGGCTTATAATGAGGTAATTTTAAGAAAAAGGATATTAAGCTCAAAGGGGTGAACTAAGACATTCAATCGCAAAGGAAGGCATTTAGGCTGACTAGTCATAATCAAACATGGCCTCCATCATTTATGTGAAAACTGTAATTTGCATATTCAATCAAGAAACTAGGCAAGTTCTAGAGGGTGCAGCAAAATTATGATTAATCACACATGAAAGAAAAGTATGTAGCTCAAGTCTCACTAGGGGTTTGTAAGTGAACATGTAAATCAATGAACTCACAATTCTCTTTTTCAGAATTATATGCATCTAGTGGCAAGACTGCCTCTTTTTGAAAATACAAGTGTGATCTTATTTTGAGAATGGGAAAAACAACTTAAAAAGAAAATTAAAACATAGTTCATAGAATTATCAATTAGACTTCATTTGATTCACAACCAGCAGATTAATATCTATTCTAGTATTTTGGTGTTTTTTAGAAACAATTCAGTGTAATGTGAAGCTAACACATGAACAAGAGGTAGAGAATGAAACCCCCCTTTTCATGGCAACTTGTGCAAGTGTGAGCATCCATTGTGTGTGAGTGATGTGTGATTGTGACATTTTCTGCACAAAACTCCAAAAATTTATCAATTAGCAAGTAAAAAGGCAATTAACTGGAAAACTAACAGATATTCAAAACAGTGATGTGAAAATTAAACCAAACTGTACCAAATTGTAATTACAACCCCAAAAAGATTTGAAACTTAATTACAGAAATTTACAAAATTCCTAATGATAGAAAATAAATTCCTAAACTATTCATCTGCTGCATCCTCAGCATCTAAGGATTCTTCTTCCTCATCTTCCTCCTCCACTACTTCTTCACCTGGTTGTGGAAAATGGGTTATGTAGATTGACAGATCTTTGAAAATTGAGGAGCGAAGGCACTGGGCATTCTCTGCCAAGTCTGGAGTGTGATACATTTCATCTTTGATCATTCCCATTTTCTAACCAATATTAAGCATAACATATTCTAGCAGCATAATCCCAGACTTGATACTGTTGTGTAGCTCAGTCTGCCTCTCTGCTAACTGGTTTTGTCTCTCAGCCATTAGCTTCAAGGAGTCCTTCATCATCATTGGTTTTTCCTTTCTAAATTAAGAAGGAATGGGAGGTGCGGATGTGCAAGATGTGGTGGCATATATCTCTTTCACCATAGAGACAGAGATGGGAGGCATAGATCTAATCCTTTCTTGATATTCTCCAACTTCCACCCCTGCATCTTCACAGAGTAGTGTGATTATTGAGGGAAAGGCCAGTGAATCCCTATTTGTCTTCAGGATGTTCAGGATGCACTCGCTGATAATTTCCCCCATATCTATGCACATGTCTGTGACTATGGTAAAAAGCAACTCAGCCCTCTTCATTGCCAACGTTAAGCTGTGCTTTATTGGCATGAAGGAGTTCAAAATGAACATGCTCCACACCTTGGCGAATGGCAGCAAGTTTTTAGTGACTATGCACTTAGGCTTCTTAGCCTAATTTAACTTCCAGGTTGTTCTTGACCTTCCAATATTTTCCAGAATCTGCACATAGTCAATGTCAGGGCTATTCTTAAAGACATTGAACTCCAACTGTCTAGGCTGTTGTGCAGAATTTATGTTCAGCAGTCTGTTTATGTTTGCAGGAGTGAAGTCCACTCTTATCCCCTTTACCATTGTGTTGAACTTAAGGAATTTGTCTCCTTTGAACCTCACAACATTGGTATAAAACTCCTTGATTATTTCCCTCCAACCCATGCCAGCTAGGAAGCAGAATGATTCCCAATCCCTCTTCTGAATTTCTTCCTTGTATTCTGGGTAATTGTCCCCAGCTATTTCAAAAGCTCTATCAGGGACAATCTTCCTCCTTAAAATATTTGCTTTGAAATAATTCTCATGAGCAATACTTCTGAACCTTGGATCACATACTTCAATTGGTGAGGAAGTTGAGACACCATCTGTTCTAGCCTTCTTTGATCTGAGAGTGCTCTTGGAAGGTCCAACTTGGATGTTTCTAAAGGATCTCCTTGGAGTGTTGTTGGAAGACTCAGCTTGAGTTTTCCTGGAAGCTCCAACTGGTGTATTCATGAAGGTTCTGGCCATTTTTCAGTTTCTGTAAAAAGGAAGTAATTTGACAGTTTAAATTTGTAACACATAATTATGAAAGTATAGATCTCTGTACTGAAAAAAAATTCAATCAAACAATTTGCAGAAATTCAATTCTTCTAACAATATAACATGCAGTCTACTGTTAGGCTAAATCAATCATACAAATACAAAAGCACAACTGCACAGTATTAAGCACTCTCAGTTAAAGCATATTAAATCCTAATATATGAGTTTAAAATGCACACTATCAGAGCATATCAGGTTAACGTAGAGGGATTATTACAGGTTATCAATCTGTTTTCCAACAAACTTTGTAATTTCAGCATAAAAGTTATTTTAGCATAACAAGGTATGTCAATATTCAGATATAAAAGCACAGATGCACAGAATTGATTAACCATATTCAGAGAATTTTTAACTTGATATCCCTACTTTGTACTTGCAGAGTGAACACTTTCACAGAAAATTATGGTAATGTAGAAGAAAATTCACAGGTCAATTTTCACACAGATAGGCACTCCAATCCTTCCTAGCATAGTTTCTAACTAAATTTCATCACAGTTATGCACTCTAATTTTCAATTCAACCTTTTCAGAGAATTTTGTATAGGTCAAATCAGATTTTGGATAGATTTGGTTCATATTGTGCATTGTAGTTTCAGTTATCCCAATGAGAACAGTGCCCCATTACCCCAAATTGATTTTGGACTATTTCCCTAAATGGCAAGTTAGGAATGTATGTACTTATCATAGCATAACAAGGTAACGAGAGGGCTAATTCCAGAATTTAACTACTTTCTAACACTGTTTTTCATCCTAATCAGTTTCAACAGAATGTTATTTTATTATGCCATTTTTAAACATTCACTATAATACACATCATCAATTAAATTCAGAAGTTCACATTCAACAGTTCTAATTCAAACTTTTTCACTGAAGTCTTTCAGGTCAAATTAATTCCTGCAGAAGAATTATTCATGAAAAAGAAATAATGTAGATTCGAATCTTCTAAGGAAATTATAGACTACAGAAAAAATCTAGTCACAGTATTTTCTATTTCCATTATTGAATCACATAGTTCTAAATATTACTCCATTTACCCTATTCGAATTTTTCCCAAATCATCAAACACAGAAAACAATGCATAAGATAATTTCAGACTATCAATTTCAACACCTTTCAATCAAAACATTTTTATTGAAGTCTTTTTTAGGTCACTCCATTTCTGCAGAAATTTAACCAGAGAAATAACACAATGCAGATTCAAATTTTCTAACAAAAAAAAATACATGATATGGAAGACTTATTTTTTAGTGTTATCCTCTTTATTTCTGAATCAAATAACCTCAGAACAATGTCCCATTATCTCTCTTGACATTTTCTCAAAAACATTAACACAGAAAGCCCAAATCCACTATTTTAGAGAGAGGAGAGTTGCTTATTAGGCGAGAAGATGAAAAAATTTGTGTGAAAAGCTTGCTGTTGCTAGGTCGACACGCAGAAAGATTGAAATCCCAAAGAACGCTCAGAGAGAAGGGGAATTTTTAGGTACAAAGGTGTGTGCGTGTTCACTTTAGTTTATATTTTTAGCCACGCGTGAGCACGTGACCACTTTTAAAGTAAAAAGTGAATGTTACAACATTTAAGACATTCAGTGTGGTTACTTTATTTGATTAGAGTGAGTGTTCCAGAGAGTTAAGTTTTCTGGGTGAGGGGCACGTTATCACTATTGCTGGGCAAAGTGATAACGCGTAAACAATCTTGCAACTTTTTTCACAAAAAGGAGTAACGCACATAAGAAAACTCATACTTACCTGTGTATAGCCACTTTTACCAAGGAAAGTGAGCGTTCCAGAGAGTATGTTTTCCCATCTGCCTCTGCGTGATCACTCTCATTAGTGAGTGTTCCAGAGGAGCGTGTTTACCTTGATGCCTCTGCGTGATCACTTTTATCAGTAAAAGTGATTGTTCCAAAGGGGAACATCAAATTTTACTCTCTTTGTAGCTCCTTTTCTGCAAAATAGTGACTCCTCTCATTAAGCAAATGCCTCTAAAACCTCAATTAACTCACTTCTCACACTCTAATCCTTAAATTTACTTCTCACAACATCAAACCTCTAATCACTTATCAGATTCACTTTAGAAAACCAGATGTAGCAGAAAATTTGCAGAAATTGCAGAAATTTGTAAAACATGAATGTGTAGAATTCTATAACAATACATAAAGCTTAAAATGAGTTAGAAATGTGAGTTGCCTCTCACAAAGCGCTTCTTTAACGTCAATAGCTTGACGTTAAATGTTCTTTACTCAAGAGGAACCAATTTCATGCATGAGTTATTCCTTGTAAACTCCTCTTCATGATAGACCTTCAATCTCTGGCCATTGACCTTGAATTCTCTCCCTATCTTTTGATCCTCAATCAGAATTGCTCCAAAGGGAGATGTTTCCTTGATCAGAAAAGGTCCAGACCATCTTGATCTCAGTTTTCCTGGAAATAATTTCAATCTGAAATTAAACAACAATACTTGTTGTCCAGGTTTGAATTCTCTCTACATAATGAACTTATCATGAATTCTCTTAGTTCTTTCTTTGTACAACTTTGCATTCTCATAAGCTTGTTGTCTAAACTCCTCCAATTCATGTAATTGCAAAATTCTCTTCTTTCCAGCACTTGGTAAATTGGTAAATCAAAGTTCAGCCACTTTGTAGTCCAATAAGCTCTGTGCTCCAACTCCAAAGGGTCCCATGAAGTCAATCCCTATACATCAAATAGCTCCACTTCTAAAATGTTTGTCAATGGCAGCTCATGCCTCCTTGATATGTTGCCAGTTCTTTGACACTTATCACAGTTTTCAACATACTTCTTGGCATCCTTGAAGAGTGTAGGTTAAAAGAAATCTGCTTGCAAGACTTTTGCAGTAGTCCTTGAACTTGCATGATGGCCTCCATATTCTGAGTTGTGGCAATGCCATAATACTTCAGATTGTTCATTTTGTATAATGCACCTCCTAATTAGACCATCCACCCTAATCTTGAATAAATAAGGGTCTTCCTACACATAGAATCTGTTGTCTTGTAAGAACTTCTTCTTTTGCTGCCAAGTGAACTTCTTTGGGATGAATTGAGTAGCCTTAAAGTTTGCAATGTCAGCAAAGCAAGGTATCTCTTCTACTGCAAGAAGCCTTTCATCTAGAAATTCTTCATTAATTTCGAAAGAGTTAGGGGTTAGACTTTCCAATGGAAGTCTAGACAGGTGATCAGTTACCTCATTTTCCTTTCCCTTTTTGTCTCTAATTTCCAGCTCAAATTCCTGTAGCAGCAAAATCCATCTCAGCAACCTTGGTTTGCATCCTGCTTTGACAACAAGTATTTAAGTGCAGAATGGTCAATATATACAATAACTTTTGATCCCATCAAATATGATCTGAATTTGTCAAAGGCAAACACAATAGGAAGGAGTTCTTTTTCTGTGGTTGTGTAATTCACTTGTGCAGCATTTAAAACTTTGCTGGAATAGTAAATGACATGCAATTTCCTATCCTTTTTCTATCCTAAAACAGCACCCACTGCATTATCACTTGCATCACACATTAGTTCAAAAGGCAAATTCTAATCAGGTTTTACAAGAATAGGTGCAGAAATCAGTTTTTCTTTCAAAACAGAAAATGCATGTAAATAAGCATCATCAAATATAAAATCAGCATCTTTCACAAGTAGATTACTAAGAGGTTTTGCAATTTTAGAAAAGTCTTTGATAAACCTTCTATAAAAACTTGCATGACCTAGAAAACTCCTAACTCCCTTGACATTAATTGGTGGAGAAAGTTTACTAATAACCTCAACTTTTGCTAGGTCCACCTCCATTCCTTTTACTAAAATCTTATGGCCAAGGACAATGCCCTCTTGTACCATGAAATGGCATTTTTTCCGGTTTAATACAAGGTTAGTGTCTTGACATCTCTACAAAATAATGGATAGATTAGCTAAGCAATCATCAAATGAGCTACCAAAAACAAAGAAGTCATCCATGAACACCTCTATAATGTTTTCTACCAAATCAGAAAAAATTGAAAGCATACACCTTTGAAAGGTGGCAGGAGCATTGCATAGTCCAAATGGCATTCTTCTGTATGCAAAAACCCCAAATGGACATGTGAAAGCAGTCTTTTCTTGGTCCATAGGGTCCACTGCTATTTGGTTGTATCCTGAATACCCATCAAGAAAATAGTAGAAAGAATGTCCAACAAGTCTTTCTAGCATTTGATCAGCAAATGGTAATAGGAAATGATCTTTTCTAGTTGCATCATTTAATTTCCTATAGTCAATACACATGCACCAGCTAGTGACAGTCCTAGTAGGTATGAGCTCATTCTTCTCATTAGGCACAACTGTCATCCCTCCTTTCTTAGGAACAACTTGGACTGGACTTACCTATTGGCTGTCAGAAATTGGATAAATTATCCTTGCATCTAGCAACTTCATCACTTCTTTCTTCACTACTTCTTTCATGGCTGGGTTCAACCTTCTTTGTGGCTGCATAACTGGCTTAAATTTCTCTTCAAATAGAATTCTATGTTTACAAAAAGAAAGATTTATACCTTCCAAGTCTGAAATGCTCCAGCCTATTGCTGATTTGTGTTTTCTTAGAATTCTCAACAACTTTTCCTCTTCTTCCTCCTTGAGTTCATTGTTGATGATAACTGGATTTTTTTTACTCTCATCCAAGAAAGCATATCTCTAGTTAGAGGGTAGTTGCTTGAGCTCTAGCTTCTGATTTTGATCTTCTTTCATTTCTTTCTGCAGCTCTTCTTTGGCTAAATTTTCTGCAGAATTTAGAATTGGTAGTGGTTCTAATTGCTGCTCAATTTTCATGATATATTCTTCTTTAGGAATTTCAGATTTGATACTCCCTGCAGCTATTATTTCTCTCAACACAGAATTCTCATCAAATTTATCAATAGGATAATGTCAAAATGTCTATTCTCATACATGAATTATCTTTAACTGGATATTTTAATGCTTCAAATACATTAAACACTACCTTCTCATCTTGAACTCGAAGCATAAGTTCTCCTTTTTGTACATCTATTAGAGCTCTCCCTGTTGCAAGAAATGGCCTTCCTAGGATCAAGGGAATATTAGCATCCACCTCCATGTCCAAAATGACAAAATCTGCAGGAAAAATAAACTTTCAACTTTAACCAATAAATCTTCAACTACTCCATAAGGATAAGTGTATGATCTATCAGCTAGCTGTAGTGTGATGTTGGTGGGCTTCACTTCCTCTATGCCTAATTTCTTCATGATAGTTAAAGGCATCAAGTTTATGCTTGCTCCCAAGTCACACAATGCTCTTACAACAATGCACTGTCCAAATTTCACATGGAATGCTGAATGATCCTAGGTCCTTTAGTTTTTGAGGAATCTTCCTCTTGAGAATGACATTGCATTCCTCTATCAAGGGTACTGTTTTGTCATGCTCTAACTTCCTTTTTCTGGAAAGTAGTTCTTTCATAAATTTTGCATATGAAGGCATCTGCTCCAAGGCTTCTGCAAAGGGTATGTTAATCTGTAATTTCTCAAAAACATTAAGAAACCTTTCAAATTGTTCCTCTTGCTTAGAATTCTGAACTCTTTGAGGATAAGGCAGACTCTTGTATTTTTCTGGATCTATTGGCTTGTAAGCATCTTGAAAAAGTTGCTTTTTGGTCTTCTCCCAAAATTTATAGGAACTTCTATCTTTTCTTCTGAATGATCTTTCTTTAATAATTTGAAATTTCCTTGTTGCAGATCTTGTTCAATTCTCCTCTCTATTGCTTCATCATTAACTTTCTTTTCTGCAGCTTTTGGACTTGCAACTACAGCTGCACACCTTGTACTGATGGCTTGACATTGCTCTTTAGGATTGATCACTTTATTGCTTGGAAATCTTCCTTCATCCCTGCTGGATAATTGTTAAGCTAACTGTCCAATTTGAGTTTCCAACTTCTTCATAAAAGCTTCTTGATTCTTGAAGCTTGTTTGGGTCACCTTCATAAACTGTAGCATGGTTTCCTCCATCTCAGTCAACCTTTTATTCATAGGTTTGGAAAATTTTTAAGTTCCTTGAGGCTGAGTGGATGGATTCCTCTTAAAATAAGACTTTTGTGTTGCTGGACCTGCATTAGAAAAAGGTAAATTGGAGTTAGAATTCTTGGAAGCAAAATATTGATTATTCCAATTAAAATACTGCTGATTTCTATTATTCAAAAATTGAAATCTAGGGGGATAGGAGAATTGTTGTCTTTGAAAATTGTTCATATAATTCACTTGTTCCTGTGGTTCACATGTAGATGCCTCGCATACACCATTTGCATGGTTTCCTCCATAGAAATCACAGCTTAGCTGACTGGCAGGCATACTCCCTGCTTGAAGATTGCTAATTTGTTGAGTTAGGGTAGCTATTTGCTCTGAAAACATCTAATTTTGTAACTGGTTCTGTGCAAGAAAGGTTTCCAAAACCTTAGCTTCATAACCAGAGTTTCTTCCTTGATTTCTTGAGTTTGAATTTTGGTACATTGAAGATGTCATCATCTCAATAATCTTCTGGGCTTCTTCTAAAGACTTTGTGTTTAAGAAACCTCCAGCAGCAGCATCAACCATTGTTCTTGTTGATGTGTTCATTCCATTGTAGAAAGTTTCCAATTGCATCCAATCTGGAATGCAATGGTGTAGACATCTTCTCAATAATTCTTTGTATCTTTCCCAAGCTTCATACAAGGATTCTCCTTCCTGCTGCACAAAGGATGTAATTTCTTCTCTTAGCTTAGCAGCTTTGGATGGAGGGAAGTATTTAGTTAGAAACTTATCCACAAGTTCTGTCAAAGTTGTTATGCTTCCTTGTGGTTGAGTTTGCAACCAGCATTTGGCTCTATCTCTCAAGGAAAAAGGAAATAATCTTAGTCTGATGGCTTCTTCACTAACCCCATTCATTCTTATGGTATCACATAGCTGCAAAAAGTTTGAAATATGTAGGTTAGGGTCACAGAATTTCCACCAGAAAATTGATCTTGTTGGACTAACTGTAATAGGGAAAGTTTAATCTCGAAATGGTTGGCTTGGATAGTTGGCCTAATTATAGAAGAATTAAAACCTTGCATGTTAGGAATTGCATAGTCCCCCTAATGTTCTAATCCTATTCTGTTCTGCTATCTCTATTTCTGGACTTGGTTGTCTCAAAGGTGTAGGTGTTCTTTTTACTCTAAGAGTGTTCTGAATTTCTGGAGAATAGACAACTTCTAATTCACTATCACTTCCTATAAATTTTTCTGCTCTAGCCTCTTTTCTTAATCTTCTTAAGGTTATGTCTATGTCAGGATCAAAGACCAGAGTTGATTTATTTTGTTTTTACCACGCATATACAAATCAAAATGCAACAAATTAAACTACAACTCAATATTTAGAAATGCACAACAAAGATTATGCAGAAAGATATCAACAAAAGCATATAAAATTCAAGTCTAGCAACTGTAGAATTATATAGAATTCAATAGAAAATGATGCAGAGAAATGAAAAATAAAATTATGCAGAAAAATGCAGAAAATAGCAAAAAGTAGTGCAGAAAACTACACAAAATGCAGAAAAAAAAATCATGCAGAAAAATATGGAAGCAAAACAACAAAAATAAATGCTCAATCTAGCTACCTCTCTGCTACTAATGATATTGAAATACAAATTCCCCGGCAACGGCGCCAAAAACTTATTGTTACAATCTCTAACACTAGCAAGTGCACTAGGAATTGCAACAAGTAATGAGTAATTTTTAAGATCAGAATATCGTCTCCACAGGGAATTAGGAAATCAGGTACCACTTCACAGAACAACAACTAGTTGAGCTAAATAATTTTGGAAGAGTTGTATCATTCAGAAAGTAAGAATTAAAAACAATTAAAAGGTAAGAAACTTGCAGCAAAAATAGAGTATGACAATTATGTTGAGATGAGACAAGAATGAATGATAGTTAGGAATTTATTTCACAAGAATGTCAATATTAATTCAATTATGCTTTTGAACATTCAAGCAATTGGTTAATTGACAATCGGTTTCTCTTATTAATAGTCAAAGTTTAATCCCTTAAATCATTGACCCTAACAAGCAACTAAACCACCCTAATCCCTTAGGTGAAGTTTAATATCAAGTTGCATTAAGGCTTAGAACCTTAGGAGTGTAGAATTAGGTTCCCTTATCCCTAAGAAACCCCTAATTCTGGTTGCTAATTCAGATCAGAGAAGCAAACCCAACTTCCATTGGCAAATATTCCTCTTTGATTAATCATACGAATTCCCATTCAAAGATTGCAATAACAGTAGAATTAACAACTTAATCCAAGAACTCAAATTTCAGAAGCAAAAGTCAAATCAATACATCAGTTCAAGGTCCATAAACTCCTAACTACAAAGAATTAAGCAAAATTGTAACAGAGAAAGAGAAAGAAAGAGAAGAAGAGAAGAAAATTAGAGAAACCATCTCCACGAGCTCCAATCCAATGCCTCTTCTTGGAGCTTCAAAATTCAACCCCAGTCCTCTCTCTCACTCTCTCTCAACGAGAATCTAACAGAAAAAACAGAAAATGAACAAAAGATCCCGAGTTCTGAGCTTAAAACAAGTATTTATAGAAATCTTGATTTTGTGCGTTATTACTCTTTCTGATAAGAGTGGCCACACAGAAGCTCATGTAGTTTTTGGAAACTGGAACTATCACTTCCACTACTAAGAGTTGCAACGCAGGAAGTCGAATGGTTACGCGTGATTAGTTTCGAGAACAAGAGTGACCGCGCACAACTTGCCTTAATACACTCCTCTCTAAAACATCCACTTTCGCTGGTAAAAGTGATAACGCAGAGCTTACTGGAATTTTGCCTTCTCTGGAACACTCACTTTCGCCAGCAAGAGTGTTAACGCAGAGCTCGCTGAAATTTTACCTTCTCTGGAACACTCACTTTCGCCAGCAAAAGTGTTAACGCCCAGTGTATATTCCTCTTTGATGTCTAGAGTGATCACTTTCACTGACAATAGTGATCACGCCCAGCTTGCATTCCATTGTTCTTGTGTTTTGGAGTCCAGAATTGCTATTCTTTCTCTTCCTTTCCATTTATTTTCCATTTTCATGACTTTTGCTCAGATTATTCCTACAAAAACAAGATTAATTTCTTAAGATCTAAGCATAAATTCCACAAATGCTAAAATAACTACATATTAAAAGAAAAGTTTCAATCATTCTATTTTTCTGAGTTTTTCTACTTTTCTTATATATTTTCCTTATCAAATGGGTTAAAAATACACTAAAATATTAATAAAAATATGGATTCATCAGCTACGTGCAGCGCCTCTTCAAACTAGGGTCTCTGTAGTGTCTACTATGGCTCCAAAAGTTATCACTTTGGTCTACCCTCTGGTTCTAGCTTGCTGTAGTGTCCACTATGAAATTCAAAGTGGTCACTTTCAACTTAAATTTTCTCAAAGGCTAGAAATCCATGGAATAAGCCTTGGAATTCCTGCACAATTATTCAAATGATTAAAATTGCAAATTATATCTATGTAAATCAATATAAATTAATCAAAAATTAAGAAACCAATGATATTTGACCAAAATGATGTTTTATGTTATTTACACTTCCTAAGTCTACTTTTTCTATCAAGGGACACTAAAAAGACAATTAAAAATCCAATAAAATATGGATTCATCACACTCCTCTTCTCTCATTGCCTTCTCGCTACAGCGAGAATCCACTCGCTATAGCGAGAACACCCTGCAACACACACTTAGCTTATTTTTCAATCCAGTCCAGTCATATTCAACAATTTCAGTTCAACCATAACCAACACATATGCTTAGACCCGTATTCACACACATATCAAACACATGAAAATCAATATATACATTTATATTAATACATTAAAATATTATTACCAAATCCAGGGCATTACAACTCTTCCTTCCTTTAGGGAATTTCGTCCCTGAAATTCAACCCAAGTAACCAAACTACTCTAGATACAGCTCTATCATTCTACTTTCCGTTTCCTACGTGGCATCTCCCTCATCACTTGAGCTCCATATCAGCTTCACCAATGAGATCTCTTTACCCCTCAGTTGTTTAACACGATGATCCACTATCCTCACCGGATACACATCATAAGATAAGTCTTTTCTCACTTGAACTGGGTCGAGATCAATCACATGGGAAGGATCTGACACATACTGCTTGAGTTGTGACACATGGAACACCAGATGTGGATTCGACAGATTCAGAGGCAACGCTACCCGGTACACTGCAGGACCAATCCTACTCAGCACTTTGAACGGTCCAATAAACTTAGGAGATAGCTTTCAAGATTTCAAAGCTCTCCCAACTTCGGTCACAGGTGAGACCTTCAAAAACACATGGTCACCCACCTGGTACTCCACCAGTTTCCTCCTCTTATCATAGTAACTCTTCTACTTGTCCTGTGCAGCCTTCATTTTCTCTTTGATCATATTGATTTGTTCATTCTGCTTCTAAATCATATCAGGTGCACACAGAGTAACCTCTCCATTCTCATACCAGCATAAAGGAGTTCCACACCTCCGTCCATACAAGGCCTCAAATGGCGTCATCCTAATGCTACCATGATAATTGTTATTATAAGTGAACTTCACTAATGGTAAGCATTCTTCCCAAGTTCCTTGCTGCTCAATCACGCAGGGTCTCAGAAGATCCTCCAGGGATTGGATAGTCCTCTCTGCCTAACCGTCGGTCTGTGGGTGGTAAGCCGAACTAAGTCTCAACTTAGTTCCCAACGCCCTCTACAGGCTCTCCCAAAACCTTGAGGTAACCTCAGATCTCTATCAAATACCACGCTAGCCAGCACTCCATGCAACCTAACTATCTCCCTCACATATAAATTCGCAAGTCTCTCCAACTTATACTTCATGTTGATCGAGAGAAAGTATGCAGCCTTA
This sequence comes from Abrus precatorius, assembly GCF_003935025.1. Lineage (NCBI taxonomy): Eukaryota > Viridiplantae > Streptophyta > Magnoliopsida > Fabales > Fabaceae > Abrus > Abrus precatorius. The sequence goes on from NW_020874292.1 coordinate 18,141,432, forward strand.
GTCAACCGACCCACTATCACCCAAATGGCATCATGGTTGTTCCTAGTCCTCGGCAGCCCAGAAACAAAGTCCATGGAAATACTGTCCAATTTCCACTTATGGATCTCCAACGGTTGTAGCAACCCAGGTGGACACTAGTGCTTTACTTTCGCCTTCTGGCAGGTTAGGCATCTAGCAACGTATTCAGCCACATCCCTCTTCATCTCATTCCACTAAAAACTCTTTCAAAGATTCTGATACATTTTAGTCACATCGGAGTGGAAACTCTTTCTGCTCTTATGCGCTTCCTCAAGTACCATTTGCTTTAACTCATCCACTTGGGAAATGCACACTTAGTTCTGAAACTTAATCACCCCGTTCTCATCATATCTTGCAAGAAGGCATATCCCTGCTTAGCATCTCAAACGTACACCAAGAAGTCATTGTGAATCGTCATTGCTCTAAGATACAAACTCCCCGGTCTCACCTCTATGGTCAAGTTCATGTCCTAAAATTCCTCAATCAGTTCCATCTCTTTCACAATCATTGCTGCCATGTGCAATGACTTCCTGCTCAATGCATCGGCTACCACGTTTGCCTTGCTAGGTGGTAAGACAACATGAAGTCGTGGTCCTTGAGGAATACCATCTACCTCCTTTGCTGCATGTTCAGCTCCCTCTGGTTAAATAAGTACTTCAAACTCTTATGGTCACTAAACACCTCAAACCTCACTCCATATAAGTAGTGTCTCCACACCTTAAGAGCAAAAACTACCGCGGCTAACTGATATAGCTTTATCGAACACTTATCAAATGCACAAGGTTTTCGCAATTATTTGTAGAATAATGTCAACCAAGGTCGAATTCTCGAGGACACATTTGTATCTAATTCTTCTTTGCCGAATTGTTAAAATGAAACAAAAGATTGGGGGATTTTAAAAGTTTAAGAATAATCTGATCAAACGCATAAAATTCTGAATAAAAGAGAAATCAAATGAGAATTAATTGATCCACAAGTCATAGGTTCATGCAAACAACATCCTTCATTGTTTTCCTAGTTTGAACATCTAATCCATTAACTAATTCAATCGAATTTGCTAACAAACTAGATTACGAATTTGACTAATAGATCTATCAATCTAATTCAATTTCATGAATCAAACTACAATCGCAATTCAATTCAATTCCTATCCCCAAACATTATCAATATCATGAAAAACGAAAGAGAAGAGGAGAAAAGAGAATCCAAACTTGGAGCCACTCTGAATCTTCCTTGCAATCCCCTATTCCTTGTGTATCAATCCAAGAAGCCTAGCCTTCCATTGAATCCAATGCTCAGCCAAGTCAAGAAGAGAGAAGAAGGAAGAAGAAAGAAGAAAACGAAAAGTCACACCAAGAGAAGAGAGAGAATTTTAGGAGCCAAAACCGAATTTAAAAAAATGTGTAAAAAAAACAAAAAAATGTTTTCAAAGTGGAGCCTCTAACATATTAATAGGCACCACTTATGATCAGATCCAACACTAAAAGTAAGGGCCCACAAGTGTAATTAAACAGCCCAAATTACAAGCTAATGAAATGTTAATACAAATGAAATGAAATTACAAGAACAAAATTCGAATACAAAAATTCCTGCACAATTTTTCTAACTTCAAAAATTCATAGAAAATAGAAAAAAGCTCCAATTTGGACGATCTGCATATGAATTTTATAGCCCAGAAAATGAGGAATCCAATGCAACTGGAATCAGACCGAAAGAACATCTATGGAAAAAGTTACGATCAAAACAGTGAGTGTAGGTCTAAAAACAGAATTTAGACATTAATTGAAATTGAGTTCCTATCATCTAATTAACTAGGAAATGCACATGGTTGGCAGCTAGCTAATCCATCCCCAAAATCACATCCAACTGGGATAGAGGCAAATAAATCAAGTCCACCTCAAATTCCCTACCATGCACCATTATAGATCATCCTAATTACACCCATGATGTCACAACTGGCTTACTCGTAGGGGTAGTCACCACAACGTTACACGACAGTTCATTCACATATAGACCCAGACTTTTCACACAGTCCACAGAAATAAAAGAGTGTGTAGCACCCAAGTCAAACAACACATTAAACAATCGACCCTTAATAATGCATTTACCTCGGATCAGCTCCTCTGACTACGAAGCCTCTGCTCCACTCATAGCAAAAACTCTGCCAGGAATACTCAGCTTTGGCCCCATACTCGGCCCTATGCTCCCTCTTGATTCTGGTCTCTAAACTGCACTAGCACTGCCATTCCTCTTAGCAGCCCAACACATATTCGCAGTGTGTCCTAACTTCCCATAATTGCTACAAGTTGTCCGTGGCTGTGGGTAGTCCCTCACTATATGTGGCTTTACACACCTGAAACATTTGATCAGTCGCCTGAAAGAGCCTGATCTGAGCCAGAGCCAGTACCACTACGTCTCTCTTAAGATGAACTCCTTATGGACAGTGAGTGGTTGGAGCCAGAATTGGAGAATCTAAAGGGTCTTCTGTCTTGCCTCACTGGACTGGTTCCCTTAGTGTCCACTGTCTTCCCCTTTGAATTTGCTTCCAAGATTCTACTCTTGCTCACCAGAGTGAGCAAGTCTGTTAGTTAGAACACACTGATTGCAGCTCGGATGTCTGGCCTCAGTCCATACTCAAACTGAGCACACAAGTCCTCATCTCCGTCTTCATGCTGGTAGTGAGGCCAGTACTTCATCAACTCTTGGAACTTAGCTGCATACTCCCCCACTGTCATGCTTCCTTGCTTTAGCTCAAGGAACTCTCTGGCCTTCTGTTTCTTCAGATCCTAAGGAAAGTAATTCCCTAGGAAGATCGCCTTAAAAGCCTCCCACTGGATATAGCCACCTTCTTGGGGCAAGGTCTGACTAGCAAACCTCCACCAATCCTCCGCTTTTCCACATAGCAAGTATGTGGCATAGGCAACCTTGTGCTCTTCAAGACACCCCATTACATTGAAGAATTTCTTGACATCCGCCAACCACCTCTAGGCTCCCTCAAGGTTGAATCTACCCTTAAACTTTGGAGGATCGTGCATAGTAAAGGCAGACAATCCTCGGTACTCAGCCGGCTCTCCACCTTGGTTGTGCACCAAGGCCTCCAGAATGTAAGCCATGCGCTCCATGAGGTCATTGATGTCTCTAGCTCCTCTACCTCTACCAGTCATTCTAATCTAAGCTCAAACAATGTAATAAACCATACTTTAATTTGTCAGATTAATAACAACATTCAAATTTCAGGTAATCAAAACACATCAACACTTAGCTTGGACGCTTTAGCCCGATATCCCAGTCTGGTTTAAATGAACTACTCTGATACCAAAATTGTAACACCTTAATTTAATTTTCAAAATAATAAATTTCACAAAATGGGAATAATTAAAATTTCATTCAAATATAATTTCCCAATATAAAGTTTCATCTAAGTTTTTCAAAATAATAAGAGATTACAAGTTTTATATCAATAACTGCTACAGGTCCAATTCAATTACATTGTAATTTCAAAATAAAATATAAGCCCTATAGCAGTTTCATCCATTCCTTCGCTGAGCCCGGTGTTGATCGTCTTGGTCACTTGAAAAATAAATGTAAGGGTGAGTACTCTACACTATCAATCACATAAACAACATAGAGACTCACCTTGCACACTCACATGTGTTCTAACATATTATACTCAAGTATTATCAATCACATACAACATCATCATACATTCCATTTCAAATTACAATTGGTGCACTCACTGCACCAACAACATTCCACACACGTGCGCTTACTACACGTAGCCACGCTCACTGTGGCACTGTGATCACAGTTTTACACCATGGATGGTCGCTGGTTACCTCCACCTCACAGATACCACATGGGCAGTCATGAGTCGCTCGGCAAAGCTGTTGGTAAGAGGTCTAGTCAGGAGGAGAGTGTGTGGCCTATGATGCACCCACACTCACTATTGGTGTCACCATCACTCTCTCTTCCCCAAGGTATTTCTACCTTCCCCATCTTCCACACCTCGAGTGTATCGCTGAACCATTCATAGCATATCCACAACCGCATTTAACATGCCTCATTCACGCACATTTCAGTTACATACAATATTCATATTCACACACGGCACACAGGCCACATTCATTCATCACAACACAGATGCCAACATTTATTCGTGTTACCTTTAACGCCCAGCTATTCCATACACACAACATTTCAACATAATTAACATTCATCAATTTATTCCATCATATACACTATACTCTATTCAATCTTTCCACCACAGTCTCATCTCAATCAATTCTACCAAACACACAAATTCCAAACCATCCACATGGCATTGCATAGCTATTTACATGGCATTCAAACATAATGAGATAGAGTAAAGTCCCCCTTTACCTCAAATTAAAGACCCACGCACGAATCAACAGTGAAAAAGACTCCCTACATGAACTTCATCCTAATTACATGGAAGAATCTCAAGAGAACCAAGAAAAAATTGAGAAAATAGAGAATGGGGATGAGAAACTGAAACCTTAACCATTAAAACTTACCTCCAAGCGTTCCCAATACAAATTCAACCTTCGATCTAACTCCCGAACGGCTTTGGAGGCAATTTAATCGGTGAAATAATGTCACAATACATTACAGTTTACTCAATAATAAATTTACAGGCTTGACAGATTGTGACATAATTTGTTTCTAGTTTTAATTCTCATCTTTATTTATTGTTTAAGATTTAATGTTTACCTGTTGAATCTTTATTATATTAAAAAATACATTATTGTGTTGAGTTGCTTGATTTAATATTCATATTCTTTGAAGATATCTTGGATAAAATTCAATATGTGTGATCAATCAACCTTATTGTCATGTAATTTAAATCAAGAAATTGATCAAATGCTATGAATTTAAGAAGGTTCGTGCACTAAAGAATCAAGTATAAATTATATTTTAAATAAACTGCACCGATCCAAAAGGCTATAAGACAAAAAAAAAAATTGCCAAAACACAGTGTCGCTAGTACAATATCTTATATCCAATATAATATAATTAAAGTTAATGATATACATGTTAAATTATTTTGCTTATACTATGAAATTTTAAAATTGTTGATAATTTTTAAATTACTTTTGCCTGAAAAGTAATTTGCCTAGTAGTATATATACTATATGCCTATGAGTTAATTTAAATTAAATGTTGTCTATTTTGCTTGAAACTAGATTTGCCTAGTAGTATATGATACATCTAATTTAAGTATCCAGGTGGTAGCCAATATTTTGTTGCTCCCCATTTTGATACATTGTTTATTTTGCCCTACCTGCTCCTCTAGCTATTTCACAATTCATATAACTTAAAGTACCTTTTAATGTTTTGTCTTCTTTTAATTAGAATTTTGCTACAATTTCAAATTGTCCCACCAAAGTGTGTATTTTTTTTAGATTATTGACATAATTTGCCTAAAAAGCTGATTTAATTAGTACCTTTGCATTGTCATCAATTGTTGGAATAATGGAATTGTTGAATTAGCATGCTAATGATATATTTCTCTAAGTGCATAGTATTTCCTTCATATATTTTTCTAAATTAGTACCTTGGTATTGATTGAATAATATCTTATCAATGTATTTATTGCTTGTCAGGAATCACAAAGATGAAGCTATTTTCTACTAAGACTAATTCAGCACCTCAATTAAGTACAATGCCTCCATCTGCAACTCAATCTAACACACAGCCTCCACCTACATCTCATGCTAGTATAATTTGTATATGTTCTTATAAAGATAACTTGGTCAATTTAAATAATGAAAAATTCTCATAACAAGTTACTAATCTTAATGCTAATTGTTGCTTTATAGGAATCCACTAGAAGACACTTTCTACCAAAGGGAGTAATTCAGCACAACAGTTTCATACTCAACCTCCATCTGCACTTGATTTGCATATTCAGCCTCTATCAGAACCCATACCACAATTGCATACTCACTCTTCATTTATATATGTAACTTAATCTAGTGCTCAACCTTCAATAGAATTTCAATATGATAGTGAAGGGGAAGGGGAAATAGGGTCTCAAGTACTACCTTCACAATCAACATTGCGTAAAAGAGTTTGGCTTGTTGACGTAATTGGTAAAATTGCTACATTATTATAATGCACTTAAATTTAATATTTTTAAATCCATGTGCTAAATTTTGATTCACAGATGAAAAAGGCGCAAAAAAAAAAAACAACTCACAGTCAATGATGTTTGGTCTCTTCCTCTTACTGAAAGAATCATATTCAATTTGAATGATGAAGGACAACCAATTGGAGATGATGCAAGATTGTTTAATAGGTTCTTAGGTCATGTTGCAAGGGACTTTAACCTATTCCCAATCAATTATACTAGTTGGAAAAAAGTTCCTAAAGATTACAAAGAATATGTATTCAATCACATCATTCAATTTAGAATTACTTAACTCACACATGCTTAACCAAATCTTATGTTTTAATAATTTATGCCTTAATTTCAATTACGAACATAAATTAATTTTTATCTTCTAATTTGAAGCCTAAGTTTAAAGTTCACTCTAACCTTCATAAGAGTTATTATGTCTTCAAATCACTTAACTCAAAGTGGAGAGAGTATAGGCAAGAATTGTGGCAACAAAGGGATGATAGTATACGTAACAGAGATAAGTTGATTGAGATGGTCCCAGAAGGAGTAAATAAAGACCATTGGGTTTCTTTTGTTGATTACAGTCTAAGTTCAAAAACAAAGGTAAAATAACATATTTTGATCCTTATGATTTTTTAGGTTGAGATTAATTTTTTTCATTGCTGATTATTAGGAAAATGCCCAAAAAAATAGAGATAATAGAAAGACACAGACAATTCCTCACACTGGTAGATCCAAGAGCATTGCACGAAAGAGGGCAAAGATGGTAACCATAAACTATAAATAATGAAAATATAATTTTGCTTTTAACATAAAATTCGCATTCTTTTTCAACTTTGTAGGAACTAGAGTCTGGTTGAAAAGTTAGCAGGAGAGAAGTATGGACTACCACACATAAACATACAAATGGAGATTTTGTTAGTGAGGAGGCCAAAGAAATTAGTGTATATTATGTTTTATTCAACATTCGTAACTTCTACATGATATATATATATATATATATATATATATATCTGTGTGTGTGTAAGTTGTCTGTATTATTTCAAACACAATTTTATATTTAGTATTGAGATATGTTGTTTTTACTTTTAAACACAAAACACAAGTATGTTAATATTAGTATTTGGTTGTTTGTGTAATTTGAGCTTAACTATTTTAATGGTGCTTTTGTAGGAAAAAAATCAAGAATATGAATCAAGCACATCTTTATCCCAAGAAATATCTACCCAAATAATTAATAACAGTTTATTAACCGCATGTACTTAAGGAATGTGTACAAGCCCCAGGCAATTAACAACAGTTTTCAAACCACAGGTAATTAACAACGTTTATAAAAAATCGCAGTTAATTAACAGAGGTTAGCTAATCGCAGGGAATGCAAAAATTACATACGGTTGTCCAAAATCATAGGTAATCTATTTGTCACGCTTAAATTAACTACAGTTTTATTAATTGCAGGTAATGTCATTTTTTATAGTTTAAACCCTCGTTAATGTCATAATTAACTGTGGGTAAACTATCTTTTCCTTGTAGTGATTCTAAATCAATCAATCATATATATCAACTTTTCATGATAGTTCAAATTTTATTCAAGCATATATTGGTAAAACAAATAAACATATCACCATACAATTCAATGCACTGTGCCGAAGGTCGAACACCTTCAGACTCAAACCAATCACGCAATTCAGACACGTTTGTTAGAGATCATATTCTCTTGGTCTTCAATAGGTCTTCTATCCTAAAGTGTGGCATCATATAATATTTATAATATATCTATTACCCAAAATATTAGATGGAATCTTTGCTATACACAAGTAATATTCAATAATAAGTTATAATACTTCTTAAAACAATCTAGTCTAAAACTCCTAGTGTAAAATTGAATTTAGATAGTTCTGAAACCTACCATAGATTTTTCACCCCAAAATCCATTTCTAACATTAAATTTTCAAGAAAATACATTAGACTTATTAATCAAATTAGAGTATTCTAAAATTCTCAGGCTAATCATACAACTAGAACTTAGGGTTTAAGGTCAACTCTCCTTACCTGAAAATAGGTCTCCAATTAAGTGCTTCGTGAACTCTAGAGAAAACTTCACATTTTGATTGGAAATACTATCCAAAGACTAGACTTTTTCTTAGATCTGATTGGAATAAACATTTGAACTTAGATCTGAGAGAGATCTAGTGTTATTAGAGGCTTTCTTTGGAAAGGGAGAGGGAGTGATCAAAGAGAATCAAGAGTGAGAAGTGGTTTTGGAGAAAAAATAAAATTTCTCAACGCGAACTCCATTAAATACCCTTCAACGCGCATTCTCGCTTGAGCGAGCTCCTTCTTGCTTAAGCGAGAAAATCATATAAAGGTTTTTTAGCCTTTTTTTGATATTCTCGCCTGAGGAAGAGGTATTCTCACTTGAGCGAGAATGATTCCAGAGAGTTCCCAAATTTTTCTATGACTCCTCACCTGGACGAGGTCACTTCTTGCCTGGGTAAGAGGACAGTTGGGTGATGTTATCCTTTCTTGCTTAAGCGAGGCTCATCTCACTTAAGTGAGAATGCTCTAGAAAGCTTGGTTCAAAATGATTTTGTTTCACTTAAGCGAGAAACTCTGCACCAAAAATCTTATTTGTTCTAAAAACAAGGGAATAAAAATTAAGAGTGTTACAAAACACATTCAAATAAGGATCAAGTACAAAAAAAAAATAAAAAATAGGTTACCAAAGCATGTCAAAATACAAACTTATCATACTTCCTCTCAAAATTTGAGAATACCTCTTTAAGCATTTTTTGACGAATTTCATTCACTCTTCAGAGGTTATTACTCAACATTGTGATTTTGATACTTTTGATTAACCCTTATGCATTGTTAATATGACCATGAATCTCTTCCATTTATTGAATTCTATTAAATTCTCCTATTCTAAAAGGAAACAAGTGAGTAAAATAAGAAATGAAAAAGGTTTGATACCTAATATGTAAATGAAACCCTAATGAATGCATGATGAGTTTAAACAACTTAAAATAATAAGATGAAATGTAACTTAACATGCTTACGAGATGTCCTACCAATGTAACTTATTTCAATGATCATGATTTTGCAAAATAAATGTATTTTCATCATTATTTAATTTATTTTTGGATGAAGAAAAAAGAATATTAAACTCATAGCCTACATGTCATGTTATTAAGCTATAATACTCAATGAAGAGGGAAAGAAAGAAGTAAGCTCCTCATGTGTCATGTTTTATGCAAAATCTATAACAAGATATTTTTAAAATCAAGACTCTAACTTTGGTAGGTTTCTACATGGATTTATTGGTGCATGGTTTTGAGGATAGTTCTATAGGAAATATGAACTTGTCTATCTTAACCAAAACACCCTTCATCACTCCATAATAATATTTAATGGATTGACATGTTAGTTGAAGTTCCATCCTTACAAATTTATTTGTCCTCCACCTAATTTATTCAAAATATACAAAGACGAGAGATTAATACTAGCTACCAAATTACAAAGAACCTTCACAATAACCATATTTTCTACAATGTGGGGAATTGTGAAAGTGTCAAGATCTTTAAGATTTCGAGAAAGTTTTCTTTGTAGAAAAAGCACAACACTCCTCTATTAAAGTAATGATTTCAACCTTTTTTAATTTTCTTTTTTAGTAAATATTTCATTCATGAACTTTGCATAAATAAGCATATGTTCCAATGCTTCAACAAAAGAAATATTTATTTATATCTTCTTAAAAATCTTTTAAAAAAATTTATATTGCTTCTCATTTTCCTTCTCTGTTCTTGCTTAAGGATATGAAAATTTAATGTAATATGATAGTTCTTGAGTATTCCTTTCCATTAGTTGCTTCTTTGTCATTCTCAAGAAAGAAATTTCATCAACTAATTTTAATCTACCTCATTCTTCCTTTTATACTTCTAATTTCTTAACTTTAGATTTGTCTTCTTGTTTATTCTCTTCTTGAGAATTATCAGCTATTTCTTTTCTCAAATTCTCATTCTTTCTCTCAACATTTTTCTCAATATTGCAGTAAACTAATTGTCACGACCCCTTTTTATAAAGGGTTAAAGACATTCTGCATTACTATTCCTGATTTAATTATTTACTTATAGAATAATGTACACATAGAATAAAGGTATAAATTTTTAAAATTTGAATTTCAATATTTCAATCAATAGAATAATAATGCTCCGAAGTCATTTTCATATAACCTAAGAATTTACATAAATATATTTATACATATACAAAGGTTGCTCTACGAGGAGCTCAAAATACAAGTTTTTGAATAATAATAATTACATTCTTGAAGACTGTAACTAAATAGTCTAGACCCACCACCCAGACCTAAACTAACAACATAAAATTACAATCTTCACAAAACTCTTGACTCCATGCTTTCTTCAGTCAGACCTTCCAGCATGAGAAGTAGCTACAGAATCTGTCACATCTGCTCACATATCACAGTATGATCATTGTCAAACACACACACCCCAACATAGACAAAATAGCAAGGGTGAGCTTACAAAATAATAAACATAATTATAGAAGAAAGAGGTGAATATAATTGTTCATACAGCTCATTATTCAACAACTTCTCAACACTTGCTCAGTAATACAACCATTTTTATTAACTTATTGAGTGCCAACAATTACAGCGATGACCATAATAACAACAATATCAACGTCAATAATAACAATAATTCACCTCCTCTGGTATCACAACATTAATAAGTCTAAAAAGAACATACAGCTCGGCACATTTGCCTACCACTCCGCACATTGGCCTACTACTCGGCACATTTGCTTACAACATTTCCATATGATTTCAACACCAGCATATAATAAGCATTTCAATACATCATTCGTTAGTCAGTCTTAACATAATATACAACTATTTTTCGACGATTTTCTCAACATAATAATTATTGTACCAAACAACATAAGATTTCATTGCATACACATCAGACTTATCCCATACATCAACAACAATCAAACCGTTCAACCATGTTTACTCTAGGTTCTACCCTAAGGTTTTGCTCATACATCAACCTTTCCTTAGCCAAAATGACATCTTTATGTATGTATTTACACATTTAAACATTAGATGGGTAGATAAAACTAACTAGGATAAGCTCCCCTTACCTAGAATGTGTCTTCTTCATATCAAACTCCATGTGAGTCCTTAAGGAAGAAACAACGCTTGCGACTTAGATTTTTCCCACTATTAAGAATTAGAGACTTTAGAGAAGAAGAACCTAAGAAATAAAACCCAAAATTAAAGATTAAAGTCTCGAGATCTTACCTAGATCCCAACTAAACAACTATTCTCACTTGGATTGGGAAGAAATTTGGCTTTAAGAAGGTTTCTCTAAGGTAATATGGTGGGAGAACAGAGAGAAAACGAGAAAGGAAGGTTGTCTGGTAAGAAATGAGTGTTTCTAGGCACTGAAGCTCCTTAAATACCCTTCCAGCCCGCACGCTTTCGTTTAAGCAAGGATTAGCTCGCTTAAGCGAAATCTGCTATCGCTTGAGCGAGAAAATCAGATAGTGGAACCTCTCAGATTTCTACTATTCTCGCATGGGTGAGGAACACCTAACACTTCAGAATGCTTAATTCTGCACGAAAACTTCTCTCTTGAGCGAGACTACCGTCGCTTGAGCGAGACACCCTGCACCCAAAACTCTCAATTTCTCTCTTGGATGAGATTATATTGGTTCTTAATCATATTTCCTAACTTATCTCACGTACAACACACTTAACAACTAATTTCTACTCATTTTGTACATCACACTCAACAACATCACAATACAACATTCGAGAATATATTGCTCATTACCTGGCAATCATAAATGAATTCTTCTTTTTTGCTATATTTTTTTATATTATGATTTATTTTTCTTACTTCTTGTTAACTCTACTCTTGAAAACACAATGTATCACATATTTTGATGCTAAATTTTTATTTTTTTCTTTCAATTTTTTTTTTTTGCATAAATTAACTATTTGATTTCATTTTTATGCATATATTTTTAATATTTAACTTAGAATGTGGATTTAACAAATTCAACCTGGGTGGTTGATAATATTTTGGCAAGTGCACCAAATCATTGAAGAACAAAATAGATTTATCGTCTACATGGATTAATGCTATATACCAAACTACAAGAATAACACTAGTTGGATCACCAAAATAGAGTATAAACAGAGTAAAAATTAAATAAATGCATAATTGTAAGAACTGAATTAAAAGTGCTCAAAATGAATTTGATAAATTAGCATAAACTAAGAAACTAAAACGTGGAATAATAATCAAAATAATTACAGAATTTAAATGCCTAAATTATTAGAAGTTTAAAATAATTAAAAAGTAGGTTGAGTTCATAATCCCTTATCCCTTTTCCCCTTGTATAAAAATATATGTATAACTCAAAATACAACTCAATCTAATTGTCAGATTTTCTAAAATACACAAACCCAATTCCTTGGTTAATTGGTTCTAAAACGAATTTAGCTTCCTAATCCCTTAAATAAAACAAAAAACATTCAACATTAAGATTAAAACTCATTCGACCATATCATCATAAATTTTTATTCCTAGATAATTTATAACAAGCAATTTGATCCCAGTCCAAGAAAGTTCACAACTTTTCAGCCATGAGCTCCTTTTCATCTACCTATTCATGTAAAATGAAGCGGCATTAAGTTCAGAATCAAAATGTTAGATTAAAGCTTGTATCTTGAGTTATATTCAATGCTTAATGCGTTGCAATGGGTAAAAGAATGAGTTCATCATTACTCAACCCCAAGATATTTAGCTAGACATAATGGAAGTAAATAAACTGAAACTGAAATATATTGCAGAAAAAAGAAGTCATGTTCAATTGAAAGAGCTTACAACATAAAATAAAATGTAGGACACTATTGTTCCATTACAAAACCAAGAGAAAGAAGGAATGTAACCCAACTTCTCATCAAAATCCTATAGCAAGAAAGAAAAAGATGCCCTAGCTGACATTCCCACAAAAAACTGTATGAAAACCTAAATTTTTGTTCTTTGAAAACGTAATAATAAGGAAAGATAAAGATAAAAGGTATTGACTTTAGCAGAAAATTCTACTTTTATATATTCTGTCAACATCGTATTCCCACAATCAGAAGTTCATGTCTCCACAAATATGTCTTGCAGTGATTCAATTCTTCTGTTCAATTTTAATTACCATTTTTCTTCTAATCCCTTCAAAATTCAAATGTCAGTCATCAATATATGAATGATTCGTCAATTTTTCAGCAATTACAATATTTTATTAAATTTTTCAATTAATTACACTAATTTATAAATTTAATTTAATGAAATGAACTAAAAATCTTTTAATTTTCTATATGAGTCCATCAGTGGTTAAAGTAGAAAAAGATATCAACAATTTATGTGCTTGTAGATTAAAAAAGCATAATAAGTTTAAAAAAAAATTTTATTGTATGTTATACAACTCAACCATCCTATATGGTGATAAATGTTAAGCATTAAAGAAACAATACAAAATAATAATAATAATAATAAATGAGAATATTAAGATAGATAAATAGTTACATAAAAAACACATAATAAAATATTATTGTATATGTAAAAATATTAAAATAACCCTTATAATTGAAAAATAATAAAAATTATTAAATAGTCACATGCAGAAAATAAAAAATCACGAGAAGCAAAGAGAAGAGTAGATTATGTATGTTTAAAGTTACTTAAAAGAGTGTAAAAAGAAATCTAAAAAAATTAGAAAAAATATTAAAAAATCATAATAAAAATGGGATCTGATACCGAGTTGAATAACATTTGGGAAGATTCAAGCAAGCAGTCAATCTAACTTATTATGGTGGTATTATTTATACGTGTAATTCAACACGCCTTTTCTTTCAAATTTTTCTTTAATAGTTCAGCGGTCTATTAATGTCTAGTTGGGTATAAACTACAACTAATTGGCATTCCCCAACGTGAAACCCCCATCGCATCACCGTCAGGTACATGCATTTCCCCACCCAATGTATTGTTGCCAGTTTCCATGTTAAAGTTCTTTTTAAGCTGTAATTTTAAGTCCAAAAGGCATCATATTTAAATAATTTATCAAATCAATTCTTCGCCCGTGATTTGTCTCCTTAACTAACAGGAATTCGTTATCTGCACACTGTTTTCTTACTTTCAGTTTTAAACATTTCTTAATGTTATTTAGCTTAATTATCATTCGTTTCGTAACTTCAATCAGTTCTTAAAGTTAAATTTAAGTGATGATATAAAAGTGCAATTAGTATTTTACTTTTAATAAAATTGATTATTATTAATTATTATAAATACAACTGTTGCGTTAATGGCTTCTCTTGTAAGTTGTAACTATAAACAAGCATAAAATTTTTGTCACTTTAGAAGACAAGAATAATACCACGTTGGCTGTGGCTCACTCCACGGCAATAATAATTGTGTTGGTAATAATAAATAACTGAGCTAAGATTGTGATTTGAAAGGAGGGTTCGAACGTGTAGCACTAATTAAGGGCCTTAGTGTTGACGTGAGAATAGACGTTGGACGGCGACGTCATAAGCCTGTCACAAACGTTTCCCACATCGAAAGCGCGGAAGTAGAAGCAGTAACGACGCGGAACAATGTTTGAAGATTCCTGCTCTTCATTTTCTGCGCCTTTCCCCTCTCTGGTATTATTAAATGAAATAGTTTTTGCATCTCTCATTTTACACTGCATCAAATGTTATATGAGAAGATATAAATTGGTATCAATTATCACCGATCTAATGAAATTATATACATCTAGAATAATAATCTCATCAATTTATGTTTCATTTAATCGATATTCTTAGTATTGTAAATTTCATTTGATGATATATATTTATATGAATATTATATCGCGTCATATGTTATTTTTTAATATATTAAAAATCAAAATTTTCATCTCATTTTTTTATCTACTTTTATTCATTTTCGTATCATTAATAACAGCGAAAATAAAATTCTCTTGATATTTTAATATTTTAAACACGAGGAATGTCTATAAGATATTGTTCAACATAGGTTTTAATGTATTTTTGTTATTGAATGAGATTGTTATATTGAACACGATAATAATATGAAATTAGTTTCTATGTGACGTACAAACGTGATATTTAACTGAATAGTAAATAATGCATGTGTTAAAAAAGGTAATTCTTTAAGTAGTAATTAATAATATATGATTAGTAATTTTCCTTTTAGCTGTTTAATTAAAAGGGCACGTAGAAAAAGAAAAGAAATAAAAAATTTGATGACTTTGACACTACATAGAAGGTGGGTTGGCTTCTATAAATAATTGGGTCATGGGGGAAGAAGCTTAGAGGGGGAGGTGGTCAGCAATTGGACTTCCCATCCTCACACAACTAACTAGGGGTTTTCTTGACCAAAGATAGGTCCAAGTAAAGAAAGTCAACTTCGCCATTTCTTGGTCAAACTTTTTTTATTCCTCAACTTTTCCCACACTCTTTTCATCATTCAAAAAGAGGCCCTTAAATGCCTTGCCCCATACGCACACTCGTTCCAAAACTTTCCCCTTTCTAATTTCCTAACCAATCGCTGAAACTCAAGATCTACCCTCTCTTTCCCATGCTGTGTTTCTTTCCCAGATATATTGTACCCTTCTTTCATTTGTTCATATCCCATACATTTAGGATGTGGCTCCTTTTCTGATGTCACCAGATTGTGGCTTTCTAATTTCTTATATGCTCTTTCCTTAACTGAAGTTTCTCTCAACTAATCATTTGCCAACACTATTCAAACACAATACAAGTCAGCTACAGCTACTACCTTTTATTAGTTTTGGGTGTCTATATAGACTAATAAAAGCATATATGGGAGATTGGAATTACAAAAACCTTATACATGAGCTATTACAAGGCATGGAGTTGACAAGGCAGCTTCAAATCTCACTCCACATGTCTTCTGCGTCCCTAGAAAGCCGTGACCTTTTGATCCACAAGATCATAGCCACATTTGAGAGGGCAGTTAAAATGTTGAACAAGAGAACGGGGTTAGTGGGTGAGCCTTCATATTTGGCCACAAGGGTTGCAATCCGAATGTCAGAGTCACCACCTTTGAGTGTAAGTCCTAGTGAAGACTCAAACAAAGATCAGAGAGACCTCGACCAGAGTTTTTACAAAAAGAGGTATATATTTGAATTTTGAAGTCACGCCATTATAACATAAATTATCTTCATTTGCATCTCTGTATGATGTTAGATATGATACATATTCACATGCCTTTGCCTAGTCAAATTAAGCTTTTGTCCTTTTGTGAATTATTGGTCTTCATATGACATGAAAGAAATGATTGTTGACCAAAAAGAATAATCTGTACGACCTAATAATATTTCCCATGCAACGATTTAAATTGGAGCTAGAATGCAAGCTAGTCAAGATTATGCATTTAATTTTTCACAATATTAATGTTTTGTAAATCGCTGCAATGGCTACCACAATTTAAAACATGGTTCCTATGCTTCAATTTACAAGGACTATTACAAGTGAGCAAGAGAGTTGATGATCTTAAACATATACAGTGAGCTGATCCTAACACGATATTTTTCTAAATCGATCTCAGGAAAACTGTACCAAGCTGGACAAAAAAGATTCGAGTTAACCCAGGGATGGGAGTGGAAGGACCCCTTGATGATGGATATAGTTGGAGAAAATATGGCCAGAAAGACATACTTGGATCCAAGTATCCAAGGTATCACCAAATTTTATATATATATATCCTCCTCTATCGATGCTAAGTTTTCCTATGATTATGATATATTTAATCAAAACATGAATAACATAAAGAAATGGTTAATAAAAACTTTTACCTTAATTTAATAAGCTTCTTAATATAACTTATCAAAATAAACTATTTTTTTATTTCAATATATTTTGATAAATAAATTTATGGCATAAGCTATGAGATAAAAAAAAAAAAAAAAAAGAGCTTATTGAATAACCACCTAAATAAACTATGAATGTAAAGTACCCTCCATATTATTGTATCTTAGCTTGAACTTGCTAGATTTACTTTTATTTGTACATGCAGAGGCTATTATAGATGCACCCACAGAAATGTTCAAGGATGCATGGCCACAAAGCAAGTGCAAAGATGTGATGAAGACCCAACTGTATTTGAAATCTGTTACCGGGGAAATCACACTTGCACAATGTCTCCCTATGCAGTTGCTCCATCAGGACCACAAGAAAGCCAAGAACCAAATATGACCACAGGTCCACAGCACCAAAGTGTTGACCAGCAATCAAGTGACCTACTTCTGAACCTCCGTGAAGGCCTGAGAGTCCTAACAGAGAACCTTGATCATGCCTCTAACAAACCATTTGATTCATTATTTCATCATTTCCCTTCAACCTCAAATATAAAAACTGAAGATCAAGTTTTCCCTTCTCCGGCCACTGAAAACAACTTTACTTATCCTTCTCATGTGTCCCCTGCCACATCTGGAACAACCTACTTTTCAGTTTCTCCAAGTAGTGGAAATAGCTTTAAGGGGCACCCAAATTTGGCAAGTTCTGGGTTTGAGATCAATGACATGATCTCAGCATCTACTTCTGCTGCAAACTCTCCAACCGTTGGCTTAGAGTTTCGATTTGATCAGTTTAATATATTATTAGACAGCCAAAACTTTTCCTTCGATAACCCACCATTCTCCTAAATCTCTAATAATCCTTATTTTTTCACACTCCAATTCTTACATTCGTCTTATACATTTCTACTTCTCTCTTCATTTCTTTTGTCACATTTCACATCATATAATTATCTCTCTTAGTGTATACACCTTCCAAGAAAGGAAGGAAACCAATTTTCATTCCTAATCATACCAAATTCATGGGAGCTGAACAATGGGTAAGGAAACATAGAGGTGTAAGATTCTTCACTTATCCATAGATAGTGTAGTAAGAGAGAAAAATAATTTTCTGGGTCTCAATTAACCCTTTGTTTCGTACACCAGGGACTTCCTTGTTATTCTTCTTTGTTTTGTCCCTTTCTCTCTTGGGTCCTTTAAAAGGCATTGTTTAGCATTGCTTACAGAAAGGTAAAACAAAAGTGCTAACCGAATAAGGATATGTTTGTTTAGCTGTATATCTGGACTAGTCTTACGTGCTTCGAGTCAGAGGAAGAGAAACTTGACAGTGCATTATTTTTGTTTCCAATTTTCTATCAAGTAAAATTATTTCCTTTAATTTCCTTATCTTATTTTGTTTCTGTTCTCCCAGAATTAAACACATTTAATTGTTGATAGGAAAAATATATTTTTACTTTCTGTATAAATGGTGAAAATTAATTTAAATAACTTAAAAAAATGTTTTATTAATTTTAAGTTTTTTAAAATAATTCATATAATTATTTATTAATGGCGTACTATATGCTTAAACATGTTACGTTATATATCAGAAAAAAACAACGACTAAATTAACATGTTGCACATTACATTACTATGAAGTAGTGATAGTTAAAAACTATTTTTGATAATTTTAAAATTTATAAAGATTAAAATTAAGTTTAATCATATTCATAAAAAATACAAATCCAATTAAACCTTGAAATAGTGATTCTGCACATAATATTCAAGTCAGAAGTTGTGTTATAGTGGCTCATCCGTCCGCGATTTTAGATCCATCATTAATGTCAAATGATAGTTTGGAAAACATTTGGACACGTTTAGTTGACTACGAGTTTACTGTTAAACAAACTCAAATAAAGCAAGTTGTGATTATAAATGTGTGTGTATCATATTTTAAATTAGTTTTTTTAGATTTCATTATTCTTTAATCTTTGCAATTACAAAAATTAAGTACCTTTAGACTTCCTGAAATTTAAAAGTATATTATTTTTCATAAATGTAAAAATTTAAAATAAATAAAATTAAATTGGTATTAAGTTTTTAAATTTTTTTCATATATTATTTTAACTTATTTTTTATACTTCTTTTAACTTGTTTTAGCATACTCACTTATTGATTGAATTGTATTGAATAATATAAAAGCATAAGTAGCAATCATTAAATTAAGAGTGTCATTTATATTACTTTAATAATTTTCAATAAATTTTACTTAATAATAAAAAGTATATTAAAAGATTTGTTGCTATCATAGTTTTAATTTTTTATGTTACTAAACTCTCTTTATACTTACTTTTACAATTTTTTTACATAGCACTAGCTTAACCCTCCTATAAATTTACTTTTTTATGTCACTTAAACCCTGCATTAAGAAGTTTGGCGTCAGGCAAAAAAAAAAAATATATAAGGGTAACTTAAGAAGGCATAAAACTACCGGATTTTCTTTTATTCTTCTTAGAATAGATTTTTCTTCCTTCAAAATAGAAATATTCATTTTTAATTATAATTTTTATTTAATTTATTTTTTAAAATATAGTTACTAAATAAAAGTACTATTGCAATAGAATAGGTATTTTAAATGTATCAAAAGTTTATTTCTAAGAAAGGACGATACCCATGTAAAATTATGCAGGATATTATAGTTTTCATCCCAAAACTTATTTTAAAAGTTACTTATACTGATAGCAATTTCAATCTCCATCCTCATACCATTTGAGTATTTAGATACTTATAATTAGATCTATTACCTCTGATTGAGTGAAAGAAAAATATTATTTCATATCCTAATTATAAAATATACCAAATAAAATATTTAATTAAATTTAAATCAAAATACCATGAAATAATTAATTACCCAATTTAATGTACATCAAGTATTTATAACAACCAAATAAATTTAAATAAGTTCCAATTCAACTTATATTCGTAAAACTGGCATTTTAATACTTGCACTTTTTCAGAATTACCTAAAATTAATATATTAAAACTGAATAGATATATTTAATGATATATGGAATTAAAATATGTATATGTAAAACTAAATAAATACTAAAATACTCCTCTCATATTCATTTGTACTATTTTTTATAAATAGTTATCCTGATCTAAACTCATACTTATTTAAATGCTAATTTTTCTGCCCATTGAATCGATTAGATATAGGTTGAATTGCCAACCTAGAAGGAAGTTGTTAAACTTAAAACGTGGTCCGCATCGAGAATCACATATTCTAGGCCCAACAAAATGTTTTGCATAGACGTTACTTATTAAATGTGTCAACTACCCATAGATGTGAGATCCTCGTTGACGAGGATGTGCTTTTGTTTTCAATCTGACGTGCCAAATAAAGGAGTGAAAGTGATTCAAAATCTCATCCTATGTAATCAAGCAACGCGTATTAAGTTTCTCCCAATGGACTCCTATATTTTCAGTGAAAAAATTTAAAAAAGAAAGAAAAAACTAAATAATCTATAGCAGCAATTAAGACTATAAAACTTAGTTGAGGTAAATAATCATTTTATTTAACCAAAAATTAACCATTCAAGCATCATATTTCTTAAGATAATCAACAGCAAAATTGTCCTCCATAAAGTGTAATGAAATGAATTGTTTAATATGGAAAGGAGATCTTTTGAATAAGAACCACTATAATAGTATATGGGTGTAACTTAGAAGCATCGTTGTGAATAAGTGACCAGGCAAGTTTAGTGTCAAATTCACAAATAATGTTAGCTTTTAGAGTCATATTAATAATTAAAGATAAAGCATATCTTTAGAAGACAAGTTTAGACTTGAAGTGGGTTTTATTGTTGTCTAGCTGTCTAAACATAGGGATTAAGGTTTCACTGTGGTCAATATAATAAAAAATCATGCAATGGTTGTTGAATACTAAAATGGACATTTATTCTGCATGAAGTGAGATCTAGAAGAATTTCTATGCATGTTGTGTTCATGTGTTTGATGTTATGTTGTGTTTTGTATTTTTTTTGTATTGTTCTTTGCATTTGATATGCATTTTCCTGCATCATATACACATTTTTGAATTTAATCTTTCAAAATTAACTTCTCACATGTAAATACCTTTTAGATAATTATTACTAGGATAATTTACAGTTTATTTTCTTTTTATGTTTGAGTAAAATTTTTTAAAGAGTTATTATTGACTAATTGGCTCAATCTTTGTGAGAATGAAAAATTTTTATACTCATTATACTAGTACAGAAAAGGCCTTTTGCATTGGTTAAAAATGACTTTTAATGTTGGTTGATGAATTGGTGTAGATATAGGCAATATAGTAAGTAAGAATATTTTACATCAGTTAACTAACCAATGTAGAAAATGTACATATATCTTATGAAAATTGATGGGTGGAAGGGATTGTTTAGGGGTAATCTAGTTAATATTGTTAATATTATGAAAACTTGCAGCACTACCTTATTCCACATCTCCTCATTTTGTTTCTGTAGTTCTTCATTAAGGGCATGGACCTGAATGCTGACCATGTCCTCCGTATCCTCAGATGCAAGTGAAGGAGCATATCTGGTGACAGATGCAAGAGACATGAATCTGTAATGTGGCCCCCATACCATAGATGTGGCCTTTATAAAAATTACCAACCGTCTTTGATCACATAGCATTCTCATCAATTGACTCTAGATCTTGAGAAGATGCCTCCTCAAACCTTTGAACATAATCATCCTACAGTTCAGCGCAGATAATTATATATTAGTCTTGAGAATTATTTAATAAATCATTAATAATAACATATAGTGTCAATAAGGATAACTTACATATGTGACTTAAGATCATGTATCAACCCACAAGATTTTGTCTCCTTTGTAATATGTGTCTCCTTGAACACCTCTCCATATGTAGGTGGTCACTTCAATGACTTCTCCTACAATTTTAATTAAATCACCCTCTCAAATATCACTTATAGATTGAATAAAATAAATTTTAAAAGAAAATTAAAAATCACATACCAAGTTTGCCTTAGTGTCAGCCAAAGTTATAGAGCCACCAATATGCAATGATCCCTCTTTATTGAATGTCCTATTTGTCTTGTTCTTTACAGAAAGATTTTTAAATTCATCTGTACCCCAATACTCCTGCAAGGTATAAAAGAGGTTAGGTGTTATCTAATCAGCAGATGATGCGTCCTGACGGGCCTCAGTATACATCTATCTTAGTCGTTTTGTAGTGCAAATATTCCAAGCCTTCAAAATCATCTTTTTGTCCTAGGGAGAATAGAGAAGTTGCTTTACATAAATACAATTTCATTAGAAGAGGTACAAGAAACAATATCTAATTACACTTAACTAAAATTAATTAACTATTATTACCTTTTAATCTTTGAACCATTCCATCTTTATATCCTTAGGCACTTTTGCAAAACTTATGTAAGGCGCATCAAACATCTTCTTAATGGTATTTGTCACCTAGTGGAGACTCTTCTACAGTGGTATCCAACTGAACACACAATAAAATAATACAATTATTTAGGCAAGTGAAATCAAATAAAGTTAACTTACCGAGTGGACTCATCCCATCTCAAGCTTGCAAGCGATTTGGATGATGCCTGAGTCTATGGTGATTGTTGGCCACTTACAATTAAGACAGCAATGGATCCCTCACTTGTACCCTGTGTAGAAGGAGACTGTGTGGTACGTGTAGTCGGCAGTGCAGACTGTGAAACTTGTTGTATTGGAGGTGAAAGAGCAACATTTTTAGGGTTAGGCACCATGATAAACTGTTCCTACCCTTAGTTTGGGAGGTCTGCAATGTAGCTGGTGTGGAGGTAGAATGGGAGCGGTGGACAAAGGAGTGTTGCTACGATTAGGACGTTGAGCAGTACTTTTTTTACCTTTACCTACCATATCTAAATCAAATATAATATATGTTTTAAAACCAATATCATAATCATTATAAAACATGATTAATATTAGTGATTACTCAAATTAGTTAATTATAGAAACATAATTATGAAAAACCTACTTAATTTACCTCATTTACTATAATAGTTAAAGACTACCATCATTATTCTCAGATGAAATATCATCCACAAATTCTTTCTCCTCATCTTCAGTAATGTCATCCCTTCCATTATTTTTTAAATCTTAGGTAAGAGGGTCAATTATTTCAATTTCAATCAAAAGAGAAGATAAAATTGGGAGAGACAATAGTGTTTATTAGTACACATGAAAGAATTGAGTCTCAATTTGATATGCATATTCATCATCTACTTCATCACTTTCAATTCGACCTATTGGTTTAGTTTTTATTATGATTCTCCAACTTTTATTACATTTTCCAGCGTAAGATAAGAAATACACTTGTCTTGCATTTTGTGCAATAATGAAGGGGTCAAAGCCTCTATATCTTTTGGTATGGTTAATCTCAATTATATTGTAATGGTTATGTTTACATGTTCC
Organism: Abrus precatorius; assembly: GCF_003935025.1. NCBI lineage: Eukaryota > Viridiplantae > Streptophyta > Magnoliopsida > Fabales > Fabaceae > Abrus > Abrus precatorius. Next base: position 18,164,961 of record NW_020874292.1, read on the forward strand.
TGTTGAGCGTGTTGAATCAAACCATTCACACTTGAATAAGACAATCTTTTTTATGGTTTCACTAGCATATTCTATCTCAACAATTTCCTTAAGTTTTTCATATCAATCACAATCACCATCACTTGAATTTCCTTTCACATTAACCCCACTATTGTCTATTTTTCTCCCTTGTCATGATTCAATGGTTTGAAATTTATATCTATTAACATAGTAAATTGGCCAACAATATGGTTTATTTTTCAAGTCTTTGGACAAGTTATATAGGTGAATATCAATTATACCATTACTGGGATCACACACCTACATATACCATTAAATATTTCATATTGATTGAATAAGAAGAATATAAAAAGTCCGTAAACAAAACTTGTTAAGGAAATTCCACGACGTACAAAGCTTTTGAACCATGATGTTCCATATCTAAATTTGTAGGTTTGGCGCCTATAAGGATGTTCCATATCTAAAATCTCCTATGACAATGAAACTATAAATTTTTTTCTCCATATTTTAAAGTAAATGCCTTTGTATCCTCCATACAAATTAGGCATGCTAATTTTTCTTTAGTCATCTATCCAGACAACATTCTATAAGTAAAAAAATCATTTATCGTTCACATCAATACTACCTTCATATTAAAATTTTGTTTTCTTGATAAGTCATAAGTTACTATGTCCTCACGCCACAACTCTTTCAACTCATCAATCAAAGGTTGAAGGTATACATCAATTTTAGGCTTTCAATTTTCTGGATCAGGAATTATATAAGTCAAGAACAAATATGGATTTTTCATGCTCACTTCAGTAGGAAGATTAAAAGGTGTAATCACAATAGGACAACAAGAATATAGTTTATTAAATTGATTGTTTGGAGTGAACCATTAACACACAACTCTAACCTTACATTCTTAGGATCCAACGCAAACTTAGGATATACTTGATCAAAATGTTGTCAAGCCTCACTATGCGATGAATGAGTCATTAGACGTGTACAACCTTTTTAGCCAAGAATTAAAGGCAAAAAATACATTCTAGTTTGTAATACATCTATATGTTTACCACTTCTACCACCTCGTCTTGGTTTAAACTTAGGCTCTCTACAGAATTTGCAATTGGTCAAAACAACATTATCTTTATAACAGAGCATGCAACCTTTCAAACAACAATTGATTTTGACTGCTTTTAATCCAAGTTTAGAAATTAAGTTTTTTGCTTGGTAAAAGTCTTTTGGGATTAAGTTAGGTTGGGGACTAAGTTCACTAATTAATGTAGCTCATTCATCAAATAAACTTTAACTTTGATTGCCTTCTGACTTTATGCTTAATATTCTTACTGCTAAAGATAACTCTAAATGCACACACTCATCCCTTAAAGACTTGTTTATTGGCTCTAAAAGATTATAAAACCTTGCAGCTTCTCCACTAGATTCTTGTTTAGCTTCAAAATCACAAAAAATTCTAAATTTGAGACCTACAACATTATAAACCATTTCTTGATAATATTCCTTTCTTCGTGACTCACATTACCTACATCCTCACATGATTGCAATATATTTGAATTGCCTACTTGATTTTCCATATTAACTACTTCTCCATGCTTAGTCCATATCTAATAATCATGTTTAAATTCAAATTTATGCAGATTGTACCTAATCAAATCAATATCCAAAAACTTTATATACTTGCACTTAGAACATTAACACCTAACTTTCTGGTCAATAATGAATTGTTACGAATTACAATAAATACGTATGAATTCCTCAACACCCTCAAAGAATTTAGCTTTTACTCCTCTGGGTGCAACCTATCATACATCTACTAACAATTTCCAAAAAATATTTGGATTAAGAGCTATATAAACCTAATACAAATACACAATGTCGTATTAACCTTTTATTTTACATTACACAAATTTTTAATGTAAATTTTGGCAGAATCTCTTAATATATTAATATTTTTTTTGTATATTAATAGCTAATACAAAAATTTAAATTTCTTTCACACATAATCTATATATTATATAACAATCTATTAATCAATACATTAAAAACATACACATCATAATCCTAAACCATTCTAGAACACATCTCCTTGTAGTTTTACAGCATGCATATTCTACAATCTTCGTTAGCATAAACAATCCCACAACACACAATAATCAGGTTCAGAGAAGGACTTCTACGCCTTTTCTCCATCATACAATCTTCAGTCCTATAACTCTATCTTAGAAATTTTAAGTCTCTATTATACATAAAAAGATTTAAAAAAAACTAAATCGATTAAGTATTAAAATATCGTACCAGGAATATAATGATGCAAATTATTTTCCAAATGAATGCTCCAACCACTCGCAAAGGCCAAAAAACTGATGATGCTAGAGAAAGATAGAGACAGGGAGATGAGAGAAAGAAGAAATAATGGAAAGTGAGGAAGAAGGAAGAGGCGTTGTTTTCATAGGTTTCACATATTACAAACGAGAAAATTCGTTTCTAAATGGTTTAATGAAACGGTGCATTTTACAAGTTTAATTATAGACAAATTTATCCGCTTGTAAATCCACCAAAGACAATTACAGATGAAAAAATTTGTCTATAAATAGGCAGATAAAAAGTCAGTAAAAAGGTCATATTTATATATAAATTTTTCCCATATGTAACTCCCACTCCAAAATTCTATTAATTTTCAAATTATACACAAAAATTTTTGTTTGTAAATCTGTCTATAATTTTTTGCACCAAATGACAGGCTGTATTACAAACAAAAAATACAGACAGATAAAATCTGTCTGTATTATTGACGAATTTTTTTTTTAAAAAAAAAAAATTGAATATCTGTCTATAAATATAGACAAATTTTATCCGTTTGTATTTTCCATCTATATATAGCGTGTTTCTAGTAGTAATTTGTGACGTGACACCAAATAAACTGAGGGTCCAATTTAGATAGATAGGATCAATGCTCTTTTCAGTTTATTTTATTTTTTTTCAATATAACTTACCAAAATAATTTCCTTTTCACCTTATTTCAATAAATTTTATGGTCAACTTATAATTCTTATAAACTTTTTTTAGCTTATTTTAACAAGTTTCTTGGTATAACTTATCAAAGTAAGTTATTTTTAGTTTATATTAATAAATATTAATAAATTTTATGATTAAATTTATAACATAAATCATCATTTAAAAAAATATTGAATAAATACTTAAGTAAGTTGGGTAAACTTAGCATTAGAATTTGTTGAATAAACGCATCATGATCATATGGCAACATTCATAACTTTACCAAGAAATTGACACAAGTTGGGTGCCATGGGACTAGAATGGTTTTCTACACAAACCTTATCCAACGCATTAATGTTCTTCCAATTATAAATACTCACTTCTCTTTTCTCTTTTTAATATAAGACTTTCCTTCTCTACATCTAAATTCCTCATAATCTTTCCTAAGCTGGGCACAACCAAAACAATTGGAGTTTAGGAGTCCAAAATGTCTCATAGGTATTCTTCTAATTGACTTGAAGAAAACCACAAAAATGAATCGGGAGTGTTTTTTTTTTTTTTTTAATTTCACACAATGCCTGTATTTTTATAGTCGTTATATTGTCTTCACGCATGAATTAGGAAATTCCTTCTCATAAGTGTATTATCTAACATATCTAAAGTTCTATCTATTACTTATGTTTGATATGTGCAATTTGGAAAAACACATGAGGAATGGAATAAATTAGGCCATAAATAGATCATCATGCAAGGGGACGATGATACTGCTTTGATAAGAAAAATGTCAGGAGTCAACACAAATCAGATTAGCAACTCAACATTCTGTTTGTTTTATTTGTGTTGTGTGTATTTTTTTTCCCTTTTCATTCTTTGAATTCTTCAAAGATTGAGAATGAGATGATTGATTCCTATCTTTGTTATTTTTATAATATGCCACAAATTTTATTTAGAAGTTGGTGATGAGTGACCCATTTTTTTAGGTCAAAGTATTCTAAATATGTGCTCATTACGGATGAGGTTAATGGAAAGTTAGCTGGTGATAGGGATGATGTTGCTGAACTTATTGCTAAATATCTATTTATTAATAACAATTGTGTTTATCATTTTTAAGTAGGTAGTAATATCAGCTTCAATAATTTATTAATAACAAAATGGCCTTTAAGATGTGCTGATGTTTAGATTTCCTAGTTATGGGTAATATTCTGAGGACTTGTGATTTTTTTCAAAAATACTTTTTTCCATCTCACTGAACCCTTTTGACTGAGCTTTTTATATCGATTTGTGTGTGTGTGTAAATTTTCATTGTGCCATGTTGATGGAGGTGCAAACAAGGTAGTTAAAATCGAGATTCTAAGTAGGATCAGAGAGGAGATGAAAAATCGTAACTCGTAGGATCGTAACACGAATCGGAAGATCCTACAAAATTGTATAAATACATGTAAAATAGTATAAATATAAAGACCAGAGGACAAATGAGAGAAGTGAGCCATCCCACCTCAAAATAGAGATACTAAGAACAGAAACAAAGAGGGAAAAGATAGATTAAGTATTGTATTCTGATAAAAGACTATTTTATCTTTAAAGAAACTTAAAACAGAGCACATTAAGGGTAAAAAGGGAAAGTCAAATTATTTTTAAATGATGAGAAGTCTTGTTTTTACCCTTAAAAAATCCTAAAATCTACTTCATAAATCCTAAACCCTAAAGACTATTTTATCCTTAAAGAAACTTAAAACAAAGCCACTTTAAGGATAAAAAAGGAAAGTCAAATTATTTTTAAATGATGAGAAGTCTTATTTTTACCCTTAGAAAACCCTAAACTCTAAATAACTTTTACTCTAGCCACACTGTGAATTAGGCTACGTTGGAGCTGAGATGGCCACCACAGCAAAACGCTCCGCTATGACAAGGTCGCCGGCGCAGAGCAGAGTTGCTGACATAGACAAGGTCGCCAGAGCAGACATAATCATCAGAGCGAAAGCTATAGAGATAGCAGAACAGAGGAATGAAGTTGCAAAGTCCTGGTCGCGTCCAAAAATGGTGGAGAAAGAGGCGATTTTGGAATGAACAGATTCGTTGTGTTGAGGAAGAAGAGAAGTGCACTTCGCGAGTTGCAAAGAGGCAAGAAATCAGAGAGAGGAGTGAAAAAAAAACCCTAAAAATAGGACAAAAATAACTCGCCCAGGATCGCAGATTCCACGATTTCATGAGGAAGATCGTGCGATCCCAGAGATCCCACCAAAACGAGTTCCAGCCCAGAATCAGGATCGTTGGACCTGCAGCAGATCGTAAAATCGTACGATTGTTAACTCGCGATTTATTTTACGTGTTAACTCGCGATTTTGACTACCATGGGTGCAACATTGTTGTCTTATGTAAGTGTATTTAGTACTTAGATTAGAAGGTGATTAATGGAAGATTGTTTGTAAAGAGCTTAAACAAGTAATTTCTGGCTGGAAATATTTGAAGCATGTTGGAAAGGAAAGATTGATAATGTGAGAAGTCATGTTTGCTTTCCTATCTCTTGACTATCCTAATAGTTATTTGGTCTTTGGAACTATTTGAGAAGGAACTGTTATGAATGCGGTATTGAACTTTTCTTGAGCGTTACTACATTGTATTGTAAATTGTTTTTCATTTTATTCTTTTGGTTGTATTGCAGTTCCTTGTTAATATTATTCTCACATTGTGCTATATTGGATTTTATACTGAATGACTTTGTGTAATTGATTTGGAAATGATGGCTTTTGTTTACTTATTACTATTTGTCTCTTTCTTAATGATGATTTGATTTGCTTAGGTATTTATATTACATGTCTAATTTGCATTTTTTATGTGTTTCAATGTAAACTAGGAGAACAGAAATGCGTTATTATGCAGTTCCATTTCTTTAAATATGAATAATACTAAGTGAACTAATTATAGGAACTTTCCTTGTGAACATTGCTCAATACGCCACTGTAGGAACTAAATATGCAATAATTGTCTTGACTTTTTATTTTTACAGTATAACTTGTGTAGTTATTCTTCTTTTTAAAGTATAATACTATGTGTACTGAACAAATCAAAATAACGTGTTCTTGCAGTTGATCAGACTGTTCGTATTGATCATAAAAATATGAACAAATTCTAACTTTTTATCCATAGTTGTTTCATTTCATGTGTGTGGCAAATGTTAGATATTTAGATTAGATAGCGATGCGGTGCTTACCTAGTTGGTTTTTTCACGCTTACAAACAGATGTTGGATCTAAATTTAGCATTTGGTTATAAAAGAACCATTCTCAAGGCTGCATGTGACCTACTTACGGTAGTATGAGATATTTGGCATTTAATCATTATCTGTAATCTTTAAAGAGGTGCAATAATACTGCTACGATAGATTCAGATTTAAGATCAAACATAATGTTGCTACTAGAACCTTTTTAGTGCTTCCCCCTAAAAAAGTTAATCTTATATAAGAATAAAATCAGTTTTGAATAAAATTGGACATAAAACTAATTTTGATTAAATCTAAATTTTAAAACTAGTTTTAAACCAATTTTAAAAAAATAAAATAAATTAGTTTAAAATCAAATTCATATAATTAGATTTAAAATGAATTTAAATTGATTTTGTCCAAATTCAATCTATACACACCTCTTACTATTCGTAGAGTTCTTGATGGCTTATTAATGGGGCGAAGAACCTTTAGAATGCATTTCTTTTATGTTTAAATGGACTAGAGCTTCATAACTACCTTTGCCTCATTCAATTTTGGTAAGGTGCTTTAAAAAATAAATTAGAGAGTACGAAACATGGCCATTTGACAATAGACTTAGCTTCATAATAAATGCTTTAATGCTCCTCCTTTTTTTATGGTCTTCTAAATTTTCATAATTTGATTCTCGAAATGCACTCGATCATCTTCGCGTCAAACTCGTCAAAGCAATATTTAAACTAAAATAAATAGATAATATGCACGATAAATTCAACCTAAAATGTATCATTTTGAATGATTATGTAAAGTTAAACTATAAATATATGCATGATATGCACTTATCAAAGACCCTTTACAAAATTTTAAGAGAAATTATTATTATTTTTACATATTTTTCATTCATTATTAAACCTTTCTATAACTTCTTAACAATAAATATAATATAATAATAGTTTGACTTTAATTAGAGAAAAATTTGAGATGTTGTAATTAATTATTCAAACGCTAGTATATTAATTAATTCCTATAACTTTTTTTAATCTATCTAATTTAGTTAAAATGATGTTATAAAAAAGATGGGAGAGAATAATATTTTTCGGCAATCCTCAACAAGTCGTATCGTCTCAGCATCTTTCTAGAATGGGCTAGCATCTTAATTTGAAGGTTAATAATTTCACTTGGAGGTAATATTAGAGCGCATTCCTTCAAAGATCAACTTGGCAAGGAGGAACATTCTTCAACAAGATCAATTGTCTATCGACTATAGATTGGAGGACAAAAGTGCAACAACACATATCACCTTTAAATGCAGGGTATATCGAAAACTATGGATGGACTATTTTACAGTTCTACTTTCATACAGCAAGGCAATGAGACACTTTGGCAAATAATACGGTGCTCGTCATTTGGGCCATCCCGTATATCAAGAAATAAGGTAATTTTAAAATCAAAATTAGATATGAAGCCTTTGATTTCATCACATCAAGCTCTTGGCTATGGTTGAAAGAAAAGTTGTCAAGTTTCAGTTATCCTTATCGTAATTGGCTTTACAATCGTTTGCTCTGTTTGGGTCATAATAGACATTATGAGGCAGGTTTAATTGTATGTGCAACAAGGGAAGGTTGTGGAGCATATATACTTGATAAAAGATTTTGCATGATGGAATTGTAAATCTCATGTGAGTTTGTCTAAATTATTACATAGGGTAAATAATCCTATGTTAAATGAACTATTAAAATTCAGATATTTTATTAATAAAATCTTACTAATTCTGTTAAAGTGTGATTATTTGTTTCTTATAATGGCAAACAAATCCATTTCATGCATGATATGGGTTTGAGTATGTATCTCTTTACTTGACATTTGAATAAAATTCCCTTTATGGTAAAAAGAAATAATGACCAAAAGGGGAATGATGTATATAAGATCCAAAAGGTGAATGTGATTTTGGATTGAAAGAACAAATCAAATTCTTAGAGAAGTTAAAGTTTGACATTGGTTGATTACAATAGAATCATGCCATATACCTTCTAGGTACACATGATGACCAACTACACTAACAATTACAATAATTAATTAAAAGAAAGAAATGAACTGGAAAGACTGGTAACTAAAAGGCTGTTCCCACGTTCCTTATTATTAATGCAGCTAGCTAAGTACGTACAAATAACGCAGTAAGAGATAAAAAGGGAAATGGTGTTCACTTATGCTTCTAGAGTCTGGAACAGTAATAATCCATCTTTAGCAGAATGTTTGTTGAACTTGCTGAGCAAGTTCTTCGGCACTGAGTTGGCATTCAATTCCAATCTATGAAAAAGAGATTTAAGAATCAATAGTTATTAATTGACCAAAACACAAGTTATTAATGGACCACAATTGACCACGTAAATAACATACTCAATCGACTATATTCCATGAAATAAATAATTTCTGAAAACGATATATATATAGCTATGTTAAAAATTACAGCTTATAATATATATACATTTCACCAAATGAAGACAATGCCTGCGAGATGCCACGATACATCCCTGGCGTCTCAGACATATGCAGTGAGAAAGGCACTGAGTGTACTGCATGTCATTGTTTATTACACGTCGCACTAGTGGTGTACTTCACTGTAGAGCACTGGCAAATTGTTTTTACCAGTATTATTATTTCATTCAATAACCATTATATCATCAATGTCATTATTTTAATTTTAGTTTTATAATTTGAACAATTAAAAATTAATAGCACATATATATATATATTGTTTGATATATATGTGTGTGCACCTCAAAATTATTCATCAACACATTTTTATTTTTATTTTTCCATAGGTGGTAGGTTATTATGCTTGCTACTTATGTGGAAAACTTTCATGACGTAGACTTTATGGAGCAACGGCAGTTAAATCACTCAGACAGTGAAATCCAAGCCTGTCCTCACTATAAGAACTTAAATTTCAAATGGTCCAAGATGAGGGTTTAGGGAACAAAAAAAGTTAAATCACTGTGACACTGAAATTCAGACCTATCCTCAATATTGCTGAAAAGGACTTCTTAAGAAAAAGACAGGAACATATAATGACATTGAACCGATAATCTCCAACAAAAATTACTAACAAACTAGCTCCTAGCTGGCATTCAAAGATAGCAACATTTTGGACACATTTAAGAAATAAAATAAATAATAATTTATGCATGTGGATGGAACACATAGACAAGATTTGAGTACCAATCCTTCTACAATTATTTTTATTTATTTTATTTTATTTTATTGCACCATATATTATATTTTTTATTTGTATCTCCCTCTTCGCTTCACCGGTTTAACATTCATTTAATCAGTGTCAAAGGATTTTTTTTTACTCAGTCCTTTAACTTTTTTATAAGATATACTTAATACATTTTTGGTATATTTTATTTTTCAAAAATAGTGATACCTAGACATGCAATAGTCAAATATATTCAATGCTTTAAGCATTTACCTTATAAATTTCTTGTTAGTATAAGGATTAATGAAAGAGTAAGATTAGGCAATATGTATGCATGTTCTACACCCCATAGTTACCTTAATAGTGAACGAGTTAAGCATGGTTTCATCAGCCGTGCTAATGTTCACATGGAGGATTTCAAGCGCTAGGTCTTCAAGTGCTGATATTATTCTCAGAGCCTGCCCTGGAATTCGTGGTGACACAGTCTTCAAAAGAACGTGTGGACCTGAAAACTTGACCTCAACATCAGCGATAACGGACTTGGAATTGGCAACAAGCTCGTTGATATTATCGTTGATGGAAGAAGAAGCGGAAGAAGTAGGAGAGTGGGATATGGTAGGGGAAAGGTACCCTTGCTGCAACCTGGGCTTGTAAGGGCTACCTGGTTGTGGAGTTCTTGGACTAATGGGCAGGCTTATTCTAGGGCTCAAGGGTGGTTTTCTAGGACTTAGTGGTGAAGGCCTTGGACTTGAAACTAGCCTAGGGCTTAGTACATCACTGTAAACTTTTCTATGTTTTTTGGCCTCTAGGCATTGTAGCACTTGCTGCAACTCATTGATGTAATCAACAACACCTCCAATTATTGATGCTTGGTCTCCCTATACCATATAGTTGAAATACGTTAGTACCATTACATAAAATCACAACATAAATAAGCCATGTTAGTTGGTATTCGCTGGATAGGGTAAGTATCTAAACATATTATACGCTTATCAGTGTTAGAAATGGGTACGACACAGATATTTTGTCATTTTTTTTGGGTTATCTGGACTTTAGTGCAAATTTCAAGAAAAAGGAAAACAAAAACTTGCTATTACTTTCTGGTACGTCTACTAGCTAGCCAATAGAAAAGCCTTTTTTTATCTTTTATATTACAAGTAGACTCTTATAATCCGTTTAGAGATAATAAATTTACATGGTAAGCTAAGTTTTATTAAAATCCTCAACGTCGAGGATATTTGGGGAGTTAATAAACAAAGTTAAGGATGCAAAATAAGGTGCTAATTTAATTATAAGTAAAACTAATTTATGTATTTTCTTTATCTTTCTCATAGATATTTGTTGAAAATTTATATAATTAAATTAGCTTAAAATGAGGGAGCTATTTAGAATCTGAAAATGAGAGTAATGTTTAAGAATTAGCGAGATAATTAAACTTACTCGTTTGACATAAAAGGAAGGCATAAGAGACCTCAACACAGACAAATGTTCATTCATTTGCTTTCTTCGGTTGCGCTCCACAGTAATATGAGACGTCCTCTGCGGTTCCTCAGGCAAGGTAGGGGCAAATTTCTGTCTCTTACTTTTGGGTGAGATTTCGGGTTCAGTTTCAGAATCATGTGGAGCACATGAAGATGTTGTTGACTTTTGGGACACCAATCTTGAGTTTTGCTCATTTTGTTTTGAAGTTGGGCTAATAACAGCTTCAGAAGTGCGGTTGACGAGAGGAAAATCGTTAAAGTCTTCTTCTAGGCTCTCCAAAATGGCAAAGAGATCGTCTCCACCAAAGTGGGTATCCCCAAACTCTGTGTCTTTGAAAATGTCATCCATTGGAAGCTTCTGGGTTTCCATATTTCAAACTAAATAACAGATTGGGTTAAGAAAAAAGAGTGGGACAGAGAAGGGAAAATATTGAAGGTACAGTAGGTGTGGAGTGAGGAGGAAAAGTGAGAATGCAATAAGAAGAGTAAGGTTGTGATGGGAAAGAGACAAAGGCATGAGCATGTAGGTGTTACTGGTAGGGTGCTACAAGTGAGTGACGTTGAAAATATGGTTTTGCATAGGGTGAAAGAGGAGAGGGTGTGTTGTCTAAGGCAGTGCAGTGGTGGGTGCACTGAATCTCAAGATGGCAGAGGCAGAGCAGAAAAGCAGTATCAGACCAAAACAGTTTTCGAAACTTAAATATTAAAATAAATATGGAGAGCCGTTACAAGGAGAGATGCATGGGAGAAAATCAGGGTTTTATATAGTGGTAGTAACCAACGCAGGAAAAGATATGCTCGGATGCTTACACTATTTATCCAACAAATGAATATATATATATATATTATTTTTCTTATTATTCAAATAAATGAAAATATGATTCTTCTCCCGTGTTTTAAAATGCATATTCAAAATTATTATAATCATTTTATTAAATACTTACAATTATGATAAAAATATGTATTTTTTTATAATTTTAAGATAATATTTTTTTATTTTTAATAAAAACTTATTTTAACATTTTAACATATATCATCATTAGAAAGATATAAAAAATCAGTGAAAATATAAGAGAAAAAAGAATGGTGTTTAGATTTCACAATTTGAAAACAATTATTATTTTATATTCACATTTTCTTATATTAATTTATTGGCAAAAATAATATTTTAGTTCTTCAATTTTATTTATTATTTCAGTTTAGTACTTTAACTGTTTTTAATTTACTTTAATTCTCTAACTTTCAAAATTAAATTAAATAACCCATTTTTTACTAATTTACTTTTAAAGGTTTTAATAACGTTAAAGTTAAGAAATGAATTTAATCATACAAAATTAAAATATTTTTATTGGAATAAATATGTATTGTATTAAATTTATAAAATAATAATAATATTTTTTAATAAAATTTTATTATTATAAATTGTTTAAACTCAATTTTAAGAGTTGAGATTAAGATATTTTTTAACTTGTAATTACATCAAGTAAATACAAGGAAGAGGTGGAAGAAGAAATATAATAATAATAATAATTAAAATAAAAAATTAAAGATAATAATTAATAAATTTAATGTAATTAAAGAAAACTTATTGAATTAATACTTAAAAATTAGAAGAGTATAATAAAATAAAAAGATTAAAATCAAATAAAAAATTATAATTAGATGAGGTAAAATAAAATAAATACGATTATATAAATAAGGTAAAATAAAAAATAAAATAAAAAAAGGAATGATTGTAAAAGAAATTTTAAAAAACATAAGTTGTAGAAAAAAAAAATTGTAATTACATAAACAACAAAGGAGAGAGTGATCATGGATCGCTGTGCATCGGCATTAAAATTGTCATTCATAAATACTTCTGCTATCCTTCATTAATACTTGAGTGAAATATTTAAACTTATTTGAATTGTTCTGTCGTTAAATATTTAAACATGAGTGTACCTTAAAACTTGAAATACGACCAATTGGCCCAATCATAAATATTTTAGTTTTATGTTCATAATTCATTATGATTAAATAACTAAGTTCATTGGAAAACATTAAATGTTTTCAATATTTTAAAATATTAAATTCATGATCTATTAAGATTAAAAGATAATTAAATTATATATCAATCCTTCTACTTATTATTGTTGTTCGGGCGACATTAGCTGGATGATCCATATGCTATCTCATTTAGCTCCAGAAAGAATTGTAACATAGTAAAGATACCCATATTTGACAACACGGATCAAGGTAACTACAATTAGGCATGGAAACAGGTCAGGCCACCTGACAGGGCTTGTGACCTGACCAAGTTTAGGCCTGACCTGACTTTTTTAATAAACAAATCAGGTTCAGGCCTTTTTTAAGGCCTGTTTAAGTAAATAAGACAGGCCTAGATTATTTATAAAGCCTGTTAAGCCTGAAAGACCGGCCTATATAAATATAAATATATATATATATATATATATAATTATATATATATAATAATTTTAAAATAAATCTCTCAAAATATATTTAAATAATAAAGTTATTTAATAATATATTTTTTATATTCTTAATTCTATTATTATTAAATTAATATATTATGTTATAATTTTATTTATTTATAATTATAATAAATAAAAATTATATTCTATTAAAAATTAAAAATATTTATATATGATTACACTTTTTAAATAATAAATTTATTTAATAATAAATTATTATATTTAAACAATTTAAAAAATAGTTAAGTCTTTAAACAGGAATAAGACGTAATAAAAATTAAACAAAATAAAATAATAAAATATATTAACATATTTTTTATACTCTTAATTTTATTATTATTAATTATTTAATTGTTTAATTATTATATTAATATATTATGTTATAATTCTTTTTATTTATAATAAATAGAAATTGTTTAAATCTGAATTATATTTTATTTGAAAGTAAAAATTTATTAAAAAATGATAACAAAATAAAATAAAAAATTTATTATAATATATATATATATATAACCATACCATGTAGCAAATAATATAATTATAAATAAATTATATAATAATATATATTTTTGTAACTTGCACATGTTTTAATTAAATTATTAATCAATTTATCAATTTATATGTAATATATAAGTATGTGTTTTAATTTATTGTATCAGTAATATTTTTTATATTACATTAATATTATAGTGTAGTTAATTTTATATTTATTTATTAATTTAAAATAAAAAATTAATGAAACAAATAAAATTAAATATTTTGTAATTATTTTTTTAATTTAATAGTTATTATTGTTTTCATTTATATATATATAATACATTAAGTTTAAATTTTAATAATTCTTTCTATGTTCATATGTTATTTTTCTGCATCTATAAATTTTATAATATAAGTATTTATTATCTACAATTTTTATAATAACGATATTTATTTACTTTTTAAAATATAATAATTTTTTTAGCTGATTCAATAAATTTTGTAAGTGTTATTTTTTGTAATTATTTTTTTAATTTAATAGTTATTATTATTGTCATTATATATATATATTGCATAAGTTTAAATTTATTTTTTTTAAATATAATAATTTTATTTTAATTGATTCAACAAACTGTGTGAATGTTATTGTTTTTTATTAATTTTATGTATTTACTATAATTTTATTTGTTGAATATAAGATGTCTTTAAATAAACAAAATATGTTTCTAAAATAAAACTAAAATATTTACTATTTATATAATTTTAAAAAATAAATCAATAAAAATATAAATAAAAATTTTATTAACATAAAATATTTATAATTAATACTTAAATAATATTTTAAAAATTATTTATAAAATTATATAAATATTATTATAATTATTTAATAATTATTAAGAACATAGATAGAAGTTAGAAAAATGTATAAACTAATTTGATAATAAAATATTTATATTTTTATTAATATTAATTTATTTTTTGTAACAGGCTTTGTTAACAAGTTTCAGGCCAGGTCAAGCCACTTAAACAGGTCAGGTCAAGCCTAAAATAAAACTTTTAACAAGTAACAGGTTAGGCTCAGACCTAATAATTATGTTACAAGTCAAGCCTGTTTAGAGTAAAATCTGGCCTGACCTCACCTGTTTCCATCCCTAACTACAATAGCCACAATATTGTTACTATTTGATTTCAGTACGTATAATTTTAATTTTCTATTTTTATTTTAAATTATAAAAATACTATCTTATTTTTAGTTTTTTAATTTTAAATACTTATATAATAAATATTAAAATTATAAAAGTTACTTTTAATTTAAAAAATAAAATAAAATAAAAATATTTACTCAAATTAAATATATAGTACAATATTTAAACTTGTTGTGCAAAACAGTTAAGAAGTTTATTATTTTAATATGAATTAATTATATTTTTATTCTTCATTTTTAATTTACGTCTAATTTTAGTATTTTTAATTTTAATTGTTTGTATTTAATTTTTTTAAAACTTTTAATTATTCAAATTAAATTTTTCAGTCAAAAATTTTATTTAATAATTAATTAAAATTTAACAACATATATTATATAATTTATGTATATAAAAATTATATAAAATAATTAAATAAGAATAAAATAGTTTTTATTATATTTTATATTATTTATTTAAAATTTTTAGACATTTTTTTATTGATGCATGCAAATCAATATGTTATATATTTATTGTATTTTTTTATAATTATTAGATACAATTTTAGGATGAACTTTAAATAATTGGAAAAATAAAAAAGTAAATATGAATAATAAAAATTAGAAAAATTAAAATCACACATGAATTAAAATATGGGGAAAAAAAATAAAATTAAGACTTCCAATATTATTGCTTATTCAGAAGATTATGTTTTGCTATCCATTGTTTGATAATAGAGAAATTCTAAATCCTATTATTAATTATGTTTATAAATCTTATGTGTATAAAAGCAATGCATATCTTTTAAAATGAGAAAAAAAAATATAGGCCGAAATAATAGAATTTTTTTAATTTTTTTATAATATTAAAGTACACAGTGACACTGTAGAATGCTGATTAATTAATGTACGAACGCCTATTATTCTAATATTACGTTTTTTCACAAAATTATGCTGATTATTAGAGTGTACTGTGACACTATCTATTGTTTGATGACATTAGAGTGCACTGTGACTCTATGGAACACTGATTAGTTAATATACGGGAGAAAGTTAATTTCTCAAAGATACTTAATAAGTTTTGTTTTTTTAATGTTTGGCCTATCAAATTACTCTTTCAATCACAATATCTTCTTAACTTTTTATTACTACGTTATTTTTTTTCCACTTTAATTTTCTTACAGAAATACTAATATGGTGATTTTTTATTTTTTTATAAAGATTAAAGTTATCATAAAGTTAAACTTTTTTTACTTCTTTAATCTTTTTAGTGGCCAATATTAAAATGGTTTAAAATTTTTAGTAGATAAATTTGTTAAAAAACTAATTTTTGAAAAAATTGACTATAAAATCTTTAAAAGACTTGTATGGAAACAATTTAAAATTTGTAAGGGTTAATTTAGTTTTGACGGCCCAAGTTTTAAAATGACTTATTTAGTAACACGTTCTTTTTTTTCTGCATGACAAATTTATTCAAGATTTTTCTATAATGTACTATGATGGAGTCTTAAACACATTTTGTGCGAAAATATTAGGAAGCAAACAAACTTAAATTAAGAACTAACAATATCCATACATTATAGGATTTTTTAAATTTAAGTTTGATTTAAAATTATAATTATACTCAAACAAATAAGTCTGATAGAGTAAATAGCTTAGATTTAGTAGAAAACTTAAATTTATATTAAAATTGAAAAGGAATATATTTAAGAATATAGATAACTAAATTTTGAAAAACGATTAACATAAAAGAATTCAAAAGTGATTAAAATTTAAAGTTTAAGAAAAATATAGTGCACTATAAACTAAAAAAGGTAGTATATAAAAGAGTTTTAAAGTTTAAGAAAGTGAACTGAAATTTAATTACAATATAAGAGTTAATATTGGTCCCCATTATGACACCTTTGATTATAACTTGTTAGTTAATAATGGTGCGAAGAGAAAAACACCATCAAACTGTGTAAAATCAAAGAAAAAAAGGTGAGCATATATTTGAAAGTGAGTAATAAATATTATGTATCATGAATACTCCTAGTTTAAGAATATGAAGCCTCATCAAAATATTTAATTGGATGGTGATGTAGTTAAGAAGAATGACAAGCTTGATAAATATATAGGGGCCAGATATGACAGTGGAACAATTTAAAGAGAAGGTATCTAGGTTACCTTCTTTATGGGGAAAAAGAACAAATGACAGTTGCTGCAAAGCCAAATTAAAGTAGAGAATGTTCAGCATGAAATCTCACTATATACAAATGCCCCGCCAGTGAAGGCACTGCAACATATATAATTCCGGAGGCTGTCGTTTATGTGTTGGCCACTATATGTTTCCTATGTTTTCTAACAGAAAAACCAGTACACATGCTATAGCATCCTTAAAATGTTACATCCTGCAACCACCTCTATCTCCTTTCTTTTTCATTTCTCAACTTCAAACAATAAATTATCTATATAGAAAATGTTATCAAAAACTGACCTATTGATTATGTTCAATGAACTTTTAACAATCAACCGATTTTACTTAGTTTAATTATATATAACTATAACATGTTTTTAACTATTAATTATGTTCTTAGTCGAGGTAATTTATATGTTGTGCTTCGTGCAGCTACTAGAATCACGATCAAAGCGCGGAGAAAGAATGGTGTGCGAATTGTATCCTTCCAACGTTCAAATCCATGCAATTCATATTTAATGGACTAAAAAAGGAGAGTAAATCCTCAAATTAATTTTTATGAGAGAAATAATATTTGCGTAGTTTTTCAATATAAGATTATAGTTATATACAACAAAACCATACAAAAAGACAGTTGAAATAAAATAAATATTTTTTAATTATAATATTAAAGATTAATAACAATTTTAAAATTTTTTAAAACTAAAATATAAGAATAATATTGTAAAGTTATTTAAAAATATATCCATAAATGATACATATGATGTGAAGCATACCTACTTATAAATATGGTGGACTCGCTGAACCATGCAAAAATTCCTTGAACCTGGACATAATAATTCTGATATCATGTCAAGAATAAACTGCCCTAACAACTATAGTTATTATCTGAAAATTTGTGAATTCAAAACGTGATTTTAATTTTAATTTGATATCAGCCTAAATATTTTTATTCTGTCAACTAGTTATATACATGATATGTTTAAATTTTTTATTAATTCTTAAAAATGTAAATCTTTTAACATAATAATATATAATTAAATGATAATATAAAAAAATTACGCTATATACTGCATTGGTGCATTATGATTAAATTCTGAAGGCCACACAATCAAAATGTTGAAAAACTGGTCGAACAAGTTTAATTAAAATTGGTCGAAACAATTTTTTTTTCCTTCTAATTTTGAATTTTAGTTAAAATTATTTTGAGACAATAAAGATGTAAGTACAAAATCCACGTAGCAATTGTTACTATTATCATAAAAAATAAAAATATTATAGGAAGGAGTACAAATGAAACTCCAACAAATTAACAACAGGTTAAAATTATATATTTATCATACAAGACAAGATCATTTCATGAATTGTAAAATGTTTTGGGCGAAGAGGAGAAAAAGAAGACAGATATGGGCGTTAATGGAAAGAGGGGTAGAAATAAATGAGAGGCATGGTAGGACAAAGTTGCAGAGGGGAGTGATGAGGAGGAGTAATGTGTGCAAGTTGGATTGTTTGTTTGGAGTTTGATATTGGAATAGTTATTAAGAAGGGTTGGGTTTGAATGTAAAGACACGGTATTTGCGTGTGATGACTGATGGATGATTCAGTGGCACCTCTTTCTCTCTCTGGCAGGGTGGCTGCTGGTACAAGTTGGTCACCAAAGGGGCGGAGTAATTGCAAGTTTCAGCGTGGGAGTGCGTTCATCATTCATCACTCCACAACTTTCCTTTTTATCACATTAACTTCCTCCAAATGCGTCCATTTTTTTTCTGTCATACATCAATTTTCACATTTACCACCCGCAACAACCAACCCCCCCCCCCTCTCTCTCTCTCCCCCATGTTAAACCATTATTTCAAAGTTTATGTAACTTGTTTATTCCTCCATGGCAACATATGTAAGTTGATGCTTTCAGAAAATTGACATAGGTATTTGATATCCATCATAGTTTTCTTTTTAAAGTCTTATTCATATTTTGATATGAAATTAAACTTACATTATAAGTGATTTCATCCTAACAGTATTTAGTTTCTTTCTCTTTTATTTTGATATAAAATAAACTTTAGGAATTAGACTTTTCTATCATACTACTGAACTGAGGGATTTCATCGTAAGAAATATTCATTACGCCAGAAATGAAATGTTGGAGCGGTTCCGGTTGAATATAGAGAGCGGTTTTAAGTACTATAAAATCTCACGCTATGCGATGTTTTGATTTTTGGAGAGCGGTTATTTAACCGCTCTCAAATATATATTTTGGAGAGCGGTTACGTGGTTAACTGCTCTAAAAAATTCACTAAAGAAAGCGGTTAATCGCGTAACCGCTCTTATTTATTTAGTACTTTGGAGAGCGGTTATGAGTGAACCGTTCTCAGAAGCTGAACCAAAGAGAGTGGTTAATAGTGTAACCACTCTCATTTATTCAGTACTTTGGAGAGCGGTTATGAGTGAACCGCTCTCAGAATCTGGACGAAAGAAAGCAGTTAACGGTGATCAACTTTGGTTGACAAAATTCATTCAGTGATCAGTGACTGTGATGAATCTTTCATACTTCTCCGGAAGATAGGGAACACAATTTCCATCTTTGTCGAAGATATATTTCCTCATCCGTGTGCGAAATGCACGAAGGTCCCATCCAGCTAATGAAAGAACAATATCTTTGTGAATAGATTCCACCTCAAAAGTTTGCTACAATGGAAACAAAAAACATATCAGATACCACATAAACCGTAAAGCAATATAAAATTACTGAAAATATACTTGTGTACCTTAACTTGGTACCAAATGTGTTCTTTAACATTACTGGAGACTTTTTTCCAATCAAAATAACTGATTGACACTGTACGTCTAGTAACAAATCCAATGAAATGTGCAAATTTTTATCTGTTAGGGTCAATCGATTGACCTTTTACATTCCAGCCAATCTATATGCAAATATAAATGATGAGACATACAAGTGTTACTAATATTAGCATAATAGATATTTGAATATCAATAATATTCATTGATGGTGACAATTTACTTGTAGCTTTTGTCCTAACTTCCTTGATTTGCTAATGGACTTCAGTTTGGTAGCTTTTGTAGCAGAGTGATGAGGGAGACTCCTGTCCATGTTATCTGAAGAAGTCATCTCTATAAGAAAAAACATAAAGGTTAACATTAAATAATTACATTCAAGGATAAAGGAAAATCATAAAAACAAAATATAATCAATTCAAATTTAGTAATAGATGCACCTTTTTCTTTTTTTAGGAGCCTTACTAAGTATCCTATGACCTTTTATTGAATGAAATGATAGATTTAACCAAATACCCTCTTCTTGATCATGTCTTGCATAAAAATCCTCGTCATCTGTTAATGTATCTACAATTGACATGTGTTCAACACTTCTCAAAGGATCGTCCGTCACATTAACTTCTTCTTTCGTTAATTCTCCATCGGTGAAAACATTTATCTTAGTAGACATTAGGACAATTGACCATGACTTGTCAACAGGATCTGGGACGTAGAACACTTGTTGAGCCTGTGATACAAGGATAAACGAATCATCTTTGTAACCAACCTTTTTAAAATCAACCCTTATAAAGCCTATATTGTCAATTCGAACACCACTATTGTTGTTCACCCACTTGCATCCAAACATGCTACACGAAAATTAGTGTAATCCAACTCCCATATGTGTTCAATGACTCCAAAGTAAGACATATTCGCATATATTGGATTTCTATTCTTTGCACTAGAGATATGTAATGATTCAGCAACAAGAGTGGCCCCACTATTCGCATTGTGCTTTGGTAGTCATGCTCTTTTGTGTAAAATGTGAACCCATTGACTACGTAAGAAGTGTATGAAAAAGCATCAATAGAAGGACCTTTTGACAACCATCGAATCATTTCTGAAACAGAATTATTCTTCTGTATCAATTGTTCACCTATATGTTCTTATAGTCATCCAATGAATCGCTGGTTATGTTATTTTGTTATCCAATTCTCACCTCTGCTAGGATTTCTACGCTTCAGCATATCTTTGTGCATAGTTATATATGGTTCAATTTTAGGGGTGTTTTGTAATAAATACAAGTGTGCTTGTTCCCATTGCAGTCTAGGGACCTCTATTTGTTAACAACCACTGCTACCTTCCCCTAAAGTCCTTCCTGTGTGACATGACTTTGGAATACCACATGATTCTACATTTGAAGGTATTCATTGCAAAATTCAACTGCTTCTTCCACTAAATACTGTTCAGCAATACAACACTTTGGTCTACTTCTATTCTTAACATACCTTTTTAAAATCTTCATATATCTTTCAACGGGATACATCCATTGCATATATGCAGGGTCACACAATTTTGTCTCTTCCACCAAGTGAATGGTCAAATGAACCATGATATCAAAGAATGACGGTAAAAAATACATTTCGAGTTCACATAAAGTTTCAGCTATTTGGTTTTGCAAACATGGTAATCTTCCAGGATCAATCAATTTGCTACATATTGCCTTGAAAAAGAAACATAACTTAGTAATTGCCACGCGAACCTTTTTGGGTAGAATAGACCATATAGCAACAGGAATTAAATTCTCCATTAAGATATAGCAATCATGAGACTTCATTCCTTTTAACTTTAGGTCCTTCAATGATACAAGACTTTTAATGTTTGATGAATACCCCTCTGGAACCTTAACTGAATAAAGAGTCTCACATAAACCACATTTCTCATTTCTAGACAGGGTACATGCTGTTGGCGGTAAAAAAGTTAGCTTTCCCTTCTTCATTGGAGCCAAATCGGATCGTATTCTTAGCTTCACCAAGTCAAGTCTTGCATTGATCTCATCTTTCTTTTTTTCCACGATGTTTAATAATGTACCAATCACATTTTCACAAACATTTTTTCCAACATGCATAACATCAACAAAGTGTCTTATGTATAAATATTTCCAATATGGTAACTGAAAGAAAATTGACATCTTCTTCCAACCTGTAGTTGGAATTTGTTTAGCAAAAAGTTTTCTGAATGTTTTTCTTATATGTTTAAGTCCATCAAATATTTCTTCTCCACTCTTCAAATAAGGACATCGTTGTTCTTCATAACTTCCATTAAGAGTTTTTTTCATTTTTCTGAAAGGATGAATTTTTGACAACCACCTACGATGGCCCATGAAAACATTTTTGTGACAATGCTTTAGTCTTATATAATTTGTTTTTTCCTCACATATTGGACATGCATATTGACCTTTGATGTTGTAACCAGAAAGATTTTCATATGTAGGAAAGTTATTAATTGTTCCATACAACATTGCCTTGACCGTGAAATTTTCATCTCTAAATCCATCATATACTTCTATCTCATTATCCCACAACAACTTCAAATCTTTAATTAAAAGAGACAAGTACACATCAATGTCATTTCCAGGTTGTTTAGGACCAGAGATTAACAAAGAAAGAATCATATATTAAAAGCCATGGAGGTAAGTTATACATTATTAAGATCATGAGCCATGTACTATGGGTGGTACTTTGCATGCCATGGAGATTTATCCATCAGTTGCTAATGCAAAACATATATTCCTTGTTTCAGTTGCAAACTTTTCATGGTCATCATCAAATTTTTTTCACTGCGGAGAATTTGCTGGATGCCTAAGGTTTCCATCTCTAATTCTGCCTTCAGCATGCTAAGTCATCTGCTTTGCATTTTCTACACTACGAATAGCCATCTTAACCTGGGTATTACTGAAAAATACCACATGACCTTCGCAAGTGTTGATTCTTTCTTTAGGTATCATAATACGTTACACTTTGGACATTTTCTTAGTGATGCATACTCATTTCAGAACAAAATGCAGTCATTAGGACAAACATGTATCTTTTCATAGGTCAATCCAATGGAAGCAAGTACTTGTTTAGCATCACATGTTCTCTTTGGTAGCACATTATCATCCAGTAGCATCTCATGTAATAAACTTAGCAAGTCTGTGAAGCTCTTATCAGTCCATCCATTCGAGGCTTTTAAGTTATATAGCTTTAAAACAGAACTCAATCTTGTGAACTTTGTACATCCATTATACAATGGTGTTTCTGCATCATATTTCAGCCTCTCAAACATCTTTGGACAATCTCTAAGATCTTCTTCAACAACATTAGGAATTTGTTCTAAATGTCTCTGAGTAATTGACACCTGATTCCATGTTAGTTGATGTACTTCCACCTTGTATCTCACTGTACTTTGTCCAATAAGTATATTTTTCATCTATCCCATTGCACATTAAATGTTCTTCCAATTCTTCCGCATTTACTTGTAACATATTCAAACAACACCAACAAGGACAAGGAATAAGGTTGACATTAGTTGCATGCTTAATCGCAAATCTAATAAACTCTTTGACTCCGTCTTCGTATTCTTCACTTAAACGATCAGCTACCATCCAACTTCGGTCCATATTTACTCCAACTACAGTTACGATCATTATAAATGTGAATGTCTTATTAACTCTCACATGGTAGGGCCTTATCCCATTTGAGAATAAATTTTTTCCAACCTTAATTAACAATTGCTACTTAAATGTTGTATTTTTTACTTGACAAAATTTGGGCAACATTTCGCATTAGTCTCCTAGTACACAACTTGAATATGAGATGATTTACCTCAATCAAGCATGAACCAAGAGACAATGAGAAATGCTTCAAACTCAAATTTTGTTAAGTATTAAATACAACATTATGAGAAGCAAATGCTAACCAACGAATGAATAAGTTTGTTCACAAATTGTCCAACTTTGACAATTTGAGATTGACAATAATGATTTATTAAATCATTATTTTCAATCTCAAATGGGAAAAATGGTTTTACTCAATTTTAGATTTCAAATCATACCCTACAAAGTTTAATCACTAATAATAACCATACATTCATAACATTCTATAAGGCAACATCAATTTCATTCATACACAGAGGAAATATACATTACAGGGGCAAAACAAACAACAATATCTTGTTCAATACATAAACTTATTTCAATTCTCAGAACAACATATATAACAACATGTTCCCTCTATTCTATTTATATTGGAATGGCAAAAAGACACAACAAAACATGAGACTTCATTTCAAAAACTCAATGTTCACAACAATCAAATGCATTTTCACATTAATTACCTGCATTACAATCAACCATTATTACCATCAATGACACTTATTACCATTCTTTGGTTAATCAGAATTAATGCCTAATGATTGTATGAGTAAGAGCTTAAAATCAAATATTTTATTGGGTTGAAGTTCTTCATATTCGTAATTGGTATTTAGTAATTTTTGTAAAAAAAATAAATTCTCAATTTTAGTAAAACTTGTGTCTCATGCATCTACTCCTTAACCCATTTCTTTTTCCTATTTGAAGAGAAACAAATATTACTAAAATTATGAAAAAGAGATGTTTTGTGCATCATTCTCACTGAAAGATAAAATTGTAAATTTTCTGTTTGCAAAATCTTCAAGCCAAACAAAATCAAAATTAGAAAAAGAAAGCTCTGATATAGATTTTTTTTTTCTGGTAACTTGAACTGTAAGGATCAATCTCCATTGTTTTTATTTCAAATTATATTTTCTGAAAAAAATTTAATATACTGTGATCAAATAAATGCTGATTTTTTTTCCTATTTGGTTTTCACTACATTTGCAAATTATAACTTGCATTATATCATTCCAGTGTCCTAATTTCATGCTCTTTCTCATGCAGCAATGGTCAACTTTTACAAAATAAAAACTAATTTCATGTTCAAACAAACACAATAACACTATCCTACTGGATTAAACAAAGTTCCACTACTTTGAAGCAAGTATGGAGGACGAACCTTTGTAACTGTTCAACATCAATAATACAAGTGCGTTTCAGTGAATAGAGAGAATGAGAGAGCGCGAATGTCCAAACATTGCCAGAAAACCAAGAAACGATTATGAATATACCTTAAATTTGCAAATGCGATGTCAACTGTGCTTGTTCTTCTGCAAAAATTTCTCACAAAACACTGAACAAAGATTAATATGCATGATCGTAACTAATTTGAAGATTTACTTATATTTATATTTATATTTTGATAAAAAAAAAACTTGCTCGTTAATTTTTTTCTTTTATTTTTACGGGAGTGTATTGGTTTAGGAATATAAAGGACTTTTTTAGTTGAAAAATATCCTGCAAATTTTAAAAGACTTTGCAGGATTTTCATGAATTTTAAGATTTTGTACGATTCTGCAAGACTTTAAAATCAAGATTTTAATATATTCTGCAAGACTTTTAAGTCAAGATTTTAATAGATTCTGCGAGACTTTGTGGACTTTGTAGAATTTTGTCAATTTTTTACATAAAGAATTCAACATTTTTTCATACATTCAAATTTAAAAAGAGTCAAAGACAAAAATAATAAAAAATAATAATGTCTGGATAAATAATAATAATAATTTTTCATAATATCATGTCCTCTAAAATAGCATTTATCCACATATTCATAGTTATACTAGTCCTCTAAGCATTAGCGTCTTCTCACTCTTGCTCCTGGGTTTGAATAATATTCTCAAAATTATGATCTTCATTAACTGGTAATATTAAAGATGAAGATTCATTCATCGGTATAATTGAAAATTCATTAAAACGACATTCTTTGCGAAAAAAATTATGTAGTGTTGCACATGCTAACACAAGTTCTATTTGTATCTTAAATAAAAATGGAAGTGCTAACTTAAAATTTATGAACCTTGATTTAAAAATACCAAATATTCTCTCGATCTCATTCCTTAAAGATGCATGACAAAGATTGAACAATTCTTTCTCATTTTTAAGGTTATTATCCTGACCTGCAAAATCTTGTGTATGATATCTTATACCTTGAAATGGAGTTAAAAATAGGCGTTGGTTAGGAAATCAACAATTCACCAAAAAATATTTACCTAATTACATATGTAATATATATAATATTATAATAATAATAACAATAACAACAACAACAACAATAATAATAATAATTATTATTATTATTATTTAAAAAATAAGCACTTACCTTAAGCCACTTTAAATCCATTCCTCCTTATTATAGCATCATTTAGTAGTTTAAAATCATGAGCCGAACCGTCCTACCTACTAAGAATGTACATGAACTCCAAATCAAAATTACAAGCAGCTAATACATTTTGTGATATCTTTCCACGACGATTACGATAAGAATACTTATTAAATTTATATCTCACCTAGGTACCTATATAATTAAAAATAATACTATAGCCCCATAAAAGGCTTAACTGTTATATATATATAGGGTATACATTATTATTTCTATATTTTAAATATTTAAACATCCATTTATTTATTTAAAAAATACTATATGCTATAGACAAATATCTTAAACTCACCAGTTAAAGGTGCTAATTAACTATTTGAAGATCTACAATTGATTGTAAAGATCATGATATCAATTTTAGCTTTCACCTTTCTCTTTTCTTGACACGTGTTATAAAAACATTGTTACTTAAAAGTTAAAATTTCAAGCGTTTTCTGTGTTATATATATTTGAGAAACAAACTCAACTAAATAGAGCAAGTCAATGATACTGTCATTTACGTTTTTACTGAATAGGAGAATGGAATAGAAACAATATTACAATATTATATACGAGCAGTAATGCAGTATTATTAGTAGAGAAAAAAAAAAAGTAAAGAAGACAGGAGCATAGAAAAAAAAAGAGATGAAAAACTTACCTAAAAATTCTTGAAACACTTGAAAAGTCACTTCAAACAATCCTCCAAAATCTGATAGGTTTGGATGAGATTATTTTATAAATTTGGTATTTATAGATACTACTAAAAAATCCTTCAAAATTCTTCTAATACAACAATCTTTAAAATTCTTATATATTTTTAATACCAATGAATTATTTTTAAGTTGTAAGAAGTCTAAAATGAATACCAATAGATTTTAATAGACTCTTTAAAAAATCTTAAAAATTCAGATTTAATACCACTTAATTGTTTTTAAGCGACATAAAATTCTGATTAAATATCAACAAACTTTTTTACTTAAAAAAAATCTTTTAAAATTCTATAAAATCCTAAACTAATATACACCCCTTAATTATTATAATAATCATCGGCTGCTAATTTAATTGCAATCAACAACTAATTTTCTTAGGTCACTAATTTATACTTTTCTTATAGTGTAAATCTTGATTCTATTAGGGATACTTCATTTTATTTTATTTTCCTTCTTCAAAAACCTTCACAATTTTAATTTTAATGATATTACAACAATTTCCCTTAAATAAAGGTCGTACAATATTAGAAATTTGAAATTATTATGCAAACATATCATGTAATTTGAAAAGATTAAGATAATCATAAAGTGAATAAAGCCGTTAACCTTGCAAAGTAGAACAAATGTTTTTAAAACCCAATTGATCCACAATGGACATTGGATCACAAAGAGCTATCATCTTTACAAGTTCCCTCTTTCCAATGTCTTGATTAAATGCATAAGAACAAAAAACTACTATTTCACTTCCTTTTTTCCTCAGTTTTGAGAAATGTTTTCCTTATTATTTCTAGAGTTTTGAGGTTAACAAAGACTTGAAATGATAGAACAAGTGTGAAGTTCCTTGCTATGATTCACCCCCAACGTTTTGAACCACAGTAAGTATTACTAGCCTCTACTTTCCATTAATATTCTGCTACTTAAGGTTTTGTCTTAGATGAATAATCACTACTAAAAAGTCTGTTTATACAGACAGATTTTTAGAGCATTACAGACGGTTTTTTCTATTACAGACGGATTTACAGACGGATATAAACCGTCTGTAATATCCTCGTCGGTAAATAATTATAGACGGATTTTCAAATCCGTCTGTAAGTTACAGACGGAAAAATCTATCTGTAAGTTACAGACGGTAAAATCTGTGTGTAAGTTACAGACGAAAAAATCTATCTATAAATTACAGACGGAAAAATTCGTCTGTAATCCGTCGGTGATATATTTTACTATAATTGATATTTTTTTATTTGTATATATATAGTTATTTCCTGCTGTTCTTGATTATCACAATTTATAAACAAAATAGAAACTATAGATTCGGCATCTAAACATTCCAAAATGATTTATAAAATATAAAATTTAAATGTTGTTACAAAGGAAGAAAAAAAAGCATCTAAATAAATAAATTTAAAAATAAAATACAAGTCTTCATCAGGAATAATCTATATGGTCAAAATCTGAAGGAGCATCATCATCAGTAGAAGAGGAGTCAGTAGAGGAATGATGCATGGAGGTGAAAACCGGTGGTGCTGGAGCTAGTGGAGGAGGAGGAAGAGGTGTGAAGCTGCTTGCTCTCATGAGCTCAAAATAAGCATGCATCTGCTACATTTGCATATGCTGCTGCGTCATCTGCTGCTGGACCTCCCTTTGCATTCTCGACGCCACCTTCTTTTCTATCTTCTTCTCCATTTTCTTTGCCCACTTCTTCTTCCATGCACTTTCTTTGCTCTTCCACATCTCCTCATTCTGCTTCTGGAGTTCTTCATTGAGGGCATGGACCTGAGTGCGGACCATGTCCTCCACATCCTCAGGTGCAAGAGAAGGGGAATCTCCAGTGACAAATGCAGGGGACATGGAGTCTGCAAAGCGGCCCCCCATGCCATAAATGCGACCTTTATAAAGGCCACTCACTGTCTGTGACCACATAGCATCCTCATCTACTGACTCTGGATTCTGAGAAGATGTTTCCTCAAGCCTTTGAATATAGTCATCCTACAGTTCAGTTCAGATAATTAGATATTAGTTTGGAGAACTATTTAATAAGTCGCTAATAATAACATATATTATCAATAACTATGACTTACATATGTGGCCTGAGATCGTGTATCAACCCACAGGTTTTTGTCCTGCCTGCGAGTGTGTGTCTCTCTAAACAACTCTCCAGTAGTAGGTGGCCTCTTCAACGACTTCTCCTGCAATTAGAAATAAACTACAATCTCAAATATGAAATTATATATTAGGGCAGAATCTCCCCTAATACATGTTAATTTCCTTACATTTGTTTACTATTTTTTTACAAAAATGAAAATTTCACCTAAAATCAACTAATAAATTATATAACAATAAATTATTCGATACATCAAACACAAACACATCACACTCCTAAACCGTTCTAGAGCACATCCCCTTATAACTCCACAACATGCATATTCTACAAACTCCACAAACACAAATAATCCCACAGCACACAATAATCAGGTTCGGAGAAGGACCTCTACGCCCTTCCCCCTAGTCATACAATCTCCAATCCTACAACTCTATCTTAGAAATTTTAAGTCTCTAAAAAACATAAAAAATTAAAAAACTAAACCGATTAAAAGTTAGAGTATCGTACCAGGAATACAATGATGCAAAAAAACTTTCAAATGGTTGCTCCAATAACTCGCAATGGCCAAAACACTGAGTTCTTAGAGAGAGAGAGAGGGGGAGCGAGAGAGAGAGAGGGTTCTGATAATGGGGAGGGGAAGAGGAGACGCGGTTTTAATGGGTTTCAGTCATTACAGACGGGAAAATCCGTCTATAATGGGTTTAATGAAACGGTGCGTTTCAGGAGGCACATTACAGACGGATTTTTCCGTCTGTAAATGCGTCAATCCCATTTACAGAAGGAAAAATCCGTCTGTAATGTGCCACCTGAAAGGTCGGCTAAAACTGCCATATTTACAGACGAGAAAATTCGTCTGTAATTTCCCGCTATAATATTTCGTCCTATTTTCAAATTACAGACGGAAAAATCCGTCTATAATTACTGTCTATAACGTTTGGCGCCAAAAGGCGGGCTAAATACAGATAGATTTTACAGACGGGGTAAAATCCGTCTGTATTACAGACGGATTTACAGATGGATTTTTCAGAAAAAAAAAAATTATTTCACAAATCCGTCTGTAAAGCCGTCTGTAATACAGACGGATTTTACCCCGTCTGTAAAATCTGTCTATATTAAGCGCTTTTCTAGTAGTGAATACTAGTTTTAGTTGGAATGTAAATTTCATTTGGAATTGAGCCTTAGAGTTTCAATGGAAATCAAAATAACATTCATATTCATAGAAATATATTCAATTTAATCACTTTTGATACTTCTATCTAAGGCAACGAAACATGTTCTTTCTCATCACCGTATTAGACACTTGCTCACTAGGCATACAAAATAAATTTGGAATGATATGAATAATAAGGAATCAAGTAATAAAATGATGGCTATAATGAAGTGTTTTAACCTCAAACAACTTCGAAAAACAAAACCGGTGTTTAAGAAGTAGTAAACAAATAACTAATCAAGCACCTAAACAACAATTTGGGAAGATATTTGGTAATGTGATATTAAAAAGACATGCCATTCTATACACTTACAGTTATGAAGTACTTGTTGACCTCAATGAGAAAAGTTGTAAAAGGTCATTCTTAATAATCCATAACTATCAATTTGTATCAATGAAAAAACATGATACATTTTGTATAATGACAAGTTATAACTTTCTTAAACAACTATCAGAAAACATATTAACATTGAGCTGTGAGCATGGTCCATTTTATACAATATAAGTTGCAATTATTCTACGAGCCAAATTAAATAATTTTAGTTAAGCTAACTAGCTACTGACCCTAAACTTAGATGAGATTACACTAGATATAATCGTATAAAGCATGACATTGTAAATAATAATGGATTTACACGATTGATTCTTCTCATAAATTTTTTTGAATTTATGAAAACAATTATGAACAAAAGCCAAAGTCCATCAAGCATGCACAAAATTAAATGAGAGATCGAAATACCGAAGTACCAAACAATGCAAAGATAAACTAGGGTGACACAAGGGTGGCAAGGGACGATGGGCTTCATCTAGAGGCATTTTAGGCAGTGAAGTAATACTAGTGCCGTTTGTTGTTGCATCTTTAAGTGAGCTTCAAGTGCTATAGTGGTATTAGCTTTAGCTACAAGACTGTGAGCGACAAGAACGAAAATGTATGTGTTTCAAGTGTTTAATTTTAGTCCTTATTAAAAATATAGCTTTTTATCTTTTAAGTTTCATTTCAATTATGTTTGTCTCCACCATAAATAAAATAGTGCTATACGTAGCATTCTAATAACAACCCATCAAGAAAAATGTATGATAAACTATAAGAACCAAAACAATTTTAAGAAACAAAACTTAAGGGGTTGATTAAGGTGGTTTTTGGTTTTAAGTTTAAAAAACTTCAAACACTAAAACATATTTTTAATTTTAGGATTTGTGTTTCAATCTTTTGTTGCTTTCAGTTTTCAAGTTTTAATATAAAATTTTTAATCCAGCATATACGAATCACTCAATGTATACTTGTGTTTGTTTGTCAATAATAGTGATTAATTGGTGGTATTAGTAATGATAATGGTGATAGGTGGTTGGGATAAGATGACCAATAATGGAAGCTAGAAATGTATCAACAATAATGATACTAACAATTAATAGTTGTGATGGCTGTGTTACAATTGTGACAAAGATAGTGCTATAACAACAGTTATGCAATGGTGGTGGTCATGGTATTAGGTGGTCAACAATGGTCTTGAAATCAACAGGGGTGGTGGACAGTGGTAGTGATGCAAACGATGGATTCAGTGGTTGATTGAAAGTGATTGTATTAACAATAAAGATGCTAGATAGGGGGAGAGAATAAGAAAGATAGCAACAATGATCAGTGATGATGGTAAAAATAATGAAGATACAAGTCTTTTAAGAGAGATTGAATGATTTAATTTTACAAATGGAAATAAAAATCAATACAACTTTAGTTTTAAAAGCTGAGCTAAAAATGTTTTAAAAATGATGAGTTAAAAACCAATTTGGTTTCATTTTTTCCAAATAAACTATAAAATAGGGATATCAGTTTCTCCTTGAAGTCGGAAATCTCACGTGGACTATCCCATTTAGAGCTTGGGATTGGGGATTTTTTTCATACTCCGCTGCCGCAAGATTCACTTTCCTGAAAAGAAAAACTAAAATAACCTTAATTAACTATATATTTGTGTGTATATTGTTATAATTTTTAAATAATATACTATATTTAAAATAAAAATAATAATTACCTTTTGAATTTTGTTTATAAAATTAACAATTATAACTTTTCATTTAGTAATCAAAGTTAATTAAACACCCCAAAAAAACAACAGAACTCAAAATTTTAACTATGTATCCAAATTGTAATATAAGTATCCATGGGAACTTGCAAGAATGAGACAGAAAAAAGAAATAACATGTTATATTTCGTTATCTGCGTTATATTTTTGTAATTATTAAGTAAACTTTCATACTAATATTTTTTATAAAATGTGAAGTTAAATTATTTATTAAGATTTGTATAAAAAGTTGTATATTGAAAGCTGGGTCCCTGCGTAAGAAAGCTTCATTCATTTTCCAAACTGAAGAGTCATTGATTACTACCCACGAAATATATGAGCAAAACATTAGTGCTCTTTCCTCTCTTTCTCTCTCATCTTATTTTTGACTTCGCATCTCACGCTGACGAGAAAAGTGATGCTTGGGCTCTCTCTAAATTAATTGCACATTCACAATGAGATGGATATGTTGGAGGCCAAAGTGAGTCCCACAGGCTCGATTCTCTGTTAGATTTCCATGCCCCATCTTCCATCACATGTCTCCATCTCATTTCCTCTTACCGTTGAGGGCTAAATTCGCTGCACCCCACTTTCTCATCATCAACAAATTACCTTCCTATGTTTATCCTAATGTCGGGTCATGTTAATGTAGTTTAAGATAATAATCTTATTTTTTTCTCTTTTTATATTAAACAAAAAACACTTATTTCACTACATTTTTCTTTTCAAATTAAAAATACAAAAGAATGTAAGTAATATGATATCGGTAGTTTTGTAGTGCTTGAGTGGCATGCACAGTCATGCCACAAGAATAGGTCTGCATAACCTGTCAACATGACATAATTATCAAAGGTTCAGTATGATTCACTATGATAAGCGTGAATGGAATATTAAATACATGTGTGAATACTTATTGGACTATTATTTGGGAATGTCCAAAAATATTAAGTTTATCTGGATTGCCCCATATCACCAACAACAAAGAAAAATCTTGGATGAAATTAGAAACCAATATACGCTCTCAAACTAGTTCACTATTTCTGTAAGTGAATGCAAAGTTTAAATCTCTAGACGATACTCTAATAGCTCTGCAATGTAAGTCCGAAGCCTTGTGATTAAATTTAAAGTATATATGATTTGGTTTGTCGAAAGATATATCTCTCGTTTATTTTCCACGTTTTGAAATCAGTGTTTAACGTAATAAAATATTGCATATGGTTTAGTTGAAGGGCATGCATTTGTTCTTGTGAAGAAAGTGAATAATATTGAGTTTGCAAGAGGATCGGAGCATCCGGGCCTAGAGCAATTCCTTTGATCCCTACAAAAGAGATTGTACACAAAGCAAACCATTTTTATTATTATCATTCATTTTGATAGCAACAACAATACTAAACATTGGCCAGGCTAGTTGATGGCTAGTCAGCAATAATGAAACTACAAATAGTAGTTGAGAAAATGCAGTCATATATAATTCACAATAAAGTGCACAGGAACATCCAGAAACCAGAGAAAATGATGCACCCGTTTGTTGTATATTGTGTTATAGTGTATTATTGAGTAGATTATTCATTTTCTTCATATAGGAAAAATATACCTGCCATTTCTTGTGCAACCATAATCCCCATTTGAGAGACAATTTTCATAATGGTCTGGAATGGGACAGGGTGGGTGGACCTGTTCCTTTACAAAATGTATAGACATATCTTACATCAAAACCACCCTGCAATGATAGCATAACTGTGGCCTACTTAGATGAAAAATAAGGGTGTACCTTCCAGCACAATAATTTTGAATGTTATTGTTGGCTTTTGTCATTTCCAGTACTTCACAAAATGCCAAAATTTGAATTACCTCCCTCTGTTCATGATAGTGACTACTAGCAATAACGGCGTATTACGCAGTGTGTTTGCTGTCTTGTGCTTCTAAATTAGCCCCACATTTAACCACGGAACTCAATGTTTCAAACATATGGGGTTCTTTTGCTATTCAGGTCTCCTCCTTTGTTTCCCAGATACCCTTCTTTTACACCTTTTCTTAATTATTATTATTATTGTTGTTGTTGTTGTTGTTGTATGAGATTTAAACCTTGGAATTATTGGTTGTTTTACTTGTTCATTGGTGGTATCGGTTTTGTTAGAGTTGAACTTTACGTTTTGTTGTGAATATGTGTTCTATAACTTCATAGGAGGGGATTCATTGATCTAAGAGAGATAAAATATAAATGAAATTGGGAGTAACATTAAATTTTATTATTTGACGTAGAAGGGATTATCTGCATACAGAACATGTGACACATGAATGTCAAGAGATGAAAAGTTTTGTACAGAACTGAGGCTAAAACTATGCAAATGTCGCTACAAAGTACAAATGTTTTGGGAAGTTTGTTAGAGATGCATATATGATTAAAGGCCAATTTTTGGCAATTTCTTGGTATTAATGATGCCAACTCAGGAGGAGACAGTATCAAAAGTATCTCATAAGCAGTATTTCCCTCGAAGAAGCAAAATAAAACATGAGAAAGAGCTAGTTAGAAAGATTCATAGCACAATATTGAGAAATTCCCTAAAGGTAGTTGTCAAAAGATCCCTATGGGAATTTGACTCAGAATGATACAGGCAAGCACGTCTTTCTAAAAGAAACAAATGATTACTATTTGCACTCTATACCCATGTCTCAGAGGGTCAATTATTCCCCTAATTAGTGGATAAATCGTGAAGCTTTTGATGATGCGTTTTAACGTCCATTCATCCCTCTCAAGCTCTTGTTTTGTTTGTGCCCAAGAGGCATCACTAGTAAAAATATACTTAACAATGTAAATAGTAAAAATCGAACGGCAAAATGAAAAAATTGATAAAAGAAAATCAGACCTAAATCATTTTTTGTACTTCCATTAACAATATCATCCAATCATACATTATTGACTTTTATAATTAGTTGAAAATGTGAAACAATTTATATTGATAGTATATGAAAAGTATATTAACAATTTTATTCTTAAAATTATATTTTTATATAAGAAATAAGTTTTAATTCAAAGTGAAAAATATTTTAAAACATATAAGATTTATTTGCTATTTTCTAAAATTTGGACCCTCCTGCTAGAGCCTTATGCAGGGGTTGCTTTTTATACTCCTTATTATTATTATTATTATTATTATTAACTTATGTAATTTTCTTAAATGTCCTTTATGATAATAATAAAAAATTATTCTCAAACAATGCAATAATAATTCTTGATTATTATCATAATACTGAGTCTCTATTGATCTTGACTCCCGCTCAATGATCATCTAATACTTTATCACAACACTACTATTTTTTTTTTCATTAAATCACAATTAAAATCACTATGAGTTTGTCATGTTGTCTCCGTTTCCGTCATCATGGTTTCTTTTTTTTTTATCATTTTCAGATTTAGTAAAAAATTTAAATTTTAAACGTATGTTAAAAATTAACTTCTATAAATTAAACTTTAGATGCTTGTAAGAACATGCATTCGGAAACTTAATTCCGAAATTAGGAATGCATATACATAGTAACATGCAAATTAATAAAATATATTATGACAATAATGCTAAACATAGATTTTTATTTAAAGCTTTATATAATTCAAAATTTAAAAAACAAAAACTATAACATAGTAAATTTTTAAAATTAATATATTTAAAAACAGGTTTTGAAACAAAAATTAGTTAGCATAAACATACTAACATTCAAATTAATAAAATATTTTACAACTTAATTTTCTCTTTTAACCTTAATATAATTCAAAATTAAACAAAAACTATAACATAATATTTTTTGAAATTAAAATTAATGCAATCATAAACGTTTTTGGAAAATAAATATGGTAAGCATAAGGCTCAACATCATTTTTACTTTAAGACTTAAAATAATTCAACATTTAAAAGTAAAAAAACTATAAGATAATTATTTTAAAAAATTTAAAGTTTAAAAAATTATAAACGTTTTCCAAAAATTAAGTAAGCATAAACATAATAGCATTCAGATTAATGAAATACACAACAATAATGCTCAACATATTTTTTTTTCTTTAAACCTTAAAATAATTCAACATTTAAAATTAAGAACTTTAAGATAAAATTTTTTTAAAATTAAAAATAATATAATTATAAATATTTTTGGAAAGTAAGTTAGGTAAGAATAAACATACTCACATTCCAATTAATAAAATACATTACAACATTAATTCTCAACATAATTTATTTCTTTAAACCTTAACAAAATTCAATATTTAAAATAAAAACTATGAAAAAAAGGTAAGCATAAACATAGTAGCATTCAGATTAATAAAATATATTACAACAACAATGCTCAAACATAATAATTTTTTATGTAAATCCTCACATAATTCAACATTTAAAATATAAAAAGCACAACATAGTAGTTTTTCATAAATAAATTTTCAAAATTAAGATTTTACACTTCAAAAAAATTAATTTTTAGAATTATATTTTCACACTTCTAAAAATTAATTTATGAGATTATTTTTTTTCTTCTGATAATAGGTTTCCAAAATTAAGATTTTACATTTCCAAAAAAATATTTTTTCAAAGTTTAAATTCTTAATTCTGGAAAATTATATTTAGAAATAGTTAATAATTTCAAAAATTAATTTTTGAAAGCATGAATCCAATTTCAAAAATTAATTTTCAAAAGTGTAAAATCTTAATTTCAAAAACTTATTTTTACAAAACATTAATAATTTTAAAAATCAATTTCTAGAAGTGAGAAAAATTAATTTCTTGAAGTGTAAAATTCTAATTTCAAATACTTAGAAGAACAAGAGCATGTTTGATAAAGCTTTTCAACAGCTTTTTTGAGATAAAAAAGCTGTTGGTACTTATTAAAATCATGTTTAGATGAAAAAATTAAAAGTTACAGAATGTTATTTTCTAAAGAGAAAAATTGTTGGGTTAAACGTTGAAAAATTGGTATTCTCTTTATAAAGCTGTTGAGACAAAATAAAATTTTCATTAATAACCTTACCACTTTCTTTACGGAGAGTTTATTGTCACTAACTACCACACCCACCAATACCTTCTTCAAAAAATAGTATTTATGAGCTTCTTTGAATCAACTTCTTTCCATTACAAAGATTGTATTCATATCAAAAGAATGTGAAGGATAAAAAAAAACGAGTTCAATTTCAAGAATCAAAACTAATTATAATTAAATATCAATCACTAATAAAAATAAAAATAAAATAAGTGACACAATCAAAACATAAAAAATTATGTTAAAAATCATTTGTTTAAACCAATTCATATTCCTTTTGATAATTTTTTACAAAAAAATTATCTTTTTTATATCATCTAAACATAACAAATTATGTTAAAAATCACTTTTCAGTAAACATATAAAAAAAATAAAATTCTACACATAATCAATTCTACACACAATCGATTCTTTAAATAATCTAATTTTTATAGCTATTCCAAACATGCTACGAAATGAATGCAGACAGAGAGTAACAATGCCTTCAACGTAGATGGTGATGGATGTATACTCCAAAGTGAAAGTATACAGAAGCTTCGAGTATTAGAGAGGAAAAACGAAATGTGAAGAGAGAAGGTGAAATTCCAAAGGCTATTCCTAAATCTAAAATGAAAATAGAAAAGCTAATTTAAATTGTTTTATGGAGCATTTTAGGGCAAAAAAAGTACAAAATAATTTTAATGGGCTCTTACTGAATTTTTATTACGTAATGGCTTCCTTACAAAATAATTTATCTCTTAGTAATGATTTTCTTTTTCAAGTTTTGTAATAAAGCTCTTTTATACTAATTTAAAATACTAGCAAACTTATGGACCAAAAAACAAAAAACAAAAAATACTAGCCAACTTAATATTACAGTTTTATGTAAAATAATCAACACATTATATAAAATATTAAAATATATATCCAACTATCAACTATTCCGTGACGGTCGAACCGTAATATAATTTAATAACTATTCTGGTATTAAAATGATGGTTAAGCTTATCGAGGTCCCAGAGAAGCCTGTGTTGAATGTTGATCAATCACACAACGCCATCCAAATTCTTGGTTTGTTATTGCAGGGAAATTCGTTTCAGTAGCTTCACTTAAAAAAGCCATTAACCAGCGAGAGAAGCCAAGACTGAGGATACAATATGCAGAGATCCAGTGATGACGATAACACTCTTTTCATGCCCTCTTCTGATTAGAATCTTATTTGCAGTTCTTAAACAACACATTAAAGACGACTCAGTAGCCAATATGGTCTTATCATCAGAGCCTACTGGCTCTTCCTTTAATAATTCCCTGTATTCAGCCATTCCGTCATGAACAATTCCAATGCCAAGCTCGTCAGAAGCTTTAATCCAAGAGTCTCTCAACAAAGAAGATGGAGTTGTTCGAGTTACACCTCCAGCAATAGCAGCTTCTGTCAGAAGAACAGTCTCCACATGTGCACCTGAACAAATGCAGTAGCATAACTTGTCATTAGATACTAGTATTATAGGCTTAAACACAACAGCATTGTTTTTTTCAATTTAGCTCTTCTAAAGTGAGAGGTACACTCGGAGAAAAGTACAATATTATACCTGTTCACATCAACACAGTAAATTTTTTACAACATCATGAGTTGTTATATACATGCATATTTTATCACAATCTTAACTATTGATTCAATCAATGATTACAACTCTGCATTTTTCACTCTTAAGTGCACCCCTTATTTAAGAACAACCAACTCCTTCATTACCCCGGATCAAAAATTGAAACAACGTTGTTGAATTTAGAGGGGGAGGAAGACAGAGCTAGAAAAGAATATTTTAAAAAGAAATTATCGGATGAGAATGCTTTGTTATTTGGTATGAATGTAGTAACAGGTTATTCAAGACATTTATCTATCTATCTAATATATACATATATTATATTAGGTTTTTTAGTTGACTTAGCTGAGACTATTTCCTAGGCTAACATTAATTATGAACAGTCCCAGACACTATTAACCCATGATACATGAACATACTATTTCTAGAGGTTTGGTGGTGGTGTTCCCAAGGTCTTAATCAATTGGCATTAGAATCTTCCACCATCAGCTACAAACAAGCAGTGTAGGTAGTGATGTACAGTGTCTGGCCAAGACTAATAAAAGGGCTAGGAATAGTTATTAGTATTGCAAGAATCGTATGATTCATATCCCAATTTGATGCGACTCCAGGAGCCATCAATACAAATCACAAGCTAAATTGAATTTGATTTTGAATTGCATTTTGAAGCACTTGACTCACATCTGAATCACAAGAATCAAGAATCTAGAATGCATCATTCGATTCTTGCAAGCTCAGTTCACACAAAAATGGGTTGGATCACATAGGACCCAGTTCTGGAAAACATGATTTTAGGGTTTCTTCTAGGCAAATCTGTCACTCAAATTAGAGGGAAAGTGATGAAATCTGTCTGCGGTTGGAAACTTGAGGACAAAGGCCATAGCTGTCTTTTTACTTTTTCATTTTTTGGGTAGAAAGTAGCGTACCATCCAAAGGGCCCAAAAGACTGGGTCTAACTTAAACAAAACAACAATAGAGGCCCAAAACTGAAAAACACAGCAAGCACTACACACTACACAGACAGAAAGAAAAACACTAATCACTCTGCATGCTTCTGCCGCTTTTTTATTTATTTATTTGTTTGGGTCAAACGGGCATGCATGTTTTGATGAGGACAAACTACATAATGCTGGTTAAAGGTTTTTAATTTAAAAAGAAATAAATAATTATGACTATAATAATTCATTTTCAAAAGATAGATGCTTAGGTACTTTATATTTTTATAATAATTAAATTAAATTTGTAATTATTTTGGTACTTTTTAAGGAGATATACAGCTGAATTGAAATTGTAACTTTTTTGTTATTGTTATCTATTTAAAGTTTGTTTCAATTTGTTAGCTATACAATGAGTTATTTTACTTTAAATTCCCATGATATAGTTATTTTTAATAAAAATATATGTTAAAATACTTTTCAAGGCATTTTTAATTATTGGTCATGAATTTTACAATTCATGATATGGTTTGATTCACGATGAGTCCCAATTTGATAACTATGAGCCTAGGATCCACGTGGGGTGCCCAAACTGTGCAATGTGGCGGGATGTTTTGATCTAATTGCAAGGTAGTGGAATAGTATCCCACATTGGAGGTATAGGATTTTAGTTATAAGATCCTCAGGCTCTTCAACTACAACGGCCAGCTTTTGTAGTGGTTCTCTTAAGGTTCTTATATGGATGTCATCAGAAAAACAATAAGAGAAAAAGGTTCTGAATGAGCAAAATAACCTAAAAGAGAAAGGAAAACTATTGAAAACAAATCGGTTCCGTATTCTTACAATAGCATTAAATGACATGCCAAAAATACCTATTGGGTGTTGGGCAAATCATTTTACCAATGATGGCAATATACACAGGAACAAAAATTTAGAGGTCTGAAGGAATCAATCGACCTTGATATTTTATGTCCTTGCTCAATTAATAAGCTTTGTCATATAACAAAACTGGCTTTCACTCTCTTCTGAGCCCACTTAATGAAATTCTATTTAAAGTTTTAAACATAACATTTTAATTGAATTATAATGTCAAATTAAAAGATTTTACCTGACAGAATCTCTTGAGCAAAGCCCAGATGGTCTTTGTCACTTGCCATTGCAACAACAAAGGCTAATCGAGCCTTGGGAAATGCCATCTTTATTGTATTCATCAGTGCCTTGGCAGACTCTTTGGTGTGGGCTACAGCATATATCCATACAACTAATCACAACTTTGTTCTCAAGTATTTGTGGCACCAACCCAGAAATATTTTAGTTCTTACCACATTACCATTAAAAATTGTAATAAACATAAAAGAATGTTTAAGGACAATGTGATATATTAAGGATGTGTCTAGTCTAATATAAAATCATCCCATGGTAATAAAAAGAAAGGTCAGAGCACCAACCTCCATCAAGCAGTACTGTTGCTCCAGCAAGTCCTAATACCTCAGCTTCTTCAGATTTCAGGAATTGACTCCTACCAAGGAGGTATGTATGCTCTAAACCAGACCTAATAGATTCATCCGAAATAATCCATCCTAATTATCCAATAAACAAGGAGAAAGTGAATGAGAAGTCATATTACACCTAAAAAAAAACAGACTCAACATATAACAATACAAAAAGGTCTTTGATTTGGTTTGTCAGGGCTGCAGAAAGAGAATGGACCAAGGGGAAAAACTATGAACTAAATTAGATCGGTCAAAAAAACTTAATGCAGTGTCTGAACAAAATGCATGAGGCTTATACCACCGCATAGTGCACTCAAGTATTTAGTCACTGGTATAGTAGGGACAAGGCCTTTGACTTTCACAGAAACCATTATAGATGTAATCCACACATCTGAACCTCAAGTAACCTCAGAACTAGAGTAAGAATATATTCAGTTCAAATAAAAAAAGAAAAGACGTACATTTAGATATGGCTAAGCTGAAGGTAAAAAAGTTGTACCTAAATTACGAAGACAGAGTGCCACACAAGTTGCAGTTGCTGCATTTTGAAGTTGGTGACCTCCAAGCATTTGCAGCTTCACATCAAGTAACTTACAGGACTACATGAATAGATATACTCATAAGGGGCTCATAAACTTTCTCAGGTCAACAATGAAACAGTAAACAGAACCTGCTAAAATAACATACCAAGCCAAGGTAGGAGAGCAATGCAGTGCACAAATTCTTTAAATATTCAGATTTTTTAAACAACATTAGACACAAGATATCATCTGACGCAAAAAGAAAAAAAATATTACAAACATATGGGGGCAAAAAGAATTAGAACCTCACACGGTGGAAAAGATGACAATGGACAATACTACAATTAGAGTTCAACATGAAGAGTTTTCTTTAATTTGGTAATAATTTTAGATTTCCGACTTTTGTAACAAACAAATTCCTGTCAACTAAATACCATTGCAAGTCATTATCTTCATACTGTGCTTGAGTGTGTCAGGTTTAAAGAATGTTCACTCTAAAATTGCACATCAAGTTTATAAGATACATCCTAAGAAACCAATGGCCACAGGAAATCAAAAGATGCCACCTCTAAACAGATAACAACACCTCTCCCCCCCCCCCGGGTGCATTATGTAAACAAACACTCAAGATAGAGAACACAAGTGCATACCATTTTCAAATCTCTTACAATTTGTATTGCTATATCACAAATTTGACAAGG
Source organism: Abrus precatorius (assembly GCF_003935025.1). Taxonomy (NCBI): domain Eukaryota; kingdom Viridiplantae; phylum Streptophyta; class Magnoliopsida; order Fabales; family Fabaceae; genus Abrus; species Abrus precatorius. Next base: position 18,207,544 of record NW_020874292.1, read on the forward strand.
CCTGCCATTGAGTATGCTGAAACTTTTCACAGTACACATATTCCCAGTGTCACAAGCTGACACTACAGGTGAATCCATGGTTAGTGCTTTATCTCGAATAATGCGCTCAATATGAGGAAGAAATGGCCCACCCAACACCAACTGAAATGTATATTATTTTAGTCAGCAAATAATAAAGGAAACAATGGAGTATCTATCAATGTAATGACATTTTAAAGAACAAAGTTTATGTACCCAAGCCCAACAAAATAAAAGAACAGAGTTCTCTATCTATTTTTTAATGAATGACACTCAAATTATGTTTACACATTTAATAACTGTTAGAAATATGGAAAAGGTAAGCGCATATTCTTGTATTTAATTGTAATCACTTTGTATAATGACACATTATATAAATATTTGCTCCAGCATGTAACCATAAGTCAGATTCATCTTATGTCTCTTGTTCCTTTTTCTTCTCAATGACAACGAAGGTAAAAATAGAAGAAATGGCTGACTTCATGCCAAAAGAAACCACAGTTTTAAAGCTGTCATTTCCACACTTTAGCCAATGTTTAATAGAACATCTTAGTCTCAAAAAATCTTACTGAACTCTAGATTAACAGCAAACAAAATTAATAAATCAAACCAAAAACCATTATTCAGCAAGCCTGTTTATATAACAAAATGCTCTCAGCAAATGGATATGTCAGCCACAAGATGAGGTTACTTGAGAGAGTGTAATGTCTGATTCATTTCCAATTTTCAGATTTCAATCTTGAGGACAAAACTTGAACTTCATCATGGGGGTATCGTGAGGACCTAGAACAGAAGGGTAGTTGCTTGGAAGAATAAAGGGAAGACAAAGGAATTAGTTTAGATACTTAGTTATTTATTTGAGGGGGAATAGTTGGATAAATAAATAGGGGCAAGTAAGGCTAGGGCGATCATTCAGGGTATTGTGCTTTGAGAGAACCAGGCAAGAACTTAGTTGTGAAAGGGGAAACCCCTTATTAAGATGAACCCCTTGTAGGAGACAGAGATCCTTCTCATACAGTTCATTTTCAGTCCAGCAATAAAGTCACACTTTTCTCTATTTCCATTATAGATTCCTTACAAAATGTGTTATAGGGAAGCAGGCAGCGGTAGTGTGCAAAGCAGTAAGCAGGATGAGATAGGGATTATGTTTAGTAGTGTTCAGGATTACAGCTGAGGCTTGGGAATGAAGAATAGTTTTTCTCTCAGGAAGAGACAACAGTCCCTGACTCCCTGGGTAGGCCAGACCTTCTAGTTCTCATCATGATCTAATTACCTAATTTCATTAATAATAACCCTTCTGAATTTCACTGTTCACTCACTTTCTATCAACTTTTGGCATTTATAAAATATTAAAATGTACTGATGTCCACAAAAAATGGATTATATCTTGTCAATTTCAGTATGTCAAATGAATATGCAAAAGAGATCCAGAGAGAAACAACTAACTGGCCGGTCTTGTTTTATGATTCCTGCCTTTGCCATTGCAATTGTTTCCAAAGAACCCCCAAGAGCTGCCAAATGTTCCTCACCTACAGTGGTTATGACTGACGCAGCAAGTCCAGAGCTCGATATAATATTTGTTGCATCCCGTGCACCACCTAACCCAGCCTGTAGAATATAATTAAAAAATAGTATATTTTAGGCCATCTTGCAATTTTTGGATTTAATGGTAAAAGAGAGGCCAATATTAACAACCACAATAATCACCACCAAGCCCCAGCTAAAAGTGAACATTAACTTAATATTCTTTTGGTGGGGAGGGATAACAACAATACAATCAGAATAATCACCCTATATCATGTTTGTATAAAGCAGTTGCTGGATGACATGAAATAGAAAAGTAACCTCAATAACAGCAATGTCAACGCTCTCATCGGCAAATAAGATGAATGCCATGGTAGTGAAAACCTGAAACATCTCCATAAGTGATCAAAGTTGCCAATATACATAATTTCTAACATACTAAATACCCATACAAAACTATAGGGAGAATAAATTAGCAAACAAAACTATTTCCACCTGGATTTTAATACAATGCTATGATTGTGAAGGTGATTGGAATAGAGCCCCAATTAGGAAGGTCTATGAGAGGAGGCACAGAGCAGCTGTAGGGAATCAAAAGCTTAAGGATCCTTTTCAATATAAAACTCATAAACTCATATGAGTTTGTATGAGTTTACAGTCTCAAGTAACAAAATCATGTCGAATCACATGTAAGCACGTTATTCAGTAAACTTGGGTAAACTAAAGTGAACTTCAAGTAAACTTAGATGAACTTGCAAGTTTATGCCCCATTCTCTAAGTTCAGCATAAAACAAGGGAAATCACATTTTCTCACCAATATGACACCACTTGGAATTAGGGAACCACTCTTCTTCCCTATCTGCAAGTTGCAAAACGCTACATTTGGAATCAGGGCACCAAAATCACATTGTCATTATATAATTTGGCTATTTATGTATGTTTTAACTATGTTATGGTGCTTTGTTTTATTATTGTGGCTTTTCGAATATTATTTTTACATGAGGCAAAGAGTTTACCATAAGTTTACATAAACTTTCGAGTTTGACAACCTTGGTTCAGAGTAGTAGAAGTTAGTTAAATCCCTAGAAATAGAAATAGAGGAGAGGGACTCTGAAAGAGAATCAGATTGTAATACTTGGAATTTTGGGAGTGAGCTGGAACACTCAAAGCATCCAGCAACATATTGTAACCATTCTTGCTCTGTTCCTAGTTCCGCATTGGGTCAGATTTGGAAAATTGGGTTTGCTGCAATCAACCATTCTTTCTTTCAATCAATTGCTACCAGTTCTATAAGAAGGTGTATGCAGAAATATTCAAAAAACGAAACATTATCTTCAGCAATATTTTAATGTAACAACACAGGCCAATAACAAGAAAGAGTGCAACAGTCTCAAAGAAAAAATGTCGAGTCCCAGCAATCAATCGGTCCCATGGAATCTCATCAACATAACTCTTTGAAGTTAACCACAACAATTTCTTGACAACATTCAAACAATAACGAATAATAAGGTGCAACATTCAATACCTCAAAATGGCTTATGCAACCATTTTCCTCTTTCATTTCCTGGTCAAGATCCGGCTTGATCCTACGAAAGAGGTCATTCAACAACTTCGCCGAGACTGGATTGCCTGATCTTCCAACTAAAATGCGTTCCCTGATAGTCTGGATATGTGGACTGCTTGAGAAAAATAAAGCCTGTCCTCAATGATGTACAAAACTGTAAAAGAGCTATAATTGAAGGCAAAATTGTTTTAAAAAATTAGAAAAAAAACAAACACAATGTTTAAATGATAAAGGTACTTCACCTAGTGTAACAGCCAACAGAATAACCTTCAGTCCGCAGAATATTAGATATAAAAGCAGCTGTTGATCCCTTTCCCTTTGTCCCAGCAATATGAACCGCCTACAATTGGAGTAAGCACTTACTTCAACAGCATATAACTGATTGAAAGTACACAAAAATTCCTAAAGCCAAGAACTTGCTCATTTTAACTTCCTGGGTTAGCTGATGAAATTTCAGATATATATATATATATATAAAGTGTGACAAGAGATAGGGAGAAGGAGAAATGAAACCTTGAACTTGAAGTGAGGATTGCCGAAACGCTCCATGAGGCGTCTCATTCTACCAAGATCGAACCCCTCGTGTGAATCTGTGCCTGCTCCTTTGGGCACTCCCAATTTCTCGTAATTTTTGAGAGACTCAAGGTAATCCAGTAAGTCTTTCATTTCCCGGTGTGAACAGAGTGCTCGTGCGGAACCCATTTGCATTGTGAATCCTCTGGGTATCGAGGACAAAAGCTTTCTGTGATGGAGAAGCATGAGGTTTCCACGAGGAAGCGCAAGCATGGTTCTGCCACAATATCAAAACGGGTCAAACCTGACCCACCCTAGCCACAACAGTCAAAAGAGGTTTGTCATGAACTCTGCACGAGCATAAAATATTATTATTATTGTTGTTTCTAAAATATATCAAAATAATATTTAAATTAAGTAAAACATCGATAAGTTAATATTTTAATTTTTATAATTTTAAAATTTATCAAAATAAGTATAATTTATATAAAATACATACCATCATTAACCATTTTAATCGTTAATATACTTGATTATCAATCATTTATCTCTATTATTATCTAGACATTAACTATTCTAATAAATAAAATAACTCAGACACATTAAATATTATATAGACATGATAGTGATGATGATTAAAAAATAGTTAAATTAACTAATAGAGATTAGTTTGAGTAGCAAATAATTTGGTATTACTTAAGTAATTAATAATAGATTAGGAGTTTCTATTCATGTTTATGAAAATTTTGAAAAAGACTCAAATTTTAGCCCAATAACATCACAAGTAATCAATACTCTTACAAGAGAAGAACCTTTTGTTATAAATAAGGCTTGGATTAAAGAAGACTTAGATGCAAAATACAAAAAAATGAAGAAAGAGTGGTTTTTCTCCACTTATTCAGATACACAACAATGGGTAGAATTTAGATAAAAAATTTATAATTATCTATATCAAATAAAAATTAATATTTACTTTTTTAATTGTTTAGAACAACACTTAGATAAAGAATTTCCTTTTTCAAAAGAGATATGTCCAATAGGGGTAGTTAAAAAATATGGAAAACTACAATAGGAAAAGAAGTCTTTTCAGAGTACCCCCACTCGAAAAAGTAGAAGCAATTTACATTAACAAATGAACAATTAACTAGATTGAAGAAGAACATTTTACATCATTAGAGTACCCCCCCCCACTCATAAAAGTAGAAGCATCACCTTTTAAGGAAGTCAATCTGCAAGAAAAACAGATTGAGAAAAATGATATTAGCAATTTACATCAACAAATGAACTTTACCAATATTGTATTAGGAGTTATTTCAGAATAATTAACTAGAATTGAAGATATGTGTAACAACCTCTTTCATTATTCAATAAATTATGTTTTGCTTAACATTAAGTAGTATTAGAATATATTTAGAAGTAAGTATAGAGGATTTTTGGAAGAATTCTGGTACAGGGGGTCTCGCTCAGGCGAGGCAAATCTCTCTCAAGCAAGACTGAGAGCCCAAAAATATGATGTTGCAGGGCTATCTCGCTTAAGCAAAATAGGATAAATTCAACCCAACTGTCACTTCGCCTAGGCGAGAGTGATCTTGCTCAGGCGAGATGGGTCGCTCAAGCAAGGACTCACAGGGGACACATTCTGCTCTCTGGACGTCATCTCGCTCAGGTGAGATGGAGCTCGCTCAAGCGAGCATATCAAGAAATAGTGGATGAGACCACTATTTACGTATCTCGCTCAGGCGAGATATCCGTCGCTCAAGCGAGAGCACGCAGGGCTGGGAGTATTTAAGAGATTTCCAGCATGAAAATTTCATTTCATTTAAAACACACATTCCCTTATTCTTCTTTGAACTCTCTCTTCTATTCTGCAGAGAAAAACCTCAGAAACTCCGATTTCTCTTCAAATCCAAGCTTGGACGTTGAGTTTAAACGATTCCAAGTAAGTTTTTTTTTTTTTAATAAAACTTTGTTTTCTTCAATCATTTTTCATGTTTTTGTTCCTCATGGATATCTCTTGGTATTCAGGAGAACTTCCATATTTAAATTCTAATCTTCTTCAATATCTCTCCGTAAACTTGTCTTTGAGGTAAGAAGGGCTCTATTTTATTGTTTTATTATAGTATTTATTGTGTGCTCATTAGAGCACTTTACATGGACATTTCATAAAAATATATGGTTGAAATATCTATGGTGTGAATAATGGATAAAAAGATGCTTGTTTGAACTGATTGGTTATTTGGATTGAATGGTTGTTACATGCTTATATGCATTATACAATGCTCAATTAATGTGAAATATTATCAAACTTGTTGGGTGATTATGATGTGATTTTATGGAATATGTCTGGATAAAATGATATTGATCTGAAGGATTTAATAGTTATAACTATAATAATAAGGGAATGAGTGGAATGGATTTTGTCTGGAAGTGTTTTACAAAGCAAGGTCTTATGAATGGGAGAAAGGATAACTCTAAGAATGATTTTAAGTGTTGGATACGAACTGGATCTAGTGTGAATAGTTACAGAGATACAGTGGGGTATAGAGTCTGGAGACGATGGAAATCTTAGGGAAACGTAAGGTGGTGAGCGACATTCGCGTATATATACACACTCTTTCTGAGAGCGAATGCGTCACATGGCCTCACACTTGTTTCTTGACTAGACTCCTGACTATGCCTTTGCTAAGGGGCTCAATTATTGTATACGTTGTATCCATGTGCATGAACTAACTAGCGACTATTTACCTAGTTGAATATGACCTCAAAAAATGCTAGAGGCATCGATATCTATGATCACAATGTACTGGGAGTGCGTATTAAAATGAGAGAATGAATAACGTATAATAAATTATTATGTTATGTATATGTGAATGTATTTACAATATGAATAAGTGTGAAAAGTGAATATATTTTCTTTATATTAAAATTATGATTTTGTAATGTAATGATTTGTAAATGATATAATAGACGCTCATCCTTACTAATATTTTCAAGAAAACAGGATGACGAAACCTCAGGAAAGAGTTAGACTAATAGATAGTTTAGTACATAATAGGCTTAATTATGTATTCAATGAATATCAAAGAGTATGTTATTTTAAATTTGTTGTTCTTGTGGAAGATAAACCTAAGTCTTTTGTTATGTTAGAGATGAATTTCTTTTATAGTATCCCTTTTGATTTTCCTAGGAGTAGAATAAATCAACCCTATGTATCTATATGTATAGTGGTAATATTAGAATTCCGGCAACCCTCACCTATCTATTTACCTATCACGACCACAATAATCTGGGCAGACCGTCTAGATAGACCTTTGAGCAAGTGACTGGTATAGAGGTCATAGCTGATTCAGGCGATTGTTACCTTGGATCAGATGATGACCTTGATTCTGAAGATTTGGCAAAGATAGAAAGCTAGTACGAGGATGATGAATAGGACCAGTCTTTAGTGTTGGGTTATGCTTGAGACCGTTTTAGGACTTAAAATTTGTTTATATGATGTAATTATTTTAGTTGTGTAAATATTATTTTAAGTTTCAGTTATTCTGACAAACAGTTTGTAAATTATTATACTTGAGATATTATATGCATCATCAGCTTCTCAAATTAGAAATTTGATTATGGTTTATTATAATCTTTAAAAGTATTGTTGTTCCATTATTATTGCATGTATAGGAAATTTTTGTTTACAACAAACTCATTTATAAAGTGAATTTTATTAACTTGTTATAATAAGATTAATTAATCCTAATTTATGATATTTATTATCATTTTTTATTATTGTCGTACCATTAATGTATAAATATAAAAATATGAATGAAAATTTTGTATAAAAAAATCTAACAAATCTATCTTAAAGAAAACTTCATTGATTTGCTATAATAAAGTCAATTATACACAAAATTTGTATTTTATCTCAAATTATTAAAGATAAAATACACATTGTACGGATTTAAAATTTTATGGTGTTACAATATGCCTGAATCCTATAAAAAAAATGGAAAGCTTAGAAAAACTCATTTTAAAAATCGGTACACTACCTACAAAAACAATAGAAGCTCTAAGAAAAAAGAGTAATCTAGAACTAGACATAGAGCAGCTAAAAATAAAAATATCATAATTAAGTTTAGAAAAAAATTCTATAAATACAATAGAAATAAATAAGTTGAATACAAAATATAACCACCCAAAAATAAAACCATATTATAATAGGCCATCCTTACCGGATATGCTTTTAGAAGTAAAAAGAAATTTTGTACAAAATTCTTATACTGGAAATGATCTAATATAATAGAATCTAGATGTACTAAGTGAACAAGCAATTTTAGATTTTATCACACAAATGGCTATGGCAGTCACAACATATAAAATAAGAGGAATTAGTGATAAAATTGTAGCAGAAACAATCGTTCAGGGATTTACAGGACAATTAAGAGGATGGTGGGATAATATGTTATCTGCGGACAGTAAAAATGCAATATTAGTACATATTAAACAAGAGACATAAAAAGAAGATGCAACATCCACTCTTATTTTTACTATAATACAACACTTTATAGGAGATCCCAGTATTTTTAAAGAATGAGTATCTCTACAATTAGTAAATCTAAGATGCCCAACTATGTTTGCTTATCCATGGTATAAAGATATGTTTTTATCAAAAGTAATGTTAAGAGAAGATGTGTTAGCTGGGTTTTGGAAAGAAAGGTTCATTGTCGCTCTTCCACCATTATTTGAACAAAAAGTCATTTAAAATCTAGAAACAAAGTGTGAAGGGAGTACAATCCCTTATGAACAACTAACTTATGGTCAAATACATAATATAATTGTTGAAACATGCATAAAAATATGTATAGATACAAAACTACAAAACCAATTAAGAAAAGAAAAACTAGGAAACCAAAAAGAGATGGATTCTTCTTTGCCAAGATTTTGGTTTCCAACCTATTAGAACACTTAGCAAGCAAAACAGAAAAATTAAAAAATAATTTCCAAAAAAATCCATCATGAAAACAAGCATAGACAACAAAAGTCCTTTTATAGGCCAAAACAACAAGATAAATCACAAATTAAGAAACAAATAAGAAATAATAATTGTTGGAAATTTGGAAAACCTTGTCAAATTGCAAAAAACTATTGGGTGCAACAAAAAAATTAACTCCTTAGAAAATGAAGAGTTAAAATTAACACTACAAAGGATAATGATAAACTCTGAATCCGAACATGAAAGTTCGGAGGATGAATTTGAAGAAGATAACAATATTGAGATATACCAATTAGATAATTCTTCTAATACAAGCTATGAAGAACAAAAAGAGTTCTGTTTAGGACCAGGATTAAGCGACTGTAACGACTGTCAATGACTCATATTTTGTACTCACATTTATAGTTTTGTTGCATCTTCCAAAATACCTTTTCTTTCTTTATTTATTTCATTTAGCATCTTTACTTTATATTTTATATTTTCTCTATTCAGACCTTTGTCCACTATTTCGATCATAATTTTTTTGTAGATTTTCTTTTTGGCTGATTCTTTTTGCAATTGATTCCTGACTTCCTGGCCTTCATTTTGGATATATGGATTGTGCTGTTTGGAGTTCAGAGTTATTTTTTTTTATTAATTTTTGAAATTTAGACTTAAAACATATATTTTATATTTAGAGTTTTTATTTAGGGCTTTTATTATAATTACTTGCGGCAACTTTGGCCCATATTTTTTCGTCTCATATAAGACCAATATATATAGGGGTCAAGAGGTTGACTTTCGTCTCTCTCCTTTTCATAATTTTTTCATTTTCTATAAGACTTTTTTCCGCTTTGGAAAAAGAAACTTTTTCATTCCATTCACATGCCTCTTTTCAGATTCTACAACAAATTTAATTTTCAATTTTGCTACAATTCTCAATTATTTTTTTCTTGCGAATCATCTTGTCTCAATTATCTTTTCATTTTCTCACAATTCTTGATTAAGATTGGTGCATGCATAATTCAATTGAACTTAGTTTTTATTCTTGAGTGCAATATTGATCGATTGATTTCTTTTGCATTTGAGATTCAGGCAAATTCGACATAGTAATCCTAGTTTGTGTCTGTGATTCGTGGTTTTAATTGCGTTTGTTTGTTTTAATCTGCATTTAATTCACTCTCAATTTGTTTTTGTTTTCATTTTCAATTCATTTTTTTGGGTTTTGCTTTCAATTCATTTTTCATTTTCCATTTGTTTCATTTTCAATTTGTTTTCATTTTTCTGTGTTAAATTATTTTTCATTTTTGGTTTTTTTTTGTTTTTTTGGGTTAAATTATTTTTTGTTTCCGTTTTAAATTAGTTTTCAATTTAATTTGCATTTTTGTTTTAATCTGCGTTTTCTTTTTTTTTTTGTATTCGTCTTGATTGCATTTGTTTGAATTGCTCTTTTTTTTATTTAATTCAATTTCTGGGTTTAATTCATTTTTTAGATTTAATTCGCTTTCAATTAATTCGTTTTATTGCGTTTTCTGGGTTTAATTCAATTCTCTGTTGCTAATTTACGTTTCTATTTAATTTTCTTGAAAATTACAAAACTCCCAAATTAACCATAGTTGCATGTTTAAAACTAGAAACAGAATGAATTTGTGTTCTTGTGAGATAACCTATGTTTGCTCCCTATATTGCATAATTATTTGAGGAATCTAGTTTTGTTTGAAACCATTACGACGTGGTTGTCAATTGCACCAGTCCACAAAAAAATATGTTGACTTCAGATCAAACAAGAATCTTAATATCCATTATAGATAAGTTAGAAGATTCTCCTTTAAAAACTGAATTTATTAGTAAACTCAATGAACTAGTACAAAAAATAAAACAGGTTACTGAAGAAATAAAATGAAAGAGATATTCTCTACATTTAAACAAAACCAAAATCAAACAACAATAAAAGACTTACAAAATGAAATTAAGTGGCTAAAACAAGAAATTACAAAATTAAAACAAAATCAGCTAACTTTAGAATACAGGCTAATGGTGTTGGAAGGAAAACAACTAATAGAACAACAAACCAAAATAATAGAAGAAAAAGAGCCAAAAATCTTTCAAATGCAATTATTAAATTTAATTACTACTCATAAGTGGCTATGTGAAGTGGTCTTAGTAGTAGAAAAAGAAAAATTCAAGTTCATTGTAGTGATAGATTCAGGTGCAGATGTAAACTGAATACAGGAAGGGTTGATACCCACAACATATTTTGATAAAACTACAGAAAGAGTAATAAGTGCTAATGGTTGTAAAATGATGGTTAATTATAAATTATCTAATGCAAAAATATGTAAAGACAAGATATGTTTTACAACATCTTTTATAATAATAAAAAATATGAACAATCAAATAATTTTAGGAATCTCATTCTTAACTTTACTATACCCTTTCCAAATTAGTAACATAGGGATTACTACACAAACAGATCTAGGAAAGACAATTATCTTTGAATTCCTAAGGGCCCCTAAAACGAGGAAACTCAATTTTTTACAGGAATTTTCTATAAAAGAAATAAAAATGATAAATAGAAAACAAAAACAAATAAAAATCATTCGTAAAGAAATTGAACATAAAAGAATTGAAGAACAATCAAAGTCACCAAAAATTAAAAAATAATAAAAGATTTTCAAGAAAAAATTGAAAATGAAATTTGTGAAACAAATCCTGTGACCTTCCATTATAAAAAAAATAACATGAAATAAGTCTTCCTTATGAAGAAAATTTTAACGAGAAAGATATTCCAATGAAAGCAAAATCAATACACATGAATAAAGAACAGATTAAGTTCTGCAAGCAAGAAATTTATGAATTTCTAGATAAAGGATTCACCCTGGAGTTGTACAAGATTTTATATTAAAATGGATTAGATATTATTTACCAAATAAACAAGATTTGATTAAAAGATTAATCAAATCTAATATATTTTCAAAGTTTGACATGAAGTCTAGATATTATCAGGTATCTATTAAGGAAAAAGATAGATATAAAACTGCATTCATAGTTCCTTTTGGACATTATGAGTGGAATGTAATGTCCCAAGGTTTTAAGAATGCGCCAAGTAAATTTCAAGAAATAATGAACAATATATTTTACCCATATATGGAAATTTCTATAGTATACCTAGATGATGTTCTCATCTTTTTAAAGGGGATAAATAAACACATTTAACACCTCAATAAATTCATATAATTAATTAAACAAAATGGGTTAGTAGTATCAGCAAAAAAGATGAGTATATTTCAAACAAAAATCAGATTTCTTGGATATGATATTTATCAAGAAACCTTTATGCTACTACAAAAGTCATTAGAATTTGCAGATAAATTCCCTAATGAAATTAAAGACAAAACCCTAAGCCAAAAAGGTGAATATATTTCAAACAAAAATCAGATTTCTTGGATATGATATTTATCAAGAAACCTTTATGCTAATACAAAGGTCATTAGAATTTGTAGATAAATTCCCTAATGAAATTAAAGACAAAACATAATTATAGAGATTTCTAGGGTGTTTAAATTACATATCAGATTTTCTGCCAAATATTAGGATAATATGTGCCGCCTTTATATTCTAGGCTTAGAAAAGACCTTCCGGCTTGGAATGAAGAGATAAGTGAAACCATAAAAAAGATCAAGACCATAGTCAAAACTATTCCTTGTCTAGGAATTCCAGATCCAAATGCCTCCTTAGTAGTTGAAACAGGCACATTAGAACTTGGTTATGGAGGAGTTCTTAAGTAGATACACCCTTAATCTTTAAAAGAGCAAGTTGTTAGGTATCATTCAGGTATCTGCCATCCTACACAACAAAATATTCTACTATTAAATATGAGATTCTATCAATCGTTTTATGCGTGCATAAGTTTCAAGATGATTTGTTCAATAGATTTTTTTTTAGTAAAAACATATTGTAAGGCAGCTCCACAAGTTTTACAAAAGGATGTTAAAAATATTGTTTTAAAACATATTTTTGCAAGATGACAAGCTTTATTAGCAAACTTTGACTTTGATATCCAACATATCAAAGGAGAAAAGAATGTACTACCAAATTTTCTTACTAGAGAATTTTTGCAGGGAAAGCAATGTCCAGAATGACAAAAGACCTATATGGTCCACCCCTACCTACAAAATCAGATCCTAAAAAAAGACCTTAACAAACAATGAGCCAGATAATTAAGACAAACCCTACGCAAAATCAAAAGGTACTTACCAAGAATTTTTTTTTACAATACCTCTAATGGTAATTGAACCAAAATGGTTTAGTTTACCACAATATGAAATACCAAAGAAAATATTTTCTGAAGGGTTCCATTTTGTACCAGTTTCTCATGCAAAAAAGAGACAATGTTATGAATTAATTCTATTCGACACACAGTCTATAGAACTAACTCATCAATAAGATTCTAAGATAGGGAAGACAATATTTTCAAAAATAAAAATATTGAAAACTTTGACAATATGGGATTGGCAACAATCTCTGTATCAATCAAAGAGCTTTTTACAATACAATATCAGCTGCAACAATATAATTATTTTGATTACATTGATGCCTGGAGCAACATGTTGTTTATGCAACCAGCTACACACTCTTGGTTCATCTGATTTAGTAAGGGAATCTCCTTAAAATTTTCAAAATGGTTTATCAAGTGGTTCCTAGAATTTGTACCTGTTCAGTCTATTTTTCCCAAAGAGATTTTTATCAACTTCCAGTATTTTATATTGAAGACCAACTTTGGTGAGGACTAAAAGCTTATCTCTTTGTGGCAAGTCAGGGAATTACTTGGATTACTATGTGGGAGTATGATTCAACCAAATTGGTAGAAAAATCAAGTGTATAATACTTGGTAATAGTAATCAAAGTCAAATGATGGGAAAATTTAACCTAACCCTAATTACTAAGCCAAAAATTGATTAGTGGCTACAATGTTCAAGGATCAACGAAGAAAGCCAAACAACAACGTCAACTGTTGTCTCCCTCATTCAACAATCTTTGTTTCTACAAAACAAATCAAGGATGATGGCAACATTGTCTTTAGCAGGAACTGAAATAGTTTTCAACAAAATTTTACAAGATATAGCTTCAACATCCTCCCAAGCCTCCCAAGATGAAGGTGAAGAAAAGGTTCAAAGCAGCCTAAATCCTGATGACTTCTTCAACAACGGAGATGACTGTCAAACAATTTTTCCCCTTCTATATTAAACTCTAATGCTGACAACATATATCAAAGGCTTGACAAATTACAAAGGCAGACCAAGAGAATCTATCAGAAAAGAATCTAATAATAATACAAGGACAAAAAAGCCAAGAAAATGTAGACAAGGCAGCAGAGAGAATCTAGACAAAGAAGCAGAGAAAATCTATCAGAAAAGAATCTATCAATAATACAAAGGAAAATGACAAGGAAACAAACAGAATCTGGCAATAGTAGAAATATGTAATAAATTAGAAGAGTATCCTACAATAGTATTCATAATTATTGTAGTGTACTTTTTTGGATTATAAATCCATGTTTTAAGTTGTATTAAAGGCATTCGGGAAAAGGAGAAGTGAAAACCCTTTTCGAAATAAGCCCTCTCTTGTAACCTTTACTTTTTGAAGTTTAAAACCTTCTATCCCTCGTCTTTTGTATGGAGATTGTCTCAACTTGCAAAACTAGAATAAAAGTTATACAAAATCTTGTCAAGAATCAGATTTCTTATTCTATAACTACTTTATAGTATAATTGTTCTTACTCTGTCCCCTATTGCATTCTAATTTCACTATATTATTTGAGAATATATATATATATGTATTAAAATTATTTAATTTATTAAATTTTTATCGTTTGATATATATTGCTATAGTTATAAAAAGTTAAAATGTTTTTCTAAAAAAATTAATTTTTAAAATAATTTTATTACACATATATTTGTAATTATTTGAAAAAATATAATGTTTTATTCTTTATTTACCAAATTATATTTATATTTATTTAAAAATACATGTACAATCTATAATACCTTAATTTAATTTCTAAGTAATAATTTCGCAAAATAGGAATAATAAAATTTTTATTTAAATAAAATGGTCTCATCATAGAGTTTCATAAAACAGTTCAAAACAACAAAAGATTACAAATTTATATCAAAGACTGCTACAGGACTAATTCAGTTACATCATAATTTCAAAATACAATCTAAGTCCTATAGCAGTTCATCCTTCCTTCACTGAATCCGATGCTGATCGTCTTGGTCACCTAAAAAATAAATGTAAGGATAAGTACTCTACACTATCCAACACATAAACATAAAGACTCGCCTCAAATACTACACATTTACTAACATAGTTAAATCATGCATTCACAAGACAAGCATCTCAATCTCAGTCACAATCATTATTCATCATCTATTCAAATTTAGGACACAACCGGTGCACTCACTGCACCAACATTTTACACACGTGCGCTTATTGCATCTAGCTATGCTCACTGTGGCATTGTGAGATAGGGTAGAGTCCCCCCTTACCTTAAATGAAAACCCACACACCAAAACAACAAGGTAGGCGTTCCTCCACATGAACTTTGTCCTAAATACAGGGAAGAACCCCATGAGAACCCAGGAAAACTGAAACCCTAACCATTAAAACTCACCTTCAAGCATTCCCTACACAAATCCAACCTTCAATCTTGCTCCTAAGAGGCTTGGAGGCAATTTAATCAGTGAAATAGGGTTTAGGAGTGAAAGAATTGAAGAAATCTCGAAGGAAAAGTGAGAAATGAAACTTTCCCAAAGCCTAACCTCTTTAAATCCTCTTCTGGTTGAGACACTCTCGCTATAGCGAGCTCACTGTAGCGACACCTTCTCTCGCTACAGCGAAAATTTCAAAGGGAATTGCATTCTGGTTTCTGCAGAATCTCGCTACAGTGAAATTGCATCCCAAACTGTCACTTTGTCGCTACAGCAAGGGACCTCTCGCTGCAGCGAGAAGCTGACAGTTTCACGCCTTCCTCCCAAGGCCCTCTCGCTACAGCGAGAATGCCCTAGAATTATACCCTTAACCTGTTTTTTAGCTTAATCAATCCAATCCAATCATATACAAGTATATTTATATGCGTCCCTAAGCATTTATACACACCAGCATTCAAAGTTCATCACACACTCAAGTGCAAACTCCAATATCCATTCACATCATACATATATATGTGTTTATATATATTATAAATACACAACACGGAAAAGTCAACGCAAACACTTATTTTAATAATCAAACTATATTACAAAATTTAGAGCATTACACAATCACTAATTACTAAATTAGTAAACATATAATTATTTAAAAAATATATAATTTTTATTTTAATTATTTAATTATATATTTATTACAATGTATACATACACACACATATATCTATATATATATATATATGCAATGTAAGGATTATTAAATTAATAATAATTAAAATATAACAAAATATTTATATAAAATTAATATATAGTTTTTTTAATATAAAAAATGTAAGGTCCTTACTATAATTCAAATGATTTTTCTTAATATTACATAATATCTTAAGATTAACTTAATAAAAATTTGTAAAAATTTGAATAACTTTAAAAAAAATGTATGAATATATTTAATAAAGGTCAACAAATTTTAAAACTTTGGCGATATAAAAGTTTTATTCTTAATAAAGGAAAATGCATTTTTATAACTTGAATTTATAATTAGAATAAACACTAGAATTTATGTAAAATATATATGTAATTCAAATATATATTATAAACAATACTATTTTATAATAAATTAAAATTTTCAATTAAGACTGTTAACTACTAAACATTTCACATACACCTTAATCAACACTTACAGTAGGGTTTATCAAAATACTTCAAGTTCTAATTAGAAAATCGATCAATATAATTACATTCCTTAAAATAATTAGTCCTAACAAAGCAGTTCTTTTCATATCATCCATTGCGAGTATAATACTAGAACGGATTAAACTTTTTTATCTAAAAATACCTGTAAGGGTGAGTATCCCTCACCCTACTAAAATTCTTATTTATAAAATAATCAATAATAATGCAAAAACATTTTCTAATACAACATGTAACAGATAAAAATTTTCCATTCTTAAGAAA